>NW_022196898.1:18864348-18869005 GCF_008632895.1 Mastomys coucha
GGGGGGGGGGGGGGGCACACATGCATGTGAGTGATATTGGTACATAGCATTTCCCAAGATGGATCAAGACTGTTTCTTGACTTAATATCTCTCTGTACTTCAGTTCCTTCATCTACAAAATGGTCGGATAGGAGGATTTTTTTCATTCTATTTTTTTGGTGGGTGGATTTTTGCAACATCTCACTATGTACTCTTGATTGTCCTGGTATGCACTATGTTGGCCAGGCCTAGAACTCACAAAGACCTGTCTGCCACTGGCTGCTTCGAGTGCTGGGATTCAAGGGATGTGACACCACACTCAATGAGGCAAGCACTCTATCACTGAGCTATCTCTCGTATTTTGGCTTTTTATTTTAAGACAGTGTCCTACTTCCCGGGATAACCTTGAACTCACCCAGGCCTACTCTGAAATTTTTATCCTCTCTCACCTTAGTCTTAGTAGTTGGGATTTACAGGGCTGTGCTCCACTCCGCTTACTTACAGTTACAAGGCTTTAAATAAGAAAATACATTACTTGGACACTTCCTGTGTGCTAGACTAGTCTTATCATTACTAATATGCCCTCAGGTTGGAATGTTCTCTCCTACCATCTGCAGTTCAGCCTTCTTTAATTGAGTCTTTCACCAACTCTCTATCAAATACTATCCTTTATCAAGCTGATTTTTTCCATGTCATGCAACATATTCTAAATTACTGTATTTTATTTGCTTATTGGCAACTCCCACTACAATATTAATCCTTTCTATGTATAAGATAACAAGGATAAGCACTATTTCTTCTTGATTGTCTTACTTTTATTTGTGCAAAAAACTTGGTCCCAATTTTTGATTATATTACTTTATTTTGTGGCCTTCTGATTTTTTGGGTACAGATAAGAATTTTAATAATACTGACTAAATTAAAAGCTGCTAACAAAATTAAGTATTACAAAATGAATAACCAGTTATGAAAAACTAAGAGTTTTAAGATCTAGCATCTCATTTAAACATTTCAACCTGAAAAAATCTTTATTCTTCTTACATATTCATACAAATACGAAAACTGAAGCTTATATTACTAGTTCCAAAATAGAGGATTAGAATCCAGTATCATACAAAGCCCCTTAGCAGTAAGATGCTTTCCAAACATCTGGAAGTAGAATTCAAGCCAATTTGAGAGTCTAAGGCTCATATTAAAGTTAAAGCACTAAAGGCTAAGTTTCTGTAATGTGAAAGTCTGAAATCCAAAATCCTCTGAAAATCCAAATTTGGAAAGCTGATTATGTCTGAAATGATAAACTACACACCACAAATGGTTTCAAAACTATTTGACATAATATATAACTTTAACATTTAATATATATATGTGTGTATATATATGTATATATATTACATGAAATATAAATGAATTTCATGTTTGAACTTTGGCCTTATTTTAATATGTACACAAAATTTTGAAAATATAAAGAAAGATATTCTGGCCCCATACCTTTTAGGTGAGGGATATTCAACTTAACCAATAAGCTTTGCTTACTGTAACACAAAACAAACAGCTCTATAACAAAAATTATGCTTTCATAGATCTAACATGAATTACATAAAGGATAGTTCAAAAGGTTAATAAAATAAGACAGACTTCTAAGGGATAGAAATACTAAATCCTTGGGAAGGTTTCATTAATAAGCACTGCATCAGGAGTGTGTAGCAAACTTTACTTTCTTCACATTAGTGCAAACTATTATATAAGTCCCTCCTATACTATAATATATTCTATTTATTAAAGTTTAAGGTTTTAATAATTTAGAATTAAAAATGAAAGCCAAAGTACCTCAAACTCAAGGCTGGCCTGAGATATATAATGAAACCCTGTCTCAAAAACCAATTGATCACAGCTGGGCGTTGGTGGCACACGCTTTTAATCCCAGCACTTGGGAGGCAGAGGCAGGCGGATTTCTGAGTTCCAGGCCAGCCTGGTCTACAGAGTGAGTTCCAAGACAGCCAGGGCTATTATACAGAGAAACCCTGTCTCGAAAACAAACAAACAAAAAACCCAACAACAACAACAAAAACCAATTGATCTATTTGCCCCTACCAAAAAGAGAAAGCCATTAATAAGAATGGACTCAATTTAATAATGCAATTACAACATATGACTAGAGCTATTGTTACCTATAAAACTCTTTGCAGGGTAAGAGTTTAACTTCTCCTTTCCAAAATAAACCCATTTCAAATCAACGACTTTTATTTTTGAGGTCCTATGAAAGAGTATATAAGGCTCCTTAGTTTCCTTGTATCTTAGAAATCAGGCTTTGTATATTACATGTAGTAATGGCTGTGAGTTCACAAAATTCACCCCGCACTAAGCAGAGTTGTCAATTAGAATTCCAAAAGGCTACCAAACTCGCCAAAGGCTTATTTATAAACCATAGACCTAAGCAAAGGATAAAGGGTGTAAATGAGGGAGGGAATACAAAGTGGGAGGTTGCAGTTAAACTTTAGTTCAGAACTTTAAAATAATCCATAATTTTTAAATTTGTCATATAGTTATAAAAATCTTAAATTGAAACAAAAGAAAATGATTATAAAAAGTTTAAGTAATTGTTTCTTAAAGAATCCAAAGTGCTATTTCTTTCTCAAAGATATGCATGTTTTTTTAATTTTAAAAATATTTCCATGTATATCACTATACTTGAGTCTTATTATATTCCCTGCTCTTAATAGAATACAGTCTAATACCTTCCAATTAATAGCTACTTAATTTCCAGATAGTGACTACCTCTCTTGCTAATTTTCAAGTCCCTTTTTAACCAATACACCCTTCTCTGAATCTCTAAAATTAATTTATGGTATAACATATTGTAAAAATTTTGGTATTTAAATTTTAATTGGGCAAAACCAAGATTTATATTAATTAGAGCTTATCCTCTTTAGAGAAAAAGCTTTAAAACATTTAAAGTTAGTCATTTAAAGAATCAAGAAAATAACACTTTAATTTTATTTCATTCAGCATGTTACTCGTACCTCAGGAAGGTTAACTTAGGTAATATTAAAACAAATGAAAACAAAAATTTAAAATATTAAATCCAGGCAGAGGTAGCCCACATCTTTAATCACAATACTCAGGAGGCAGAGGCAAGAGGATCTCTGTGTTTGAAGCCAGGCTGCACTATAGAGTGAGTTCCAGGACAGAGAAACCCTGTCTCAAAAAAAGAAGAGACAGGGAGGCGGAAGACAGATTTTGTGCATAATAGAATACTATTCAAAAATTGTTAACAACCATCAAACTGTGGACTTAAAATTAACCAACTTTACATCTATTAAAAATTTAACATATGTAAAGCCACATACATATGCCTTCCCACCCAAAACATTAACATACCATTATTTCTAACCTGTTAGAGAGGATTTATTCCACCAAGTGTATTACAAACACCTATAATATCTGGAATGAAGGCCAGAAGACTTGTAAATTGAAGGCCAGCCTAGGTTACATAATGAGACCCTATCTCAAAACAAAACAATGAAAAGCTTAGTAACCTTCTTTTGCTAAGCACTAAAAATACAAAGATGCATCAGAAGCACTGTATATCCATACCCGTAAGAAGGTAGTGCTCAGGCTAGTAAGATGGTTCAGTGACTATAATCATTTGCCATCAAGCCTAAGGACTTTAGTTTAGATCCCTGGGAAAGAAAGAATCAACCCTACAAGTTGTCCCCTGACAAAAGTGATGTGCGTGCACACAGACAATATAATAAAAAGTTTTTAAAAAGATGGTTGTAGGACCAGGTGGTGGTGGCGCATGCCTTTAATCCCAGCACTTGGGAGGCAAAGGCAGGTGGATTTCTGAGTTCGAGGCCAGCCTGGTCTACAACCTGAGTTCCAGGACAGCCAGGGCTACACAGAGAAACCCTGTCTCGAAAAAAAAAAAAAAAAAAGATGGTTGCACTTTTATGACAGAGAAATATAGTTTGCAAAATATCAAGAAGACCTAACATTTAGCAAATACTGGTTGCTGTGTACTATGCAAACATAAGACTCATCTTATTTATTTAATAAATTAATACACACACACACACACAGGATTGTTGTAGTAGGTAGGAAAATTTCCAACTCTAGAACACAGTAACATCTTTAAACAGAAACACAAACACAAGGTACTTTGACAACACAAATACTTGTTTTGTTTTTGTTTTCTGAGATAGCATCTCACTATGTAATCTTGGCTAGCCTCGAAATCGTAAGAAATTCACCTGCTTCTTCTTACCCAGTGCTGTGATTAAAGGTTACCCATGCCTGGCCTAAAAGGTAAATACTTAAGATGACAGATAAATTCTTGATCAAAGGATTTAGATGAAAACATTCCAAACACAGATATGTATATATGTGGGTATTACATAATACATGTACTTCTTCTTCTTCTATTATTATTATTATTATTATTATTATTATTATTATTATTATTAACAAAAACGAAGCTAAGATAAAATAAGGCATATGCAGTCAAGAGTGGTGTCACATGTGTAATCCCAGAATTGAAGAGGCCAAGAAAGCAGGAAGAATAGATGATCTCAGTTCAAGACAATCTGGATAACACAGGGAAAGACCCTCTCTCAAATGAACTACACAAGACAAAAAATAATGTTCAACACCCTTAACTATTAGGGAAATGCAAAAAAAA
>NW_022196898.1:18869015-18941812 GCF_008632895.1 Mastomys coucha
AAAAAAAAAATCAAGGTTACATTAGGATTCCATCTCACTCCATGGCAATCAACAAGAAAACCAAAACAACAAATATTGATTAGGATGTGTGGGATATGGAACACTTAATACATTGTTGGTGAGAACACTAATTAACTGTCACTATGGAGGGGGTTGGAAAGATGATGGTTCAGTGGTTGAGAGTACTGCTTATTCTTCCAGAGGACCCAGGTTCAATTCCTAGTGCCTGCATGGCAATTCTTCTTCTTCTTCTTCTTCTTCTTCTTCTTCTTCTTCTTCTTCTTCTTCTTCTTCTTCTTCTTCTTCTTCTTCTTCTTTTTTTTTTTGTTTTTTTCGAGGCAGGGTTTCTCTGTATAGCCCTGGCTGTCCTGGAACTCACTCTGTAGACCATGGTGGCCTCAAACTCAGAAATCCACCTGCCTCTGCCTCCCAAGTGCTGGGATTAAAGGTGTGTGCCACCACTGCCCGGCTGCATGGCAATTCTTAACTGTCTATAGGTCCAGTTCTAGGACATCTGGCACCCTCACACAGATATACATACAGGCAACTAATGCACATAGAAAGAAAAGAAAAAAAAAACTGTCACTATGGAAATTAGTATGGAGGTTCTATGAAAAAAAATTAACATACATGTTATATGATCTAGCTACACTATTTGTGGGTATGTACCCACAAGAATCAAGTCAGCTTACATATGAATACTTGTGGGTCGATGTTTACTGCTGCATTTTATCAAGTCACAGACTCAGCTTCAGTATCACCAACAGATCAATATAGAGAGACAAAATACTATGTACAGACAGTGGAGTTTGAGTCAGCCAAACAGAGTGTAATCATGTTGTCTGCAGGAAAATAATAGAACTAGAGATTATATTACATGGAATAAGTCAATCTCACAATGACAAATATTACATGTTCATTTTTCTCTCATCTGTATAATTCAGGACAGAAGAAAAAGGACATGAAATTCAAAGGAGTATAATATTAAAAGGTGTTAAAGAGCAAAGGGAGAGGGAAAAAGAAAAGGATAATAGCAAATCCAATCAAAGCACATGCATACATTATGGAAATGAATAAAGCCTACTGCTTTTACAACTCATATACACTAGTCTTTAAAAGATGTTATATGCAGGAGTTGTGGAAGAATGTTAGATGTGAAGAATGGAGGGAAGCAAGAGGCCATCAATTTTATGAAAAGTCAAGTGTACTTTGTTTCACTGCAGGTCTCAGCCCAAATAAATATCAACATCTAGATGCATTTGGTAGGCACACTTAATATGGTCAACCAAGAGGTAGTGGTAGACTAAGTTTTTGATGCCTATAATTTATACTGAGATCATTTCAAAGTATGGTATGTAGAATTATTTCCTATATTGCTTCAATAACTTGCCAATGTTAAATGGCTTCTTGCATTGAATAAGCTCTATACTTAAACTCTATGAATTTAAGTATCCTTTCACTTTTACCGAGAGAAGAAATTTGAATCTGATCCTCATCACTAATAGTGTGCACTAATTAGAAATTTAATATCTCCACCTATAGATACTATCTTTGAGAAATTAAACTAACCTTTTTCCTCATAGTCTTAGTGAAGGGTTACAGTGGTAGTTTTCTCCACAGTAGATATCACTGACCCACCAGAGTTGATAGTTAACACTATGAGGAACTTGAAATACTATGCTGTTAGAGAAACCAGAAAGTCATAAAAGCAATGGCAGTGACAGAGGACAACAAAGAAATGCACTACGCTCAACAAAGTAGGATGAATGGACCTTACTGTTATGTTCATTTTTCTTCAACCTTTTCAATGTTTCTAACAGAAGAAATAAAAGTTGGGAAACTGTTATGACTGGCTGAAGAAAAAAAAAACATGGAAAATGAAAGTGGGAAAAATACACTACAAAGTGAAATCAGATTTAATCAACTTAGCGAAGTCAGTAGAACCCAAGAACACAAGACTATGGACAAATCTCATTTCTCTGCTGATCTGGTGCATTCTTAGATGAGAAAAACAACTCTAATGTTTTTAAAAAGAAACAATGTTGGGCATGGCAGCTCAAGCCTATAATCTCAGTCAGGAAGACTGCCTTGAGTTCAAGGCTAGCCTGGGCAACATAATGAGATTGCTTCAAGAATCAAAAATCAAAAACTCTTGAGAATGAAGAGATGACTCATCCATTAGAGCACTGGCAGAGAACTCAGGCTTGATTCCTAGCACCTACTTTATCTCACAACCATCCCTAACTGCAGTTTTGTGGGATACAATGTCATCTCCTGACTTCCACAGGTACCAGGCACACACATGGTGCATATAAATACACAAAAATAAATCTAAAACAAAGAAACAAATCAAAATAATCACCCACTTAAACAAAAAAGTTAAAAAACTCAGTCATGATGGTATAATCCCAGCACTCACAAGGTAGTAGGGGCAAGAGGACCACTGGAAAAGTGGGGCCAGTCTGGTCCATAGAGAGCCCCATTACAAAAGAGCCCTCAAAATAGAAGAATTAAAGTAAAACATGAAAATCAAGACATTAAGAAATGCTTCCTTCCTAAATAAACTTAAATTCACGACATTCTTATGAAAAAGTATATTTTATTGTCTATGGCTTTAATTTATTAAACCAGCAATGTGTCTTCTCTAGGTCCTTTTAAGTGAATTAGTACATATAATAAAATCAATAAAGGTATGTACATAAAAGAAAAAAGAAGCAAGAACAGAAAACAGAAAATATGCCATTAACAACTCGTAGGCCAGAGGTTAAGGAACCCCATTTATGTGACTGTTAAAAGCCATACTGATTAAGAATGCTTTTATAAGGTGTCCCTGGTAGCTGCTCTCATCTCATGGGCCATCTCAACCTTTGTTTCTCTAGATGGAGGAAATGGACAAACTGTCAAACATAACAGACCATTTCATGGGTGCCTCTGTGGTCTCCTCCCTTGGGCTTCTGGCTTTTGCACTCAGTCCCTCAAACTTGCATTCTGTCCCTGAAAGTATGGTTTTTGGAGTTCCTGGGCAAAGCTGGTCATTTCCTTGAAATTGTTCAAAATGGGCTGTCCCATGTCCTAGGGACCTCATCAGAGTAAATTTTCCTTTCTAATTTCTTCTATTCATTATTTTTAAATAAAAAATAGTTTTAATTATTATTTTATATGTATGGGGTTTTTGTCTGCAAGTTTGTCTGCACACCAACTTCATGTGTGGCACCTACAGAGGTCAGAAGAGGATGTCTGACTCCTTGGAGCTGAAGTTACAGATGGTTGTGAAGCCACCATGTGGGTGCTGAGAACTGAACCTGGGTTCTTTCTGGAAGAGCAGCCAGTGCTCTCAACCACCAAGCCATCTCTCTAGTTCCTCTTAATAAAAAAATTTTAATTAAATAACACTATAGGATTTGTAACAGAAAAGAATAAAAGTCATTTACTTTCAATTATTTCATTTTAGAGAGACAGGAACAGAATGATTTTCTTAAGAATATCAAGTCTCAGATATCCTGGATCCAGTTCAATATTTTTTGTAACACACCACAACTCTTTCTACCCAAGGTCTACTTGTAGTAACAAGTTAAACTTTCCTGCTATTTCCCCCTTTAATATTCACTTTTAAAATATTATTTATCTTTCTATGTGATTTTACATCCAATTTTAATAGACAAATCTTTATTAAGATTTTATTATTTACTGAATTATTTTGTAAGTGCTGTTTAGAAAAGCATTCTACAGGGACTGGAGAAATGGCTCAGTGATTATGAAATATGTACTGCTCTTCTAGAGGACCTGAGTTCAATCCCCAACACCCATGTCAGAAAGCTCACTACTGGCCTCTTCAGGCACATATACACACACATACACATACTCAGCTTTTTTTATTTTTATTTTTCCATAAATGTTCATTAATCCTCACCTATAAGTCAGCATTTAAGGTGCTATTAGGGACATGATAAAATTCCTTGTCTCATAGAATTTACATTTTAATGGGATAAGGCAAAATGGAATGTAAAGTATATTAAATGGGCTAAATATTAGAGAGAAAAAAGTAAAGCTAGAGATTTTTTTAAGGGATGGTATTAACAAGATGAATGAGTGATCAAGTTATGTGAATATTGACAGAGCATTCGGGGTAGACAGTAACAATAGGGAAAAAAAGAAACCTATGAGAGTAAAAAAAAAAAGCAAGGTACGGAATCTAAGATAGCTGCCATGCAATAAACAAGGGGGAAGAAAACAAATAGCCAACCACTATAAAGATTTTGGCATTAACTTTGTGCTAAGAAGCCAATGCTAGACTGAGCAACAGAGATAAAAATAACTTGTCAAAATAATCAAATGAATCTAGAGTTCAATAAAGTTGGGAGTAGCCAGGTATAGCAGTGCCTGCTTGCATCCCTAGTACTCAGAAAGCTGAGGTTAGAGGACTGGAAATTCCAAGCTAGCCTAGGCCATTATAGTGAGACCATGTCTTGAAATTTGAAAGTAAAAAAGTCAAAACAAAAACAAAGAAATGGAGGCATGGACCATATCAATGTAGAAGGATAAAAATGGTATTTAAGACCATATCACTTGATGAGATCACCTATGGTACAAATAAATACAGTACCATATGGTAGGTACACCCTTAAGACGTAGAAGAGTAAAGAACAGTCAGGACTATTCTGGAGCTACTTAGAAAAAAAGAAAAAAGAAAAGAGAAGCAAAGAGGAAAGGAGAAGAGAGAAGGGCTTTTCCCATGGGAGCACAGTAACATCAAACAATGCACTGATAAAGACTACAGGGCCCATGAGGTGGCTCAGTAGGTGAAGGTTATACACAAGCCTGGCAACCTCAGGTACACCCCTGAAACCTATGCAAAAGCAGAAAGAGAACAAACTCTACAACACTGTCCTCTAACTTCTATATGATATGCATGGATGTGTTGCCAACTCACATCTCATTCACTATGCTATGGTATTATAACTAAGTAAATCAGAGAATGAAATTTAGGTATCTGGAAAACACTAAAATATTTCAATGAAAACACCCCTTTCACTTTCCAGCCCACCCTTGGTTTCTTGGAACTACACTGCAAGCAGAGTCTCATTTTTTTAAAAAAAGTCTTAGTATTTGATTTTAAGGATTTCCCTCTACCAATGCAGCCAATGGGGTGGTCACCACACTTAGCCTAATTCTTATTTAGCCATTTATCCATCACTTTCATCCTTTGAATCCTTTGAATACTGCTGTGGATATGGGTACACAGAAATCTTGCTTTCAGCTTATCTAAGTACATATACCTAAAAGCAGAATTGCTGCATCATACTATAATTCTATTTTAATCTGAGGACACCACCTTTCCAAAGCAGCTGTACCACTCTTTGTTGTTATCAACAGCGCACAAGGATTCCAAATTCTCCATAACTTTACCAACACAACTTTTTTCTTTTGTTCCTTTTTAAAATGTGTCCAAGTTTATTTTTTATTTGTTTTAATTTTTATATTACTTTTGTATGTGCATATGCACATGCCCATGGCATGAATGTGCGGCAGCCTATGTGTGGAGGTCAGAGCCCAACTTGTGGGCGTTGGTTGTTTCCTCTACCATGTAGGAGCTCATGGTCATTAGGTTTGCTGCTGAGCCATTCCATGGCACCCCAAGTTTGACTTTTTACAGCAGCAACCCCAGATTCTTCAAGTGCCAAGTTCTCTCTTTAGATGTCCATTTGTAAATTCTACATCTCACTATTGTTTTAAATAATGAAGATCCTTTTCAACTTTGATAGAGAGAAACTACTTCATAAAAAAAGAAAGTAAAACCAAGTTGCTAAGCACGACCTGCGCAGAAAAAGGAAAACATAAACCTGAATTTTAAAAAATTTCATTTAGGCCCCGAGCAGACCTTGGGCGCAAGCTCTATGGCCAGTCCCACAACAACCAGAGGAAGCTCTGCTCCCAGAAGCACACCCAGGATCAGAGGTGAGGAGGACACGACATCTATCCGAATACCGGGAGTAACTGGGACCAGTGGGACCAGGCACACAGGAACTCCACCAGCCCAGTGGCTCAGGTTCCTTCCGGTCTGTCTGGGCCGGCTGGTGCCCTGAGCGGACCTTGGGCGCAAGCTCTGCAGCCAGTCCCACAACACCTAGAGGAAGCTCCACTCCCAGGTGCTCTAACAAGCCCAGGGTCACAGGATCCCAGAATCACAGGATCCCAGAGACAGCTTGACTCTGAGGAGTTCTGACACAACCAGGATCACAGGAAGGACAGGCTCCAGTCAGATTTAGCAAGGGCAGGTAGCACTAGAGATAACCAGATGGTGCAGGGCAAGCGTAAGAATATAAGCAACACAAACCAAGGTTACTTGGCATCATCAGAACCCAATACTCCCACCATTGCAAGTCCTGGACACACCATCACACCGGAAAAGCAAGATTCAGATATAAAATCACTTCTCATGATGATGATACAGGACTTTAAGAAAGACATAAATAGCACCCTCAAAGAAATACAGGGGAACACAGGTAAACAGTTAGAAGCCCTTCAAGAGGAAACACACACACAAAAAATCCCTTAAAGAACTACAGGAAAACACAATCAAACAGGTGAAGGAAATGAGCAAAACCATCCAGAATCTAAAAATGGAAATTGAAACAATAAAGAAATCAGAAAGAGAGACAACCCTGCAGATAGAAAACCTAAGAAAGAAATCAGGAGTCGTAGATGCAAGCATCACCAACAGAATACAAGAGATAGAAGAGAATCTTGGGCAGAAGATACCATAGAAAACATTGACACAACAGTCAAAGAAAATAAAAAAAGCAAAAAGATCTTAACCCAGAACATCCAGGAAATCCAGGACGCAATGAGAAGACCAAACCTAAGTATAATAGGCATAGAAGAGAGTGAAGACTCCCAAGGTAATGGGCCAGTAAATATCTTCAAGAAAATTATAGAAGAAAACTTCTCTAACCTAAAGAAAGATATGCCCATGAACATATAAGAAGCCCACAGAACTCCAAATAGACTGGACCAGAAAAGAAATTCCTCCCGTCACATAATAATCAAAACACCAAATGCACTAAACAAAGAAAGAATACTAAAAGCAGTAAGGGAAAAAGGTCAAGTAACATATAAAGGCAGGCCTATCAGAATTACACCAGACTTCTCATCAGAGACTATGAAAGCTAGAAGATCCTGGGCAGATGTCATACAGACCCTACAAGAACACAAATGCCAGCCCAGGCTACTATACCCAGCAAAACTCTCAATTACCATAGATGGAGAAAACAAGATATTCCATAACAAAACAAAATTTACACAATATCTTTCCACAAATCCAGCCCTACAAAGGATAGTAGATGGAAAACATCAACATAAGGAGCAAAACTACACCCTAGAAAAAGCAAGAAGGTAGTCTTTCAACAAATCCACACAAACCTAATTCCACCTCTTACAACAAAAATAACAGGAAGTAACAATTACTTTTTCTTAATATCTTAATATGAAAATTAATATTACCAACATATCCTAATCGATTGAAACCCCAAAATATAAGTAATCAGAAATTTGTTGATTGTCATCCAATGGTCTAATTTGGTAATTGGAGAAATAGGTCCAATATTATATAATCCATATACACTTTCAGCTTGTTTGTACGTGACAGTGTCTGGCTGTGTACAACATAATGGTCTTGAAATCTTGCTTCTCCTATCTCAGCCTCTCTCTATTAGTAGTATTGTTTATTTCATATTTTTACACTATACTATGGTTTTCATAACAGCTTACATATTTCAAAAGTATTTATATACCCAAAAGAAACCTAGACAATTAAATTGGGAGGGGGCTTGTAAGAGAACAACAAAGAGTGAGACTGAATGCTTTGCTTGATATTTATAATTATTGTATCAATTGTGAGGAGGACTTTATTAGTTACTCTTTCTCTGAGATGAATGCTTTTCCAAATTATCACAGCCAATGAACCAGAGTCTTACCCTCACCTAATGTCTGTGCCACCCTCCAAGCAGAACCATTGGTCATTCAAACAGTTGGTGAATGACTTTATGGACAGACCATCTTAATACACACAGCGTTTCTTAAATGAATGTACCCTGTTCTCTGTGGGCTGAGAATAAAGTCACTCACTCAAGTCAAATAGCTCTGACCATAGCCGGAAGTCTGTATCCAAACACCATGCCTACAATTCATTCCTTGGCGCAGCAGAACTGTCAACTCTCAGCCTAGCTACGATGGAGGTAAAATCCTTTGGTGAGGTGAGGGTCATTGAAGTACAGCCTTATTGCAATGAAATCCAATGTCTAAAAATTGTTCTTATTTTGGGCTTGGACCACAGTAAAAGCCAAGATTTTAAACTCTACTAAATACAAAACAAACAAACAAACAAAGACTTTATATATTTATGTTCATTAAAGAAATTGCTAGTGATGTATTATTTTAAAGTATACATTTAATATGTTTGGAGTTATTTAAAATTTATATTGAGAAAATCGTATATATTTTCAGTATTGCTGTAGACAAGCATCTACATAAGACTGTTAAATTGATTGTTGTTTTATATCAAACAACTTTTATAACTCATTTTTGTTATAATATATTATAAATTTTAAAGAATATGACAAAAAAAGATATTGTAGGTATTGAAGGGGGTCTCTGGGAGGAGTTGGGGTACAAAAGGGAAATAAGAATGTGATTTAATTCTATTTACTTAAAAGGTTTTTAAATGTTAACAAATTCAGATAAATTGAAATCATGTAACTTTTCTCATCATAATGGAATAAAACTTAAAAAAAATTTTTTTCATTTAATTACCAATCCTAACCAGACACATTTTTTTTCCTCTCTAAAAATTTTTTCATTCAGGCATACAACTATTTTCATTCAGGCATACAACTATAATACAGGTACTTAGGAGGCTAAGGCATGATGATCTCAGATTCAAAGCCAGCTTGGGCAACTTAGTTTTTATTTATTAATTTTTGACATAGGGTTTTACTATTTTCTTCAATATCAACTCTATGGCTTGCTCGTTAATGCATGCCTCAAGTCCTGTTCAAGAGCTGACAGAGGAGGATCACTTGAACTCAAAAGTTCAAGGATGGTAAGCGAAGGACAGAGAGCGCCATAACTATCAGAAGCTTTACAACAATTGGAGGAAGCTGACATTGAGTGAGCATACAAATCACTGTAACTTTAAGGAGAGGAAAAGGCATTCTGATAGCTAAAGTAGCTTGTGTGAAGGGCCTTAGGAAGAAGGCTACAGTTCTAAGAGCTAGAGGAAAATAAAAGATACAGGTAGGAAAAGTAGATAAAGACCAAAGTTTGAAGGTCTCAACTGGGCATTCAGAAGCTAAATGTGGCACTTAGGAATCTATGAAAGCAGGGGAGCATGGTTTTGTGTTTAGTTGGTTGGTTGGTTTGCACTGCTGGGTATGAAACCCAGTACCCTAAACATGCTAAGGCAAGTACTCATCACTGAGTACTCCTCAGCCTGAATATTCTCTCCTCTCTGTCTCTCTCTGTCTCTCTCTGTCTCTGTCTCTCTCTCTCTCTCTCTCTCTCTCTCTCTCTCTCTCCCCCCCCCCTTCTCTCCCTCCCTCCCCTTCTTTCAAAACAACCCTGGGTATTTTCTTAATTGTACAGTGGCAATCTCAAAACAAACAAACTCATTTGTAGACAGGACACTAAAGAGCCAATAACAATCTGTAACATTGTAACTGTTGTAGCAAGTGAACAAAAAAAGACTGAAACACCACTATAGTAGCAATCTTCTCTGAAAAACTACTTTCCACTGATGCTTCCTGAAGGTTCCTCATGTGAGATGCTCCCTGTACTCCCTACTAGAACTGACTGGCAGGAGATTAGGAAAAAGGTACCTGATAGGCCCAAAAAGCCAATCTACAAACAATGGAAGAGCAACGGAAGAGCGATGGAAGGCAGGCAGGCAGGAAGATTAATATGCTGGTCTGCTTTAACTTGGGCAGAGTTTACGACTCAGTTAAATTATCTTTAGTAACTTAACACACCTTAATTTAATACTAGGACTAAGATAGTAGTTTGTGGAAAAATGAATAGCTCACTTGGCAGCAGGCAAGCAGTATGCTAAAAATACATGAATTCTCACAACTTCACCTTTACTATCATAGATAAGACCCAATCTACATAAAAGAGGGCTCCCTATTATTTCTTAAGAGTTCAGTCAAAACAAGTACCCAGAAAGGTAGGGTTCTAATTTTTAAATGCAGAAGTTAAAGCTGAAAATACTAAACTTCCCTAATGTTGTGTAGCTAATAAGATGTAATCTTTAGTCTTCTAATTCTAGACATCAAGTTTTTCTATTCACGGGAAGAGTTAACAAATAGAAAACACTTATGATTGCCTTTCCCTTCAGACTGAAGCTTGTTAAGGAAATAAAGCAGTTCACTACAACTCTAGCCCACAGAAGCTAACTACTCCCGCATGACTACTAACTAAGCTCAGGGCTGAGAGAACTTGACCTGATAAAATATGAATTAAGCCTATGTTGTCCATTGCTTTTAGGCTCATACTTATAACAGGATCTTAGATACAGATGCTGAATAAATATCTGCAGAACAAATGCATACAATAAAGAGAAGTAAAAGTCAGTGACAGAGCTGCTTGCATAATTCAACTGTGACTACTGGGTAGTAGAAATTGGCTCTGACCCCAACTCATTCTTTTAATTAATCTTTCTTTGTTATCATCATAATACCATTACTGAAATAACACTCACATACCATACAGTTTACTCACCTAAATACAATGCAGCGAGTTTTCATGACTGCTACCATTTAACTCCTAGTGACTTTCATCACCATAAACAACCCTATCCCTAAAGCATTTTCCTGATTTTCTCTATCCTAACTCTTAGCAACTAGTAATTACTTTCTGTCTTCATTGAGTTACTTATTCCAGACATTTAACATTTATATTATGAAATATCTGTGTCATCCACACCAAACCACCACCTCCTCAACACATCTTCCACAATCTTTAGAATTTCTAGATAAGAGTGTCTTTAGAAGCCAGGTGGCATATACCATACCTATAACCCAGCAGACTGAGGGGCATCTTAAGTTGATAAATTGGAGGCCAGCCTGGGTTACAAAAGGAGATTGTACCCAAAAAGAATGTCAGCCTTTTCAGTCCAGCAGGCAGAAAGACCCTGTTTCAAAACAGCAACAAAACCCAACCAACCAAAGAAGAATGCCATTAGAATGCTTATAGAGAGTGGATGGGCCTATGATAAGCATACTTAAGAGATTTGGGACTTCACTTCACCATAATTATTATTTGTAGAATTGTTAATCAAACCTAGCATGTTGTCCGGGCTAGGGGGCAGAACCTTTCATTTTTACATCCCAACTTCTAGGCAAGAGAGAGTGCTAAAGTGATCACCAACCACCAATAAACTTAATCATGCCTATGTATGTAAATGATGTGTATAAAACACACTCTCCCCAACCCTAACAGCACTTACCTGGTGTTTTAGAAACTGAGTATGTAGCAGTACCCAGAGAGCAGTACACTGGCAGAGGTCATGAAAGCTCTGTGGCCCTTCTTTCTCATATAATTCTTCCTTCCATTTGGCTGTTCAATTGTAGCCTTTTAGTATCTGTAACTGTTTCCCTAAACTCTGTGAGCTACGTTAGCAAAGTAATTGAACCAGAGGCAGGTATTCATGGAAAACTGGATTTACAGCCAGGGATCATTCAGAAGGCCACATACAACCTGTGCCTGCAAATAGCATAGGAAAAGTGGGGCATATCTTTGGGGACAAAAGTGTGTGTGTGTATAGGGTAAGCAATCTTATGTGAGTAAATCCTAGACAGCTTCTGAAACTGATTTAGAGGACATCTAGATGATATCTACTAAAAAACTGCTTGAGAGGTTAATATTTAAAAATCTCCTTCCCCCAAATTTGTGAAAAATCTCCCAAATCTGGTGCCAGGAATATTGCATATAGAGCAGTTTTGCTATATCTGTATTCATAAATGGGATTGTTGTTTGTTTTTGATTGACTTTTATAGGAAGGAAGCATGTTTTCAAGGTTATAGCCATACTGTTACTTATATCAGCACTCACTCCTAGACTCCGACTCTAATCAAAATGCCAGCTGTTGCTTGGATTTATCTGACTATAAGAACAAGATCTCCCATTATACTTGAACTATTTTTGGCTGGTTCTTTTCCCTAAAACAATTACATAATTTAAAATCAGCTCCCTCTGCTTGGAGTTATTGGGCAGCTTTCAATTTTAACATCATTAAAGACCACATTAGACCACTAGAGAGCCAAGCCATTTATGTTTCCATAATATCTACTAAAGAACCAGGTATGGCATAATTATGTTGAAATATCAGATTAATATTTTGCTTCTTTTTGTGGACTATCAAAAGCTCAAAGTAGCTAAAGAGGCAGGTCAAATAGCAACAAGGCAGGGCCATTTACAATGACTATGCAGAGACCACTCAAATGTAGGGATTCCGGGGTACAACTCTCAAACAGATTTACAGAACTGCTACTTGGAGGAACCATAAACATACCCACTAAACTAAAGCAGGCAACAGAAGCAACAACAGGGTCAGCTTTCACAGCTCAGTTGGAAGAGCAACAATGGAAGGATACCAACACAGTATATAACACCTTCCATTTTTGTAAAAGGGAAGAAGATTTTTTGGTTCAAGGTTCATGAGATACAGTCCATCATAACAGAGGGCATGATGGCTAGGATAGACTCAGTAGGTAACAGTAAGAAAATTTGCTTTTTTAGTATTAAAAAGTATGTCCACAACCAAATTAGGAAATACTATATTATATGATTTTGCATTTTGTTAATAAAAATTCAATGAAGTAACAAGTAAAATGTAATTTACATTAATATTACAAGTTAAAAAAAAAAACAAAACAACAAGAAGACAGGGTCTTAATTGTGTATAACAGGTTGGTTTCACCATGTTCCTGTCTGTGGACTCCTGAGTGCTGAGATTAGAGGTGTGCAAATCACACAGTTTACATTAAGTTTAAAGAAAATTAAATTTAAAGTAAAAGTGAAAAGCAACCAAACTTTGTTCTGATACTATTTTTTAATAGTCAAGCTACTCATATTAACAGCAAATGTCTATGACTTGAGAATTATTATGGGTACTAGACAGTGTGAATTAGAAGTGTTTTCTAATGCTGTAGAGGTGGCTCAGTGGTTAAGAGCACTGGCTGATCTTCTACCCAGTTCAATTTCCATCACTCACATGGCCCCTTACAACCATCTGTAACTCTAGTCCCAGGCAATCTGATGCCCTATTCAGACACTGTACACATGTGGTAGGTACACAGACATATGTGAAGGCAAAACATCTATACCCATAAAACAAAACAAAACAAAAAACTCTTTCTGGTTAAGCTTACAATCTTGTGGGAAAGCAGCAACAAAATCTACATAAAACATTAAACTGGGCAGTAGTGGTAGCATCCCAGCACTGTGGGAGGCAGAGTCAGGTAGACAGGATATACTGAGTGAGTTCCAGGACAGCCAGGGCTATACAGAAAAATCCTGTCTCAAAAAACAAGAAAGCCTGATGATCTGAGACAGATTCCCCAAATCCACCTGCTAGAAAGGGAGACTCAACTCTTTCAAACTGTCTACTGATATATAAAAAAAATTGTATTAATTACAAAAAATTAATTAAAAAATTGTAATGAGTTATCTGTAACAAAAGCAATGCTAATAGATTATAAATGTGATATAAAACTATGGTCCATGGGATCAAAACTATCTTCCTAACAAAACATATATTAATGTGTGTGCATTGATGGGTACATATATGCATGTTAGCACTGCACTGATGCAAAAGGGTTAAAACTGCTAGTGCTCTAGCATAAACCAAGATAAACCAGCATTATGCTGTAATGGTGTCACTGTATTTCAGTTAGGCCAAGTTACTGAAGAATGTCCTTGGGCCTGGAGAATGACTCAGCAGTTAAAAACTCTGGCTGCTCTTCCAAGAGGAATTGGGTTCAATTCTCAGTACCCACACAGCTACTTACAACCATCTGCCACTCCAATCCCAGGGGATCTAAGTCCCTCTTCCGGCTTTCAGCAACACCAGACATAGAGTGCACAGACATAACATACATGGAAACAAAGTACCCATACTCTTTGATGCCAGGTATGGTAGTATATACCTTTAATTTCAGCATTTGGGCAGTGAGGCCAGCCCGATCTACATAGTGAATTCTATGCAAGCAAGGGCTACTTGGCAAGTTACAAGTCAGCAAAGGCTACACAGTGAGACTTTGCCTTAATACACACACATACACACACACACACACACACACACACACACACACACAGAGAGAGAGAGAGAGAGAGAGAGAGAGAGAGAGAGAACATTTATCAACTACTGACCTTTTCTAACTATGTGACAAAACAGGAGTATTCATAAGTCACTCCTGCAGCAATATCTATAATCAGATGTAGAAAAAGTACTTAGACAATTAAGTTGTGAATTGAACTAACCATTTTTTTCCCCAAGAAAGAGCATTTTCACTTGAAAGAATGACAGAGAAATTATGGTTATTTTGATTTAGTGTCTGGCAGATTTAGTAAGTCTTTGGCGTATAAATGTGGGTTTTCAAGTAAAGATTAGTTTTAGAAAACTGTCCACAACCATGAGCTTGACATGTTTTGAACAATAATTATTTTTCTGAATTGTAATAATATCAATTGTGAATTTTCTTTTTTCTTTCATTGTTTCTTCTTCATTACAAAATCTTTTTAGGTTGGGAGGAAACCTTTTCATTGCATAACAAACTGTGTCAGCATTTGGAAGATCTGAATAACTTCAGTCTGGTTTTGTCAAGTGGAATGTTTTCCAAATAACTCAATACATGTAACAAAACCATGAATAGATTATACTTGAAATATAAGTCAGACTAGTGTCTGTGGTCCAATCAATATTTAACTTAACAATGTAAGAAGTACATTGATACAGCTTCAGACAAATGCTAACCAATCTTTATGAAATAATCATCCCTGGAGCTATACCGTAGTATCATTTTGATTAAGTATCCTAGAAGGTAAATGCTTTTTTTCAAATCCGTATCTGTATGCTAAATCCAGAAACTGATATGGAAATCCATATATATCTTCTCTTAAAGATGGAAAAAAGTGAAATATGAACATTCTTCTCATTAAATAGTTTTGGTTTGGGGAACCCAAGTTAGTTTCCATTAAAATTTCTTCTTTTCATTAAAAAACAAAACAAAACAAAACTCTGAGGGGTTGATTTCTCTTTTCCATCACATGGGTCCCAGGGATTGAATCTAGGTCATTAGGCTTGACAGCAAACACTTTTGCCTGCTGAGTTATCTTGCCAGTCCAACATTTAAAAAGTACTGATTTCAGTTTGGCATGGCCTTTAATTCCAACGCTGGGGAGGCAGAGACAGGTGGATCTATGAGTTCCATTCAAGGCCAGCCTGTTCCACAGTCATGGCTACAAAAAGAAACCCTGCCTTGGAAAAACAAACACCCCAAAAAAACACCCCAAAAAGTACTGATTCTAATTTCCAAACTGGAAAATATTGAAAGAGATCCACAAATAAAAGCTAAAAGTCTATAATGAGTTTTGAACCTCAAACATCTACAGACTTCTGAACTAAAACGAAAGTTGTTCTTTCCTTCCTCTCTTTCTCCTCTTCTTCCTCCTCCTCAGTGTTATCTTCGGCTAGGCTGACCTCAAATTCATGGCAAATTCTCCTGCCTCAGCCTTAGCCTGTCCAGAAAAGATTGCCTGGGACTGGAATTTCGAATGAACACGAGGAGCCATGTAGGTGACAGGTATTGAACCAGACAGAGGATCACCCAGTACTCTTAACCACTGAGCCATTGCTCTTGCCTCAGAAAACATTTTGAATTCACACTGGCTAGTAGCCAGAATGACTTTTAGATCATAGACATTTGCTGGTAATATGAGCAGCTTAACTGGTGAAAATGTTAAACTCTATACATGCTTCAAGGTATGTGCCACCATGTCATGCCCAGCTCTGTTATATTTTGTAGGTGCCACTCAATATTCTTATAGTAGTGTCTAGCAGATGGAGTCTCCCTGAACATTGACTTTACCAAATCTAAATGGAAAGGTGTGTTTTTAGTGTTAGAAGTTCATAAATGATACAAAATTCCAAAAAATCTCTGTGCAGAAAGCAATAGTAATGCCTCACATATAGAATATGCTAGTAGTGCATTAGGCTGAGAAAAATTAAAGATAGTAGGATATAGTATTAAAAATACTTTGATATACACCTGAGATAAAAATCACTCCTTTGACTGTTAAGTCAGAAGCATAAATTTCTTTTTAGTTTCCAAAGTTGAGATGAATTAAAAGTTAAACATACCTGTAATAGGTGCTCATTCAAGCATGCTCATGCCTCTAACCAAAACTAAACACTAAAACATCAAATCAGCAATGCATGCCAAATTTTTATGATGACATTACTCTCATTCAGTATAGGCCTCAAGTAAATGTCCACTACCCCAGAAAACACTGAAAATATTTTAATAACCCACAACCTCTGCCAGGGATGGCTATCCATGGAGCTGGAGAGATGGCTCAACAACTGAAAGCATTAGTTGCTTTTCCAAGACCCTCATGATGGCTTATAACCACCTATAAATCCAGATCCAAGGAATATGACACTCTCCTCTAGCCCCAGCAAACAACAGGCACACATGCAGGCAAACATACACACAGACATACATGCAGGCA
The DNA here is from genome assembly GCF_008632895.1 of Mastomys coucha. NCBI lineage: Eukaryota > Metazoa > Chordata > Mammalia > Rodentia > Muridae > Mastomys > Mastomys coucha. The sequence continues at coordinate 18,885,798 of NW_022196898.1, forward strand.
AAATATCCATACATACAAAATAAAAATGCTAAAAAAAACCCCATCAAAAACAAAACACCAAACAACTATATTAAGGATATAGTGATAGTGGGGCATGTCCTTAATCCCAGCACTTCAAAGGTAGAGGCAGGCAGATCTCTGTGAGTTCAAGGCCAGTTTGACTTATACAACAAATTTCAGGTTAGCTAGGAGCTACCCTGTGAGATCCTAAAAATAAAAAAAACAAAACCAAGTGATTGTATTAGAAAGCACAAGAACTTGGGCTTAATTGCCCCCCAAACTAAACCAAAACAAGCATCCACATATGCATTTTTTCCTAAAGCTGTTTCATTCTTTCAAAACTACTCATACATTCTTCCCAATAGTGCATATTCACTTGGCATACTAGTAAACAGTGAAAAACAAGGATGTCTTAAGTGTTTGAAGAAAATTATCAATGAAGCAATTCTGAAGTAAGTTGTCTTATAAACCAGAAAAGCTGATAGAAAGCTAAAGCAATAATTTAAATCCTAGTAATATTTCTATCAGAGATCTCATATTGTTTCATGCTTGAACTATTATTTGGTGAATTAGACAGTAGTTATTTTAAGCACAATAAGTATGTTCCAAGATTTGTGATGAGAGAGGTCAGTCTCTAAAGTTATAAGACTTACTAGCTTAGCAATGTTTTTCACCCTGTGCACTTTGAGCCAACAAAGCTATTTCCCAAAAACAAAACAGCACCTTTATTAAACCTTTCCAATCTGACTTCATATTTTATACTCAAAATTATGTGGTATTTTAATACTCATACTTAGCATAAGTTGATTTCCAAGATCTAATTAACTTTCTAATATATTTTACATTCTATTTAAGCCAGCAAACTTCTAGAATTTTTATAAAAACTTTGAAAGTTTACTAGAATACTACAAAAGAATCCCTCTCTACTACCAAACTTAGAAATAGATGATCTTAACTTGCTTACTCTTGACAAATCTCATTGGCAATTTGGTCACTACCCATTTCCTATGTTGTACTGTATAACCTTCTTTATGTTAGTACCTTCAAACCGGCACTGGACACTCCTACTACATACACTACAGGGAAGAAGTCAAGCTTTGATGAACATCATCTGGTAACTCCTTAAACATTATTTCAAAGAAACATTCACAAACACTTCCTTTGACTTCTCTCTTTCAAAAAAAAAAAAAATCATGACTATTTTTTTGAAGGAGCTGGATTGATATACTGAAAGGTACTAATGAATATTAAATAGAAATCTAGAATCATAAAATTATGACTTCAGAATCTAGAATCATAAAATTATCACATCATTGTGCCCAACTGCCCTCTAATAGGCAATTCATTGACTCCTTAATGTAGCATAAAGTGCAAAGTAATATATTTTATACATATACACACAGAAAACAAACAAACAAACACACCTAAAAACCACACACACAGCTAACAGCAAATACAGGAGCAAATGATTCAATCATACTGAATCTTTTTAGAGTCCTCTCTCTAATAAAAAAGATAAATTATAGTGAGTTGTCAGGCATCTCACAAACACTAACCTACTAATGTCCACAGCATTCATAAAGCAGATGTTGTGCACGATCATTTTTGTAGACGAAAATAATCCTTAAATGATTCTTCCAAGGTCACACACAAAGTTAGAGATCAGGTAGAATGAATTAAACTGGCAGATTTTGTCCTCATTTTAATCAACCTCTTTCCCACATGTGTCACTTACCTCACTCTACATGCAGCTGTAATATTTACACATATGCTGTCTAATGAGGTAGAGCCCATCCACACAACACTATTACTCACCTAGGAAATAACCTAATGGTAAAATAAAAACTGGACTTTGAAGTTAGTAAGAAAGGAATCATGTCATGTGAAATATTTCATTTTTAAAGCTGGATTAATAGTTAAAATGGCCTTTAGGATATACTAGGCTAACTCTTGCTGTACACCAATAGCCCTGCCTCCTCCAAAACATAAATATTAAGACTCAACCCAAAAAGCAGTATTTTCTTATTATCTGTTATATTTCACATACATTACACATGTAACACAATGCAGTAACTATATCATGGATATATATATATATATATATATATATATATATATACATGTATATATATTATATATATAACACAATGCAGTAACTATCTGGGGGGGAGAAAATGTACATACAGGCTTTGGAAAGATTCAGGCATATAAGTAACAAATACAACAGACTGTCTAGAAGTAAACAAGATGTTTCTGTCTCATTACAAGTACTCATCATTTTTAGAAGCTTTTGTATCCTTTTGTGATATTGGGGAATCAAACCCAAGGCATTGTACATACTATGATTTACCACTGAACAACACCCACTCAAGATCTTGAGCAAGTCACAGAAATAAAGTAATTTTTATTTAGTCACGTTATATTTATAGATAGAAAAATTAATATTCTAATTTATAATGCACATACATTGATTCAGTCATTAGGTAGTGGCTACAGATATGACCTCAAAATACATCTAATATGCATCTATATATAATTTTAAATCACCTATCATAGTAGCCAGGTAGATTCAGTATTTATTAGCCTATAATGGCAAGAAATACATAGTAAGAGTAAATTATTTAATTTTTTTAAAAAGGATGACTTAAAACAGGGTAGGATTGCACATGCTTGCAATCCCAGAATTAGGGAGGGGCAAGCAGAGATAATGCCAATAGAATTTAGTGCTCAGGATGATGAGGGAGAAATATTGAGAGTGTAAGGTTATCCTGGGCTACTTCTACATAATGAGACCTTATTGAAAAGAAAAGAACAAGGGGGGTGGAAAGGGAGAAAGTAAGTGTGGTTACCCTTTAAAAAGTTAGATGTAAAGTTCTAGGATCACCTAGCATTCTAGGTGTGTAACCAAAGCAAGGAAGAATGTTATACAAGAATGTGTACATAAATGCTTATAGCAGTAATGTGATTGATAAAAAGAGCTAACTATGGTCATGAAGATGAACACATAAACACAATGTGTTGTAACTATATTGATATTATTCAATGCAAGGATATTATTCAGACCTAAGAAAGAAACATTGTTACAGCATGGATGAACCTTCAAATCAGGTAGCCACAAAATATCATAAAATGTATATTCCATTTACATGAAGCATTCAGAATAGGCAATCAAAACAACCAACACTGTTTTGGGTTGGAGTAGCTGAGAAAGAGAACCACTGCTAATGACTTATGGCTTTTTAAAAAAAAACAGGGTTTTTTTTAAAGAGTAGTAAATATTCTAAGATTTGACTTAGGTGCTGATTGTGCAACGATTTAAACACATTAAAAACCACTTTATATGAGTGAATTGTATAGTATGTGAATCACATTTCAAGGAACCTGTTAAAAATTGGTAGCAAAAGAATTAGAGATTGTTTGGCTATCTGATATTTTTCTGAAATTTCTAACTTTGGAGTATTTATCAATTTTACATTTCCTAACTTGTGATTTTTTTTTCCCATTCTAAATATTCATATTAGTAAAAAATAAATCAGCATTTTTCAACATGTAAATTTAATGACAACTATGAATTATACATTTAAAAAGTTGGCTTTTGTTACATGTAAATTACTCCAATAAAAGATATTAAATTTGGGAGCTGAAGAAATGGTTCAGTGGTTCAGTTCTAAGCACCCACATGGTAGCTCACAATTGGCTGTAACTCCACTTCCAAAGGATGAACCACCGTCCTCTGGCCTCCTTGCACACCAGGCACACACAGGATGTACATACACACACACCCAGACAAAACACCCTTATACACAAATCTAAAAAGATTTTTTAAAATTTCTTCCACTATAAAAAATGACCACAAAGATAAGCTTCATTAACCTTCAAACCATCTCTAAACAGCCACACACACCATGGGACATACAGTTCTTCTACCTAACTGCAATAGGCTAAAACAGGACAAACTACATTAAAAGACTGAATGGCACCAGGAAAAGTAAACAAAAGTTGTTATCTCTATCCGGAAAATGCTCAAGTTCGGAAACAGACCACAGCAGTCTGAAGAACAGTTACAAGAACATATAAGAGAAGCTAAATTCTTGACTTAGAACGGTCTGCTGTTTTTTTTTTTTTAATTCCCTGTATTTAAAAAAAAAAGTCACAATGGAAAGAAACTGTGCGTTTCATACATCGAACCTTGGAAGTAGCTGTGTCTATGACAACGAAGCTTTCTCTCCCCCTTTTAAAATAATGCGTGATGATGGTGTCAGTCCACAGCCTACTCGATTCCTCACTGCCACCACCACCAGGAGGTGGAGGGAAAGGATACCGAAGACTAGAGGATGACAGCTTTGTATAACCCTTTGGACTTTCTATGTGAGAATGCAAACTGGTGGTCTCTTCTCAGAGAGGAGTAAAAAGATCTGTGGACAAGCTCAAATAAGGGGGTGGAGATAGGTGATCCTTTGACTGGAAAAGGGCACGTCGTAAGCCACATCTCTGAATCAGCTTGGACCAGAGTGAAACCCAGGCCGCTGGAAGGCACTGCTAGCATCATCAGGACCGCCTCTCGCGGCGGGGGTGGGTTTTTTTTTTTTTTTTTTTCTCTTTCCACCGGAGAAGTTGACTCCCGTAGTTTGGACATTGAAGTAAAACCAGAGTCAGGGCAATTAGAAAAACCTCCTGCCTGTGGAGGCGTCTCAGGCCCGGAGAAGTTACGAGGTCTCCGCTCGCTTCCCCCTTCGCCCTCCGCCCCGCGACGCTTGGCGTCCGGGCCCGAGCAGAGCCGGAGCTTCCGCCGCTGCCGGGCCTCCGCCGCGGCTGGTACTCCCGCCGCCCTCACCCGTGTCTGGCCGGCTCGACTAGGACAGGCCTAGGCCGCACCCGGCGGGCCCCGGCGCTGTCGCCGGCTGAGGCGGAGCAGGCCGGGCACAAACTTCCCGGCGCGGCGCCCGCGTCACGGCCGCCCGCCCGCCCGCCCGCCCGCCCAGCGCCATGCCGGCCGCCGCGCCCGCCCGACTCCCTACGCACCCCGCGTCCCGCCGGGGCCCGGAGGCCGCGGACCCCACCGTACCTCCAAGTCGCGGCCTTTGTTCTTAAAATTCTTGAGCCGTTGGTTGTCCAATTTCTCGTTGTCCGCCATGGCCGGGCCGGCGACTCTCCCCCCCCGCCCGGGCCCCGCGGGATCCGCCCCAACCACCGCGCCGCACCGACGCTCCCAGGAAGCCGGCCGCCGCCTGCGCCCGCCCGCCCGCCCGCCCGCCCGCCCGCCTGTCCGCTCCCTTCCTCTCGTCCGGCCTTCGCTCTCTGGCTGCCCTCTCCTGCGCTGAGCCCGGGTACCACGGCAGCTCTGACGAAGACGACGGCGGGGCCGGCGGCGGCAACGGCGGCGGAATGTGCTGCCGGCTGAGAGGGGGAGGCAGCCTCGATCTGAGGGCCCGGCTTTGCGGCCACGCCCATGCCGCCAGCCCGGTTCGCCGATTGGCCGGCCGGGCTCCGGCGTGCTTGGCCAATCAAAAGGGGCGATGGAGAGCGGGGGCGGAAGAGCGAAAGGAAAGGGGAAGGGAGAGTCTCGGGCAGGAAAGGGCCGAGGCGCGGGGGCTTGGGAGGGGAGGGGAGGCGTCACGCGCGCTGGGACAAACTCGAGGCAGCCGAAGAGAAGCAGATCGGGGAGCGGGCGGGGATGGGCAGGGTACAGTGGTCCTGGTTATGGTGGTACGATTGTCGGGGTAGCTTTGGATGTTGGGGTTCTGAACTTCGTTCTTTTCTCCTCCGGCGTTCCTTGAGCGCTTCATTCGCTTTGGAAGGCAAAGAGGTGTGTCTAAACTCCATGTGGAGTCCCAAACCCCGAGTCCTGTTCTGGGAACTGCGAACCATCCTTGGGCCGGGCGTCGTGGCTAGGACTGACTAGGGTGGTGTGCTTTCTGAAAACTAAAGGGAAAGTTAGAGGGGCCGGGTAGGAAAAGGAAGGGGGCCACTGACCAAGTCCCCGCAACAGGTAGAAACTTGAGAAGAATTGATCCTTCACTAATACCCCCTTTGGGGGGGTTAGTTTTTCTTGGAAAATTAAAACTGCTTGATCACAAAGTATTAATTTAAAAAAAAAAAAACTGACGACAATGATCCTTGACATAGCAAATGCAACATTGTGACTCTGGATAAAGGAAGTTAATCCCAAAGATACCTTTTAACCGGGAACATTGTAACCAAAGGCAGAAGTAAAACAGATACAAAAGAGCCTCTCAAAATTTTCAGAAGAGCTCAGGGCTGGGTTTGTAATCTTAGCGACTGGGCGTGAGGAGGAGCAAGCAGTTACAGTATCCCAAGAGCAAGGCCGGCCAGAGCAAGAGTCCAAAGCCACTCTGAGCAGTTTAGTGACACTCCCCGTCTCTTGCACGTTCATCTCCAGATAAAAAAAAAAATAGAGATACGACTCATTGGAAGAAGCTAATTATGCTGGAGGCCCTAGGTCCAGAAAAGAGAGTGAGGAAATGTTTTCAAAATTATATTTAAGCTGACCATTGCGATCCATACTTTTAAATCTAGCAAAAGCAGGTGAATATGAGTTTGAGGCCAGCTGAGCTACATCATAATACTGTCTAAAAACAAACAAATGTGTGTGTGCGTTTTACCAATTATTAGTTCCTCAAATGTGTGTGATTTTGTGAATTAGTAGCAATTCAGAGTCAAAAGGAATGGGGAAGCTAAATGTGTCTGAGCTTGGCAAAAAAAGCTCTATTATAAAACCATTTGGGAACATTTGGCTTCTGGTTCTGGTATATTTTGTTTGGGCAGAACCACATGCAGAAATAAATGTTTAGAATGCAAATATTTCATAAACACCTTAAAGTCAAAGGAAGATGTTTTTTAAAGGTATAATACAAAGACAATGGGTTAGACAGGATAAAGGACTGAGTTCTTTCGGGACTGGGGGATAAAGAGAACTGCAGGATAGGAGTCTCTGGAAGATTAGTTATAATGAGGAATGGTGGGACAAAACCCTTTAGTACAGAGTAATGCCTTTCAAATAAGTCTTTGGTATTTTGTATACTTTCTGCTGGGCTTGGCAAACAAGACTTTTAGAAGTAATTCACACTGACGGTTAACTTGAATGTAAGTTGAATTCAGAACTTAAAATATAGATGAATTTCATTATGTGTGTGTGGCGTGTGGGCATATTCGGGTATACACATCTTTGTGCAAATGAGGACAGAGAAAGATGTCCTACATCATTATTGCTCTCCACCTTATGGCCCGAGACAAGGTTTCTCACTGAACTAGAAGCTCACCATCTAAGATGTGCTGCCTTGTCTGCTTGCCTCTTCCTCCCAGTGCTGGGATCGCAGGCATACACACCTGCATTGGCTTTGCTGGGGAACCAACTCCAGGTCTCCATACTTGGAGACTTCCTCCCTCATATATTTTCGTCCTCCAAAGATTGATTTAGTTGAAGTGATATTGGATTTACATGCTGAAACACTGGGATATTTTAAAATATGACAAAGCCAGTTATAGTGATGTATTCTATAATCCCTGGACTTAGGGGACTTGGGCAGTAAGCTCCAAGAATTCTGAAGCCAGTCTGGGTACACTGAGAGATGTTGTGTCTGAAAGCAAACCCATGAGATCTAAATGTGGCAAGCCATGCCTGTAATGTCAGCACTTGGAAATATGAGTCTGAGTTCTATGTGAAACTAGGCTACAGAACTAGAACCTGTCTCAAACATAAAATGAAAGAAAGGAAAAGTGGATTTAGGATAAGAAAAATTTTGGTGTAAGGATGGAGAGAGGTAGGAGGGATTTTTGTTGTAAGGGTTTGTGATTATGTGATCAAAATGAGAATGGTACATAGTATTATTAAGTAAAGGAAAGGAGGAATTTTATACATTGCTAGATCTCATTGAAATATAACTTGTGTTTGTTACAGTTGGGCTGATTCTTTCAGGAGAGAAAAAATATTGAATCAGCCAGTCACTATAGTCTGTGTGTACTATGTCATACTTTCTTAGGAATTTTCCTAAGAAAGGATGAAGAGAGTTCTTGTGAGACCCTTTGATATCACAAGAGAGAGTTATTATAAAAAAGGACAAGCCTAGCTACCCAATTGTGTTTGGCTGCCTGTCTAACCACAAGACCTTCCTCTCCCATTTCCAGGATTCCATCTGCCATAGGGGGAGGGAGGCTTATCAGAGTCAGTATAGTGCTATTTGAAGAGCTCCAAAACTGTGAGACATCTTTGCTTTAGGGAGTAGCCAGACTAAAGTATTTTGTTACAGTAACAGAAAATAGGTTAATACAGTAGCATCTTGTATTTTTGCTGGGGGTGGGGTGGGGTGGGGAGTGGATTGACCAGGCATGGGCTACTTCATGCCTTTTTATTCCAGAAGCCTCTGATTTATGGCTTGGGGAGTCTGGAGAAAATGACTATTTATTTTGAAATTGATATTCATTCAATTGAGGGAGGAGAAACACCTAGGTTTTTGTTTGTCTGTTGACCTGGCATTGCATGCAGTCCAGACTGGCCTCAATATTTTTATGGGAACAAAACTGGACTTGAACTCCTGGTTCTCCTGCTTCTGCCTCTCCAGTGCTGCCATCGCTTGTGTTTGCCTCTACACCAGGATAGCTTATTTCTCAAAATTAGTTTCGACTATTTAATCAAAGGAAAAAAATTGAATTGAATTAGGCACAAGCCTCATCCGAATACCTCCCACTCCAGACAAGCTCCCTGTCATGATTTTTAAAACTTTTTAAAAGACAGTAGGTTGCAAAGGTTTCTATAATCATAATAACAATGTTACCAGATACTGAGCTGTTCCAATGTTGGTCTGGGTATTTTGCTTATATGAGATATTTTATTGTTATTTGTGTGCTTACTCTTATAGCACTAATCCAACACTATATGACAGTCTTTTTTTTTTAAAGACAGATTCTTACTATGTAACTAAGGTTTGCCTAGAATTTGTAATCCTGCTTCAGTTTCCTGAGTGCTAGGATTACCGCCACCCTCCTCCGACCCCATGCCTCTATAAGGCAGCCTTCTAAACCTCTATTTAGGGTTGCTCAGGTTAGATTAAGCTGGCCTCTGGCTTGCTGTATAGCCAAGAGTAGCCTTGAGTTCCTAATTCTCCTGCCTCCACCTCTCCAGTGCTTAGCTTGTAGGAGTGAGTCACCATGCCTAGCTTTATATAATGCATTGACTTCCTACAACAATCCTATGAAGTAATTGTATTCACTTTACAAACTAGAAAATTGAACTGAAGAGAGGTGCAGTAATTGATTTAAGTCACACAGTGAATGTTGGAGCAGGCATCTCAACCCATCCTGATACCAGAGCCACCTGGGAAGGACACGAATGTCTTCATTGATGGTGCGCTTTGAAGGGAGGTGTTACTTCCGCTTCCTATATGCGAAGCCTAAGGTTTAGTGTGGCTCAGTAACTTGCTAAGCCTCACACTACTAGCAAGTGCTGGAGCCCTGGTTTGATTCTGAGCCTGCTTAGCTCTAAACACCACCCTCCTGGTAGATGAACCTGCTGTCACTCTAGCTTCGAACATGGATCTCAGCTGGACCTCTCAAATCTAGCTCTGAAATGTTGGCGAAAAAGCTCCTCAAACCTCAGAGTACATCAAAGTCCCCTTGGAGGCATAAACTCCATGTTGGTGAGTCCTTCCCAAGCTTTCTGTTTTAGACAGTCTGAACTCCTGAATAAAAGCAGGTGGCTTGCCTCCTGGGGCAACTTTGAGGTCTACTAGATCTGGCATGGCAACCAATTTTAAGGTTATTTCAACCTTAACGAAAAAAAAATTAACTAACCACGGTGATGGATCATGTGTCATGCAAAATAACGTATAGGCACACCATGGTTACATATCTCTAACTCAAAAAATGTAGCCAAACAACCAGTGCTTCGAAGACTGAAATCTCCAACTTAGTAAAAACCAGTTTGGTATTGCTGAATGGATTTATGTATGTTTCTGCACTTATTTCTGCATCTTTTCTTTCTCGTTAAGTTTCCTTAAACAGTATTCTCTTTGTATCTTCTCCAGAAAGATTGGCTCCACGGGCCTATTAAGTGTATTTTCTTTCTTAGTTCAAATCTTATGCACTTGGCATGTACTGCTTTTCTACCTCTGAAGGCTCAGGGCTTCTCAGTTCTTGTCAATCCAGAAGAGTTAGGAGGATGTGTCTTCATTACTGTTCTTCTGCTGCTAAATCCCAACCTTTCTGCCAGCCATTGGGGTTTCCTTCTTCAAGTGTGGTTCTCAGGGCTTGCCCTGAACATTTAGCCAGGAACAGGGACTCCTGCCCTGGACTTAGTTTTTTTCTGTTTGTTTGTTTGTTTTGGTTTTGGTTTTGGTTTTGGTTTTTGGTTTTTGATTTTTGATTTTTCGACGCAGGGTTTCTCTGTATAGCCCTGGCTGTCCTGGATCTCACTCTGTAGACTAGTCTGGCCTCGAACTCAGAAATTTGTCTTCCTCTGCCTCCCAATAGCTGGGATCAAAGGCATGGGCCACCACCACTGCCCGGCTTGGACTTAGGTTTTGTAACCAACTATCTCTCATGCCAACAAACAAGACAGAAATGCAGATTTAGCACTTCTATTTTTAGTTGCCCTGTTCAGGGAGATTCCTTTTCAGTCAAATCAATGAAGGAAAACCTCTAAGTGTATACACAACCCTTTTCCAATTCTGCTAAAGGTGACACTCTGGTTCTTTAGCTGAAAACATCAGATATCTCTGATTCTTAATCCCATTCTCCTGATTCCCATGCTTAATAACAAAGCATATGGACTAATTAGTATCCTCATCAAGTCCTCTATTCAGCTGCCTGTCCATTCCCAGTGCTGTTACCTCCTGCCCTCACTGGTAAAGCCAGAAAGACGTTTATCTCATATTTATGATGGCCAGGGAGAGCATAGCTCTGTCCTGGAGAGTTCATCCCCCTGCTCTGCGCTCTGATTGGTATTCCCTTCAACTGGGCTTTTCAACCTCAAAATACCTTGAGATGTTTAGATGTATTAGCAAATGACAGCCAAGGCCAGGCAATACAGATCTATAATTACAGGTTCTTGGCAGCACTGAGGCAAAAGGATGGAGAAAATTCAAGGCCATCCTGGGTAACTTAGGGGGATTATGCCTCAAAATGGGAAACAAAATAACAAATGGCTGGAGACAGCTCAGTAGATAACATATATGAAGCCCTAAGCTCCAACCACAGCAACACACACACACACACACACACACACACACACACACACACCACAACCTGTCAAACATTTGTGTGTCTGATATAATTATTTGAAAGAAAATGTCATGGCTGGACATGGTAGTGTATGCCTTTAATCCCAGCACTTAGAGGGCAGTAGCAGGTGGATTTCTATGAGTTCTAGGCTAGCCTGGTCTCCACAGTGAGTTTCAGGGAGGGCTGTACAGGAAGAACATGTTTTTTAAAAAACATCTTGTTATAACATGTTGTTATAAATCTTAAGGAAAAAACAGGTATCTGTAGAAATGATTAACCCTATCTCTGTGTTTCTGTTGCTGTTTCTGGGTCTTGGTCTCTGTCTCCATTTTTCTATCTCTGTCTGTCTTTCTGTGTGTGTGGTTAATGTGATAGTTCCCTATCTTCAGAAGTGTTTTGCAACTGCAGTGTACATTCTGTTTTGAAACTGAGAATAGTAAAACAAAAAAAAAAACCACAAAAAACAAAACAAACAAAGAAACAAACAAAAAACCCAGCCAGCTGGGTAAAATTCTCTTGAGAATGAGCCGCTCCAATAGCATCAGTGAAGACACCAGTGTCCTGCAGCAGGTCACTGCTTTGGAGATTCACACAGAAATAAGACAGTAGTTTAAGGTATTTGTGAGTTTTTGCCCCTAGGACTGAGCATAGACTCCCTGTGCATGTGATACTCTTTATACACATACAATTCTCAAATAAAAGTTAAAAATAATGTAAGACTGAATGAACACTTTCAAGGCTCATAAATTAGTCTGGAAATCCACACCTCACAGGATTTACCAGCACTCTATTTATACATTGTCACCGTGTTACACAAAACCCTGAACGCTCCAGAGTCAAAGGGCTGGAGCCCCTGGTGTACTGCATAAACTTGGTCACTGCAGATCACCTTATGAGAGAATTCAGAAAAAAAAATTGTTAAATATTTAACTCTTTTTCTCACTTGGTCACACTTTTAAATGCTCATTCTAACACTCATTAGAACCTGTTAAAGGTTGCTGACCATATAACTCAGAGTACGAATCTGGGAAGTGCTAGACAATCTTATTTGGAATCAATAAACATGAGAATGTCTTGTACTCTTGTCTTCTGGCTACAGCCTTGAGATCTGTCTAGTTAAACCTTGGTGTTCTTTATGGCAGAATGTATGCTACTTACTATATTGATCTCAAATGAGAGTTCCCCAGGGTTTTAGTTCTACTTATAAATAGAAGCATCAGAGGGAATATTTAGCTTGTAGGTGGTCGAATAAACTAATGACTAGCAATATTTCTTTTGTTGTTGTTTTTTTTGTTTGTTTTTGTTTTTGTTTTTTTGAGACAGTATTTCTCTGTATAGCCCTGGCTGTCCTGGAACTCACTCTGTAGACCAGGCTGGCCTAGAACTCAGAAATCCACCTGCCTCTGCCTCCAAAGTGCTGGGACTAAAGGCGTGTGCCACCACTGCCCGGCAGCAATATTTCTATTTGGCTAAATTTGTGAGTATTGGAACCATTGAAAACAGAGGGAAAATATCAATATCTATGTGATGTGTAAGAACATTTTAACTTCTAAAGAAAAATTTTCATTTTATAGTTATTTATTTACTTATCTATTTATTTATTATTTTAAGCAGAGTCCTTCTATGTAATCCAGGCTTGCTTAGAAACAGCAACTCTCACCGGACAAGTGGTGGTGCATGCCTTTAATCCCAGCACTTGGGAGGCAGAGGCAGGTGCATTTCTGAGTTCGAGGCCAGCCTGGTCTACAGAGTGAGTTCCAGGACAGCCAGGGCTATACAGAGAAATACTGTCTCAAAAAAACAAAAACAAAAAAGAAAAAACAAAAAACCAAACCAAACCAAACCAAAAAAGAAACAGCAATTCTCCTGGTTCATCTTCCAAACTTCTGAGATTATAGATGTGTCACCAAATACAACTTTTTTTTTCTTACACTTTCCTTCTGTATGAAAAGAAGGAAAATTTACTCTGTATTGGTATCTCTTAATAGGCACTGGTATGTGAAACTCTTTGAAAGTAATTCACATTTGGCAAGGAACAGTGCTGTGTACCTTTAATCCCAGCACTTGGGAGGCAGAGGCAGGCAGGTCTCTGTGAATTCAAGGCTAACCAAGTCTACATAGTGAGTCCCAGGTCAGCCAAGGTTGTATTGTGAGGCTTTTATACACGCTAGGTAAGCGGTCTGTCAATTCTGGGCTATTTCTACTTCCATTGGTTTGCTTTTGAGTCAGAGTCTCACACTGTGGCCCAGGCTGTCCTGGAACTCACTGTGTAGCCCAAACTCATGGTGATCCTCTTGTCTCAACGTCTGAAATGCTGGGATTACCACACTTAGCAGAAATCTCTCTGAAGAGCCACCCACCTCTGACTCCCTCATTCCTGGTGCTCTCTTGGAGGCACTCTTATGGAGAGATCATCAGGCACACTGGCAGATAAGGAATTCTCCACCTCCATGTGCTACTTCTTGTAGGAACACGTTAGATATACTTTTTATATTGCCTATGTTACAAAATATATTGCCTTTGTCACAAACAGAAACACCCCATATACAACCACTTAGTGTAATGTGCATCTTACTAGGTGTTGTGTAGTGTGATATATAATAATATGTAGTATAGCATAACATGTATCTGCATGTATTCTCAAGGCTGGCTTTATGAACATGTGGCCCATACAGTTACATAAGACCCCATGCTTGCTTTAAGCTCTGCTGTCAACCATCTTGAAATTCTCCGTTTTTGAACAAAGACTCCAAATTTTAACTTTGTACTGGTTCTTGCAAATTATGTTGTTTGCCTGGTATGGTGTAGTGTATAATCTTTTGAAATTATTACACTTTTTCCCCTCATGCATTGCTTGGAATTTTAAAGAAAATTCCCATATAGTGTCTCTATTTTAAATGTAAATAAGCATTATAAATGCAAACAGGGTCATATTGTATACCATTTGGCAACCTGACTTTTTATTTAGTGACATTTTTCCCTGTCAATTTATTTCATAGTTTGCAGTAGCTAAAGAAGGCTCTTTTATGTGGAAAAGCCATAATTTGTTTAATCAATGTAGCAGCCTCCTACTGATGGGCCTTTGATAATTTGCTATGACAAGGAGCATACACACACATCAGTATGTGTTGTGTCCTTGCCTCACTAACTCCCTGGGATAAATTTCTAGAAGTAGAGTTGCTGTGTCAAAGGATATGACTGTGAGACACTTGACCTGATTGTCTTTCAGAAAGATTATGCTAGGTTAGATCACTCCAACCCACCACCGGTGGGTGCACAGTCATCACCACTGCATGCTAACTGGCCAATAACTCAACTTCAACTCTGCCTATCTTCAACTGTCCCCTTTCTAGTGGTCTTAGCTTGCTAGGATACCACTGATCCTCCTAACTTGAAATGGCAGTTGATTAAGTTAAACTCCTTGCTGGTGTTGGAGTGAGTCCCTTTTAGGTAGAGGTTTTGTGCGATCTTTCCTGGTCGTTTTTGTGAGATGTGATGCTAAGACCCAGTTTGTCTTTTCTTGTTTGTTTTGTTGGGTTTTTTTACTCTTTGGTTTTTGGGGTTTTTGTTTGTTTGTTTGTTTTTGATACAGGGTTTCTCTGTAGCCCTACCTGTCATGAAACTCACTCTGTAGACCAGTCTGGCTCGAACTCAGAGATCCTCCTACCTCTGCCTCCCAGAGTGTTGTAAAAGTGTTCACCCCTACCATCCTCAGCTTGTCTTTTAAGGCAAGTTTTTTATTTCTACAGTTAGTCTGTGTTCAAGGTGCTGTACGTGCTGACAGAGATCCCCAAACAGGGACCTAACAGGCATTTTTTTTTTTTGAAACACGGTTTTATATAGACCAGGGTAGCCTTGATCTTAGTATGTAGATGCAGATGACCTTGAACTCCTGATCTTGCCTTCACCTCCCAAGGATGAGATTGCAAGTGCGTGCCACTATATCCAGATTTTTTTCTGATCTTAACACCCCTGTCATTAAAATCAATTCTAACTTTGCAATAGTTTCAGAGTTGTAAAAGTATAGTACAGAGAGTTCCCCTGCAATTCCCCAAACAATAACACTTTATTAATCAGCTTTTAAATCCTCACTTTGCTCTGAACTCAGAATAAATTGTTTACATCCTTATTGAGCTACCTCTCTTTTAGGGATAATGTACTACAAATGCTTGAACTCATAATCATAGGAAAACAGGTACAGAATTATTCTGTCTGTACATTATTTAAACTTCATCATTTCTCCCAATTCCTTGAACAAAGATGAAAGAAAAATCTGATGTGGGTTCAACCAAAGGCCACTTGCTTTTAGTGGTAGGTGTTTCTCTCCCTCTCCTTTTGACTCAGATTCTTCCGGATAAATCATAGAATGGTGTAGAGAGATTCAGCTGTGATTCCACAACTCCAGCTCGGTTTGATTTTTGTTTAAGTTGCTTATTTGTCTTTGTATTTACATGTCTAAAACTACTCAAAAGTCTCTTTAAAAGGAAAAACTAAGACCCCGCAGGTTAGAGAAGTGGTATTTAACTACACATAATAGAGATTTGTAATAGTAAATTAAGCCATGAAAAATGAAAACTCCCAAGGTCTTTGTTGCTGTTCATTTATTTATTTATTTTTATTTACTCATTTTCACACCACTGAGGTTTATGGAAACACAGTAACATGGTATCCAAAGAGAGACTCCTCTCCCGGGGACAGGGCAAACTGAAACACCTTTGTTTGTTCGTGTATTTATTTAGATAGGCTCTCAGGTAGCCCAAGCTGACCCCAAAGTAACTGTGTAGTTGAGGCTGGCCTAGATCCCTCTGCTGTTACCTCCTGAGCACACGTAGACACTATCATGCCGCGTCGAAACCTCGTGTAAAGGCCCTGGACTTGTTTTTCCTGAGCTGTTCTGAAGACTCTTCGCTCTTTCCCAGTAGGGGCTTAGATTTGATTATAGGCAAATAATGTTAGTCCTAACTCACTTAGAGAGGAAAGGGAAAACTTTGGAGGAAAGACCCTGCATCCTCAGCACTAGACATGAAGGCACCTCTGTACTTACAAGCCACCACCTTTCCTCTTGGATCTTTTTATTAAAAACCCAAACAGTGTGAGGGTCGTTGATAGAGGAAATTAAAGCTGTAACTGTTAATGGGCAGGTGCGCTCTGCACAGGACCCAGGTTTGTGTGGAGCTGGTTTCTGGGGCACATTGAAGTCATCTGATGCGAGGTTGTACAACTTCAAGGTGAGTTAATAAAAAAGGCCCAGATGGATAATTTACTTGCTGATCTTTCAAAAATATGTTGCTAAGCCACGTTCTCACCCTTTTCAGGAAAACAACTTGTCACATTCCAGTTTCTTCTTCCCTTTTTTCTTATTTTACAAATGAAGGAAAGGAATAGTGGAGTCTGTTCAAGGCCCCAACAGCTGGTCCACAGCACAGCTAGGAAACAGAGCATCTCCATGGAGGCCTGCTGGCACCCGAGTGCTTTAATCCCCGGGCATTTTCCTACTGACCCACGATTTTAGTTACTCCAGGTTGGGATCTTTCACCAAGGAGAAATGACGAAAATGCAGTCAAAATTAAGTAGGAATGAGTATCAGGAAAGAGTCAAGGCTAAGGCAGGGAAGGGGATAAAGCCAGGAGCCAAGGCGGTCATATTTTAGAAAATTATAGCACATGTGGCTCTGTGTGTGTGTGTGTGTGTATGTGTGTGTGCGCACGCTCTGGCATATGTATGGAGGTCAGGGGACAATTTACACAAGTCTATTTGTCCAAACTCTCTTTTCACTATGTAGTCCTGGAGATTGAATTTAGGCCATCAGACTGAGCAGCAAGGCACTTATACCTCCTAAGCAATCTTGCTAGTCTCAAAGCTGTAATTAAAAAAAAAAAAAAGATTTCTTATGTTATGTGTGTGAATATGTGCTGGTGCCCTTCATGGCCAGAAGAGGATTATTTTTTTCTTTATTTGTTTTTGTTTTTCAAGACAAGGTTTCTCTGTGTAGTCCTGGAACTCACTCTAGACCAGGCTGGCTTTGAACTCAGAAATCCACCTGCTTCTGTCTCTCAAGTGCTGGGATCAAAGGCGTGCGCCACCACTGCCTGGCTCAGAAGAAGACTTCTGATTCAATGAGATTGGAGTTACTGAGAACTGTGAGTCCCCTTGTGGGCTCTGGGAATTGTAACTGGGTCCTTACAGAGCATCAAGTGCTCTCAACTGCTGGGCCAACTCTCTAGACCCAGCTGTTTTACACATATATTTAACAAGATTGTTGATACTATCTGAATCAAGCTTTCTTCTTAAAGTCCAGGAAAAATAAAATCACATAAAAAAATCTAACATGGCATTATTATAAGGAAAAAAGAATAAATTGTAAAACAACATCCAGACAGACAATAAAGCTGATCTAGAGAAAGTCAAGAAAGCAGTTCTAGCATTCTCAGTGTATTTAAAAAAACAAGAGGAAAATTGTTAGGACAGTCACATAAGAAATGAGAAAACTAAGAATTCAAATGCGAGATAGAAATAAGGAAATTTTACATAGCAGAGCTTGACATGGGCTTTTGTAGCAGCTATTGGCATTGTTAATGAAGAAAGAAGCTTAATAAAAGGTTTCTTTAAATGATTCACCCGGACCCCCATCTCTATTTTACCTCTTTTTAAAAACTTTATTATTGGTGGTAGTGGTGTGTGTATGTGAGCACAGGTGCCACAGCATGCATGTAGAGGTAAGAGAACAGCTTTGTGAAATTGTCCTTCTCTTTACATAATGTATTAGCCAGCATTCTCTAGAGGGACAGAGTCAGTGGGGTGAATACATGCATATCGCATATATACATAGACATCATATACATATATACACACATACACATGTGCACACACATGCACGCTTGTAAAATCATAATACACAAGGAACAAACTGAAGGCCACACACTTGCAAAGGACTCATGGAACCATGTCACGGGCTGCTCTTTCTAGATTTTTTTTTTTTTAACTTTTGTTTGTTTATTTTTTTTTGAGATAGGGTTTCTCTGTGTAGCCTGGCTATCCTGGAATTCACTTTGTTGACAGGCTGGCCTTGAACTCAGAAATCTGCCTGCCTCTGCCTCCCAAGTGCTGGGATTAAAGGCATGCACTACCACCGCCCTGCTAATGTGTAGCCCAGGCTGACCTCGAACTCATGATCCTCCTATCTCTGCCTCCTTCAGCAAATCCTACCATCATGTGCCACCACAACCGGCTCTAGTTTTCTTTTAAGAAACAGTCTATCTATATGCCTGAGATGATCTGAAATTCATTCGACCCCTGCTTCAGTCTGAGTGCTGGGATCATAGGTATCCATCACTGTGGCTGACTTTGAATTTCTTGATTTTTTTTAAAAGATTTATTTTATTTATTTTATGTGTATGAGTACACTGTAGTTGTACAGATGGCCATGAGCCATCATGTGTGTGGCTACTCTCCAGCCCCACTCGCTCCAGTCCTGCTCTCTCTCCGGCCCGAATTTCTTGATTTTTAAAAGTGAATTTAACTGAGGGTGCGAGACAGTGGATGTAAAACAATAAGCACTGTGGATCAATTTTACATGTGACACTTACTTTAAATGCAGAGCATTCATTCTAGAATGCTATGTCTGCTTCAGTGGAAAGTTAACATGAAATCTCAAGGCTCGTGTCTTCACAATCCAGGCTAAGCCATCTTACTACACTAACTACACTAACTACATTAGCTACAATTTTGTGAATGTGGGCTAATGAGTTTTTTTTTTAGAAGTCAAAACCACAGAAGTGAATTTCACAAGTGACAGCAAGTGTCACAATATATTACGGAGATATTATGCTCATGTGGAAACTCACCTACAATTTATTGGAACCATCTTTTGTAACGGCAAAGATACATTCCTATAAGTTGGAATTTCGCCACTATAAGGGCATGAGAACTATGTCTAAGAAATGTACTCTGAGGGATGGAGAGACCACTCAGTGGTTAAGAGCACATGCTGACTTGCCAGAGGAACCACATTCAGTTTCCAGCACCCACATGGCAGCTCACAACCATCTGCAACTTCAGTTGTAGGGAACCCAAAACCCTCCTCTGGCCCCTGCAGTTACGAGGCAAGCAGGAGGTGCACATATACACATGCAGGCGAAACACTCTTACACAAAATAAATCTAAATTTTTGTTCTTAAAGGAGAGAGTACTTTAGCAGGAGAATCAGGTGGTAAACTTTTTTTTTTTTTGGTTTTTCGAGACAGGGTTTCTCTCTGTAGCCTCGGCTGTCCTGGTACTCACTCTGTAGACCAGGCTGGCCTCGAACTCGGAAATCCGCCTGCCTCCGCCTCCCAAGTGCTAGGATTAAAGGCGTGCGCCACCACCGCCCGGCTTGGTGGTAAACTTTTAACAGTCTTCTACAAGGTGTGTACTTTTAAGAAGCTTATTCAGTGTGACTATTGTTTTCCTAATATGGAATAAGAACATCAAGCTTGGTAAAATGTAGCCAGCATATTTTATGTTCATATGTTCTACTGTGAATCTATTAAAGAGGGTAAGGCTGAACCTACCCGGCCCGTAAAGCTCTCAGAGCCAGAACCTTGGGCCTGTTTGCTGTCTAGCCTGGGCTCACAGGGCTTCCCTACAGGTATATGCCTCCATTGCAATGCATTCATTGACTTAAGCATTATCTGTGGTTTGTTTTTAAATTCCTTAAAGTTTTCTCTTTAGCCTAAATGTTTATTAGGAGTGCTTTTTTTTTTTTTCTGATGTGGCCCTTTTAGAAAACTGAAAAAATGTAACTCTTTACCCTGTTAGAAGAAGCTGATGGGTGTTGCTTAGAGTGCCTTTAGTGTTTGATGGCTTTTATTCTTAGAAGTACTGATGTTCACTGTCCTGTCTAGTCTTTAAAGTGGTCTCTAATGTCACTTAGTACTAATGTGGGAGGAAATTGAGGAGGGGGTTGAAAAGAGACATATTTGCTAAAATTGCAGCTTTGCTTGCTCACCTCACTGGGCACATTAACCTTCCAGACTCGGTTGTCTCATCTGTAAAGTGGCCCCTAACAATGGCAAGGGATTCACCGGATCATTTTACAGTGTTGAAAATCACAGTGGTTCTCTCTGGTGGTGGCAGGGAAGGTGGTTTGTCCTATCTGGGACAGGATAAAACCTGAAAGAATTCCCTAGCTGTTGAATGTGGGCTTGTGTGTGAGTATGTGACTTTCCACAGGTCAGGCCCACTAAAGACTGGACAGGACGGTGAACATCGGTACTTCTAAGAATAAAAGCCATCAAACACTAAAGTCAGTCTAAGCAACACCCATCAGCTGCTTCTAACAGAGTAAGGAGTTAAATTTATTCAGGCTTCCAAAAGGGCCATATCAGAAAAAGGCCCTCATAATAAACATTTAGGCTAAAGAGAAAACTTTAAGGAATTTAGAAACAAACCACAGGTAATGCCTATACAATTCAAGCCCATCCATCTTCGTGAAAACGCATGGCCATAGACTGTTCAGGGTAAGCACAGTGACATTAAACTACATACAGAGTCTGTTTGCTCTGTTGTAGATCACCCTAGATAACATTCCTACCCCTGGTTTTTATTCATTGTTCAGAAGCAAAAAGGGCTAAAGTTAACAAAAAATGAAAGTCAACAGATGTTAAAAACTCTGAAGGAAGAAGAACCGGCCAAAAAGTTATTTTAATTTTGATTTCTAAATTGCATTCATAGGCTGGAGAGATGGCTCAGTGGTTAAGAGCACTGCTCTTCCATAGGTCCTGAGTTCAAATCCCAGCAACCACATAGTGACTCACAACCTCTGTAATGCGATCTGACGCCCTCTCCTGGGGTGTCTGAAGACAGCTACAGTGTACTTTTGTATAATAAATAAGTAAATCTTAAAAAAAAATTGCATTCATTTCCATGTGTGGATGTGGTTGTGCACATGCCATGCATGGTACCTGTGTAGAGGGGGTGTCAGAGAATCACCTGCAGGGCTCAGTCATCTCCTTCCCCATGTCTGTACTAGATGGCAAACTCTGGTAGTCATGCTTGACAACAAGTACTTTTAACCAGTGGGCCATCCTAGTGACCCTATTTTAATAATAATAAAAAAAATTGTTTCTTTCCCTCTGAGTGTGTACACCTATGTGCATGTGCCTGTGTGCCCAAGTGTGTTTGTCTGTGCAGGTACATGCATATATGGTTAGTATGTGTTAAATGTCTATGTGTCTGTGTTTATGTGTATATATGCAGGTACAGACACCTGATGTTGGCATATGGAGTCCAGAGGACAACATCTTGCCCTTCTATTATCACACTCCACCTCATTTTTTTGAGACCGAGTCTCTCCTTTGCCTGCTGCTCATCTTCTGTAGACTCTGGCCAGCAAGTCATCTCCCCCAGCTCTCCTGCCTTAGCTTTTTGGATTACAGGTATATGTCTCCATATCAGGCTTTGTACATGGTGTTATGCCCCAATTGCAAGGTCCCCATAGACCACCATAGACCATCAGGAGTCCAGCTTGCATGCAAAAGCAAAGAGTCTTTATTTAAACTCAAGTTTGGACCCTCTGACCTCTCAAGCAGTGGACAGTGTGGAAGGTCCTGAGCTGGTATACATCTTTATCATAGTAGCAGGATGAGGAACTTTCCAACTTGGCAGTGATTGGCTGACATTCGCTTGGTATACTTCTATTGGCTAGTAATGATTTCACCTTGGTATGAACAACTGTCGCTGGCTTAATCAATCTACTTTAGACATTACTTTCCCTTTAAGAACTGATTGGTTGTTGCTAGGAGTGGAGTGGCTATTTGCCCATGGGAATTGTGATTGCTACCAGGGTGGCATGGCTCCTGGAACAAGTTGAGATTTTTCCAATAGCTGAGTTCATTCAGAGGGCAAGTTAATCATAAAATGGAGTCTGAAAGCAAAATGGAGTTTGTAATGTTAAGCTGGGCCCTTCACATGGTACTAGTAGTCCAAACGCAGGCCCTCATGTTTGCACAGAGCAGCATACTTTACCCACTGAACCATTTCTCTAGCCATAGTAAATTGTTTTAAAACTCTGTATAGTTTATTCCTTTTATTTGAACCAACATGGAGCTGAAGGAGAGAAAACATAAGCCACATTTTTTATGACTGTGTGAGTCTCAGGTCCTGTCTTGAACTTCATAGCAACTTTTGGTGTGGAGTTTGAAGGCCTATTTTGAGATGCTTCATGAAAGAGGACAATATAGGTGACCTAGGGCTCTTTGTTCATTACCATTTAGTAGGTTATCCACTAGTGCCGCAGAGCTATGGGCACACTCAGATAGCATTGTCAATGTACCTAAGTCTCATTTTCAGGTGATTTGGATCTGAGATGAGTAAGTGTGTACCCATTGCTTACCAACTTTATTTTACTAAACATCTGAATTCCTTCCTAACCACAAAGATTTTTCTATCATTTTTTCCAGTGCATTTGCATTGCTCATGATATTCATTGGAGCTTGGAAGTGAAGAAAAAAAAAGATACAGTTTAATCAAATTCAACTTAGCTCTCACTTTGTTTCTTGTTATATTTCTTGCTTTTTTTGTGCTCTAACAAAATGTCACCTGGGTGAGATCAAAATTTTGATGAAACAGAGACAGGGATTTTGACGAGTTTGGTTTATTTTTGGTATCATGGCACTGGGAACACACAGAATTAACTTGTTCCTGTTGAGCAGATAGAGCTTCAGCTTTGTTTTTTATGTAATAGAATTTTGAAGGAAGACTAGGACCATGCTCTATGCAACTGTGTGGGCAGACCCAAATGAAGAATGGCTAGCCAATTATTCTCTAAACAGACCACGCTGGCTTCCAACTCACGGAGCACTGTCTGCTTCTGCCTCCTGAGTGCTTGGATTAAAGGTATGTACTTTTAATTTTCACGTGTATGGGTGTTTTGCTCACATGTATGCCTGTACACCACATGCATGCCAGTCCTGAGGAAGCCGGAAGCAGGCACAGGAACTCCTGGAAATGGAGTTACAGACAGTTGTGAGCAACCATGGGTGCTGGCAATCTGTTGGTCCTTAGGAGAAAAGCAGTCTTAACTACTGGGCTATATCTTCAGCTCTTAAGGGAAACAGACAGAGAGACAGACAGATAGGCAGACAGGCAGGCAGGCAGGCAGGCAGACAGACAGACAGGCAGGCAGGCAGGCAGACAGACAGGCAGGCAGGCAGGCAGGCAGGCAGGCAGGCAGGCAGGCAGGCAGGCAGGCAGGCAGACAGACAAACCTCTGTAATCTGGTCCACGTTTATAACCCTGGTGCTAGGGAGACTAAGGCTAAGGTTTCTGAGTTCAAGATCATCCTGAGCTATGGAGTATGATTGTCTCAAACTCTCCCTTCCCCGAGGGTGAGAGAAACACCTGGAATAAGGGTAAATTTAAAACACAATGCCAACACCCCGTAGGAGCAGGGGGATGGGGAAGAATATTGTGAGATGTTGTCTCTGGACAGGACATAGCCTTGAACTCATGAACTCATTGCAGCTTCAGTCAACTCCACAGGATCAAGCCAGCAAGATTTCTCAACATTCCAGCAGGCAATCCAACTAGATAGGATTAAACATAAAAAGACTTAAACCAAGGAAGTTGGGCTACAAGCCTTGGCACTATCACAAGGAACCACATGATGTTTGTTTCCTTGGAGCCATCATTGATGTTGCTAACACCTAAACTGAAAATGATCCAAGGCTTAAAAATGATTTTGCAGCCGGGCGGTGGTGGCGCACGCCTTTAATCCCAGCACTTGGGAGGCAGAGGCAGGCGGATTTCTGAGTTCGAGGCCAGCCTGGTCTCCAGAGTGAGTTCCAGGACAGCCAGGGCTATACAGAGAAACCCTGTCTCGAAAAAAAAACCAAAAAAAAAAAAAAAAAAAAAAATGATTTCGCAATTTAGAGTCCCCTGTTGTGGGTTCCTGACTAGGTACCATGCAGGATATAGTTTAACCATACTAAATGAAGAAACTATAGAAACAATGAGTGGAACCTGTTCAGAGGTTCAAAACTTTCATTTCCACTGGCAAGTTATGGTATATTTCTTTCCCCTTTGTCATAAAAATAAATAAATAAATTTATTTGTTTATCTATTTATTATTTATGAGACTAAAGATGGTTCAGTGATTAAAAGAACTGGCTGCTTTTCTGGAGGGCCCAGGTTTCTGGTTTGGGTACCTCACTCAGGGTGTTCCATTCATTTGCCTGTAAATTTCATGATGTTATTCTTTTAAACAGTTGAGTAATACTCCGTTGTGTAAATGTACCACATATTCTTTATTCATTCTTCTGGTTTTTTTTTCTAAATTTAGATTTATTTTATATTGGGTATATGAGGTTTTTTATCTGCATATATATCTGTGCACCACATACATACCTTGTGCCTGAGGAAGTTCTGAGCCTTCATGTGGATACCTGGAATCAAATCCAGATCCTTTTCAAGAAAAACAAGTGCTCTTAACCACTAAGCCAACTCTCCAGTCCATCCATTCTTCTGTTGAAGGAGATATAGGTAGTTTCCAGGGTTTTGACCATTAGCCATTCTGACAGGTGTAAGATAGAATCTCAAAGTAGTTTTGATTTGCATTTCACTGATGGCTAAGGATGTTGAACATTTCTTTAAGGTTCTCAGCCGTTTGATTTTCCTCTATTGAAAATTTGCTGTTTAGATCTGTACCTATTTTCAATTGGAATATTTAGCTTTTTGATATTTAGTGTCTTGAGTTCTTTATATACGTTGGATATTAATCATCTTTTCCTGTTCTGTAGGCTGCCATTTTGTCCTATTGACAGTGTCCTTTGCCTTAAAAAAGCTTTTCAGTTTCATGAAGTTCCATTTATTAATAGCATCTGTGCTATCAGCGTTAAGTTCAGAAAGTCATCACCTGTGCCAATGCATTTAAGGCTATTTTCTGATTTCTCTTCTATTGGGACCAATGTATCTGGTTTTCTGTTGATGTCTTTGATCCAGTAGAAATTGAGTTTTGTACAGTTTGATAAGTATGGATTTATTTGGATCCTCTAAATGCAGATAAGCATCATTTGTTGAGATGTCTTTTTTACCTAGTGTGCATTTATGGATTTTTTTTTTTTTTTGTCAAAAATCAGGTGTCTCCTGTCTTAGTGTTTCATTGCTGTGAAAAAAAAAAAAAAAAAAAACCCTGACCATGGCAATTCTTGTAAAGGCAAGCATTTAATTGAGGCTGGCTTACAGCTTCTGAGGTTTTGCCCATTATTATCCTAGCAGGAAGCATGGCAGACATGGTGCTGGAAGAGCCAAAAGTTCTAAATCTTAATCCAAAGGCAGCCAGAAAGAGACTGGAATTCCACACTGAGCATAACTTGAGCTTATATATGAAACTTTAAAGCCCACCTCCACAGAAACACACTTCCTTCAACAAGGTCACACCTACTCCAATAAGGCCACACCTCCTAATAATGGACCAGGCATTACATGAATCTATTAGGGCCAAACCTATGCAAACCACCACACTATATGTATGTGGATTTATGTCTGGGTCTTTAATTTTATTCCATTGGCCAATGTGTCTATTTTTATGTCAATACCATGTGGTTTTTAATTACTATAGCTTTATATACAACTTGAAATCAGGAATGCTGAGAACTCCAGCAGTTCTTTTATTGTTCAGGATTGTTTTAGCCATCCTGTTTGTTTGTTTGTTTTTTCCCCGTATGAAGTTGAGTATTGTCCTTTCAAGGTCTGTAAAGAATTGTGTTGGGATTTTGATGGAGACCACACTGAATCTGTAGGTTGCCTTTGGTAGGACGGCCATTTTGAGTATGTTAATCCTACTGATCCAGGAGCATAGGGGATCTTTCTATCTTCTTTTTTCAAAGACTTGAAGTTCTTTCACGTTTTTGGTTGAAGTTACCCCAAGATATTTTATATTATTTGAGGCTATTGTGGAAGATTCCACTTCCCTAATGACTTTCTCAGTCTGTTTGTCATTTGTATAAGGGGTTACTGATTTTTTTTTTTTAATAAATCCTGTATGAGCTACTTTACTGAAAGTATTTACCAGCTCTAACAGTTTCTCAGTAGAATTTTAGGGTCATTTACATATACTATCATATTGTCTTAGTTAAGATTTCCATTGCTGTGAATAGATACCATGACCAAGGCAACTCTGATAAGGACAACATTTAACTGGGGCTGGCTTACAGGATCAGAGGTTTAGTCCGTTATCAACAAGGCATAGCAGCACTTGGGCAGGCATGGCACAGGAGGAGCTGAGAGTTCAACATCTTGTTCGGAAGGCAAACAGGAGACTGGCATCTTCAGGCAGCTAGGAGGAAGCTCTGATAGCCCACACCCACAGTGACATACTTCCCCCAACAAGGCCATTCCTACTCCAACAAAGCCACATCTCCAAATAGTGTCACTTTTGGACCAAACATATTCAAACCACCATGTATATCATCTGCAAAGAATAATACTTTGACTTCTTTATTTTCCAATTTGTATCTTCGTGATGTCCTTCAGCTGTCTAATTGCTCTAGCTAAAACCTAAAGCACTATATTGAATAGATATGGAGAGAGTAGACGACCTTGTCTTGTTCCTGATTTTAGTGGAATTTAGTGGAGTTGCTCTGAATTGTTTTCCATTTAATTGATGTTGGCTATAAGCTTATTATAATTGCCTTTATTATACTGAAGTGTGTCTCTTGAACCTTTAATTCCAAGATTTTTATCATTAAAGGATTTTGGATTTTTGTCAAAGGTCTTTTCTGTATCTAATGAGATGATCATTTTTTTTTCCTCTCAGTTTGTTTATATAGTGGATTACAGTATTGGATTTTTGTATGTTGAACCAACCCTGCATCTCTGGGATGAAGCCTACTTGGTCATGCTGAATGATCTTTTTGATATGTTTTTGGATCCAGTTTGTGAGTATTTTATTGAATATATTTGCATCTACATTCATAGGGGAAATTGGTCTGTAATTCTCTTTCTTAGTTGAATCTGTGTGGTTTGGTTATCAAGTTAGCTGTGGAATCATAACATGTATTTGACAGTGTTCTTTCTGTTGCTATTTTGTGGAATAATTTGAGGAGTATTGGTGTTAACTCTTCTTTGAAAGTCTGGTAGAATTCTGTGTTAAAACTATCTGGCCCTGGACTTGTTTGTTTGTTTGTTAGGAGACTTTTAGAGACAGCTTCTATCTCTTTAGGGGTTATAGATCTATTTAAATTGTTTATGTGATCTTGATTTAACTTTAGTAAATGGTATCTATTGAGAAAATTATTAATTTCTTTTAGATTTTCCAATTTGGTGAAGTACAAGTTTTTAAAGTATGTCCATATAAGTCTCTGGATTTCCTCAGTGTCTGTTATATCTTCTTTTTTGTTTCTGATTTTGTTAATTTGGATAGGCTTTCTCTATCTTTTAGTTAGTTTGGATAAAGGTTTGTCTATTTTTGTTGATTTTTCTCAAAGAACCAGCTCTTGTTTTCATTGATTCTGTGTATTGTACTCTTTGTTTCTATTTTATTGATTTCAGCCCTCAGCCTGATTATTTCTCATTTTCTACTTATTTTGGGTGTGTTGCTTCTTTTTTGTTCTAGAGCTTTCATATGTGATATTAAGTTGCTAGTATGAAATCTCCCCAATTTCTTTATGTAGGCACTTAGTGCTATGAATTTCCTCTTAGCAATTTCATTGTGTCTCATAAGTTTGGGAATGTTGTACATTCATTTTCATTAAATTTTTAAAAATCTTTAATTTCTTTATTTCTGTCTTGATCCATTTTTCATTCAGTACAGAGCTATTCAGTTTCCATGGATTTGTAAGCTTTCTGTTGTTTGTGCTCTTGATATTCAGCTTTAATCTGTGGTGGTCTGATAATATTTAGGGAGTTATTTTAATTTTCTTGTATCTATTGAGACTTGCTTTGTGTCTGAGCATGTTTTGGAGACATTTCTATGAGGTGCTGAGAAGAAGATACATTCTTTTGTGTTTAGGTGAAATGCTCTGTAAGTATTTGTTACATTTATTTGGTTTATTTTATATGTTAGCACTAGTATTTTTTTTTTATTTAGTTTTTGTCTAGATGATCTATCTGTCCATTGGTGAGAGTGTGGTATGAAGTCTTCCACTATCATTGTGCGATTTAAGCTGTAGTAGTGTTTCTTTTCGCAAACTTGGGTGTCCTTGTGTTTGGGGTATAGATGCTAAGAGCTGAAATGTTATCATGGTAGATTTTTCCTCTGATGAGTATGAAGTGTCCTTTCT
Organism: Mastomys coucha; assembly: GCF_008632895.1. Classification (NCBI taxonomy): domain Eukaryota; kingdom Metazoa; phylum Chordata; class Mammalia; order Rodentia; family Muridae; genus Mastomys; species Mastomys coucha. Next base: position 18,914,291 of record NW_022196898.1, read on the forward strand.
CTGTCTCTTTTGATTAATTTTAGTTTGATGTCTATTTTGTTAGATATTATGGTGGCTGCACCAGCTTGCTTCTGAGGTCCATTTGCCTGGAATATCTTTTTTTCAATCCTTCACCCTAAGGTAATCTGTCCTTGATATTGAGGTGTGTTTCTTGTATGCAGCAGAAGTATGGATACTTTTTCCTCATATTTATTCTGTTAGCCTGTGCCTTTTTATTGGGGAATTGAGACCATTAATGCTGAGATATGTCTAATGACCAATTATCATTAATTCCTGTTGTTTTGTTGGTGGTGGTAGAGATAGTGCTGGTGGTAGAGTTATGTAGTAGGTGTGTGTGTGTGTGTGTGTGTGTGTGTGTGTGTGCGTTTCCATTTTAATTTTGCTGGTGTGAGATTATTTATTTCTGTAGGCCTGGATTTGTAGTTAGATATTGTTTTAATTTTACTTTATCATGGAATATCTTATATTTCTACCTATTGTTATTGAAAAGTTTGCTGGGTATAGTAGTCTGGGGTGTCATCTGTGTGAGTGTGTGTGTGTTGGTACACTCATACCATGCACACATGTGGATATCAAACAACAACTTGTGAGAATCTACTCTTGCCTTCCACAATGTGGGTCCAAAGGATTGAACTCAGGTCATCAGACTTGGTAGCAGATACCTTCACTCTCCCAACCCCTTGAGACTTACTTTATTTTTTGTCAATTTAGGTCAGAGCAGAGCATGGAATTCCCTGGAGCCGGAGTTACAGGTGCTTGTGAGCTACCCAAGATGGGTGCTGAGCATCAAGCTCTGGTCTTCTGCAAGACTATTAGGTGCTCTTAATGTCTGAGTCATCTTTCCAGCCTTTGTTTCTCTTTTAAAGCCGAGTCTACTTTATCTGTCCTTCTACTGGAAGTTCTTTGAACTTTTTTTTTTAAAGACTTATTTACTCTATGTATGTCCATTACAGATGGTTGTGAGCCACCATGTGGTTGCTGGGAATTGAACTCAGGACCTCTGGAAGAGCAGTCTATGCTTTTAACCTCTGAGCCCTCTCTCCAGCCCTTCTTTGAACTTCTGAGAGAAGGGGAAACAAGTACCAACTTCTCTTGTTGTGGGACTATTAAGCATGTTTTTCTGTGTGGAACTCCATGGGCAGCAAGACCTGACACCCCTGAAGGTAGGTGATGCCACCAAGACAGTTGCATATTTCCAGCTCTTACATCTGGGTTTTAGCTCCTAAATGGAAGACACACTCCTTGCTGGTGGTGCTTGGTACTCACAGTGATCAGTCTTTCCTACAATCAGAGACTGCATTACATAGAAATGTACTTCTAGGGCTAGAGAGATGGCACTGGGATTAAAGTGCTTGCCACACAAGCATCAAAAGTGAGGGCCAGATGTTGACTTCTCAGAACATAACATACATGCTGAGTGGTATGGCAACCTGCTTATAATCCCAGCTCTGGACAGAAGGCAGAAGTTGGTGCCTGGATCACTGGAGCAGATGAGTTACCCAGACTAGCTATTACCCCCCCCCCCCAAAAAAAGCTCTGGGTTCAGATGAGAAACTCTGTGTCATTGAATAAGGCACATCAAGGAAATGCACAACCTCAAGCCTACACACAGGCACACACATGTATACATGTATGTCTCAATGCATGTAAACATATGTACATGTAGGTACACATCTCACATACACACACACACACACACACACACACACACGTGAAAAAATACCTTCAGGAAAAAAGGAAGATTGTTTCTATTAAAAAACTGGGCTTTCCAGCCAGGCCATGGTGACAAAGACCTTTAATCCCAGCACTTGGGAGGCAGAGGCAAGAGAATCGCTGCTTTTGAGGCCAGCTTGGTCTACAGAATGAGTTTAGGGAGCCTCTGCCTTTGGAACTCTGGGAATAAAGTCTCTACTCTTTCCTTTCCTTTTCTTTTCTCTTCCTTTTTAATATAGTTCATCTCAACTTAGACCAGCCATGCTTCAGATACCACCAAGGACAGCCCTACACAGAGAAACTCTGTCTTGAAAAAGAAACCAAAAAAAGAAAGAAAGAAAGAAAAAAACCCAACAACAACAACAGCAATCAAACAAAAAATGGGCATGCATTTGAACACAGCACCATGGAGATGTAGTGGGAGAAGCAGAGCAGGGTAATCTCTGTGAGTTTGAGGTCACCTTGGTCAACATAGTGAGTTCCAGGTCAGCCAAGGCTACATAGTAAGGCTTTGTCTAAAAAGAAAAAAAGAAAAATTGGAAATTTTTATTATTTTTTTCTCTCTTCCAGGCTGTCTGATAAATATTAACTAAATTAACCATAATATGGCTGAGCATAATGGTACAGACTTACAATCCCAACACTGGGGACATGGAGGCATGAAGGTCATACGGAAGCTGCAAAGAAGACCCTGTATCAAAAATGAATGAATGAATGAATGAATGCATACACACACACACACACATACATACATACAAGAAAATGGTCCTGATGTGGAGAGTTTGGGCACCTCTGGGACATTTTTCTTTAACTTTTAATCCTAACCTAATATCTTCCTGTCAGGTTAATTCTATGGGCTTTATCTCCTGGTCTTTTTAAGCTTGGGTAACCTCTTTCATCTGAGAGTGGGGGAACACACAACCTGCATTACTTGTTTACCACACAGGAAGAGGAAGTACTTGTCCACATGTGTGTGATTGTGTAAGCTAAGATTCGAACTTCTGCCTTGATGAGAGATGCTAAATTTAAAGAAGCAACCTACTATGCTGTGTGTTGTCCTGTGGAGAGAATCATGTGACCAGAAGCCTAGGGTCACAGTCTGTCATCCCAAGATGACTGAATGATGCTGCCAGCCACAGAAGCTGCCTGCCCTACCTCCGGAGTGCTGGGATCAAAGGCTTGCATATATATATATATATATATATATATATATATATATATATATATATATATATATATACACGTATGTGTGTGTGTGTGTGTGTGTGTGTGTGTGTGTATACAGTGCCCTTCAATTTAGACCAACCATGCTTCAGGTGCTCAGTAAACATATGTGGCTGGTAAGTTAACGTATCAGACAGTTGTATGGGCATGTGAGCATGTTAAAGAAGGCATACTGGAGGCAGCTTGAGCTTCCTATTTTAAAAAAATATTTTGTTTATTTATTTATCTATTTATTTAATTTATTTCTCTCTCTCTCTCTCTCTCTCTCTCTCTCTCTCTCTCTCTCTCTCTCTCTGTGTGTGTGTATCTGTGTGTGTAGGCATGAAGGTCATATGGAAGCTGCAAAGAAGACCCTGTATCAAAAATGAATGAATGAATGAATGCACACACACACACACACACACACACACACACACACACACACACGTTCATCAGAAGATGGCATTGGGTTGGATCCGTGGTTGTAAGCCAGACATGGGTGCTGTGAACCTAACTCTGGGGCTCTAGAAAAGCAGCAAAGACTCTTAAGTGAGCCACCTCTCTATTCTCTAGCTTAAGTTTTCTAGATGAAAATGGACATCAGTAGCTAGAAAGATGACTCAGTGGTTGAGAGCTCTTACTGCTTTCTTCAGAGGACCCAAGTTACAGTAGTGGTTCCCAGCATCCACATCAGCTGTCTCATAACCATATGTAACTTCAGTTCTAGCAGGTCCAAAGCCTTTGGCTTCCAAGGACACCGTCATGTGCACACACCCACATGCAAACACACACCTCCACATAATTAAAAATAAAAAAAATATATCATCATCATTGTTGTCGTCATCGTCATCATCATCATCATCCTTATTTTTTTGAGAAAGAGTCCATCCGTGTGGTCCTGGTTGTCCTAGAACTCAGTATGTAGATCTGGCTGGCTTTGACCTTACAGAGATGCTCCTATCTGTCTCTTGAGTGCTGGGACTAAAGGTGTGTGCTGCCAGGCCCATGCAAAAAAAAAAAAACAAAAAACTTTTTCTACAAAAACAAATGCAAAGTCAGTTGTGATGGTGCATGCATCCCAGCACTCGGAAAGGCAGAATCAGGATGATCACTGTGCGTTTAAGGCCAGTCTGCATAGTAAGGTCAATGGACAGCCCGTCTAGACAAGTGGCTGAGTTTGCATTTCAGTGAGAAACCTTGCAGCAAAAAATAAGGCGGAGAGTGGATGGGAGTGTGTCACTGTTTCTCTATTGCTTGTGTTATTGTTTTGGAGAAGTCACATCTACTGGACACATACGCCATGTTCACATATACAGAATGCTCAGCCAGTATCCCATTTTGGTGGAACTTTTGGAGAGATTTGTAAGGCTAGACTGGGGTCCTCCCACTTGACTGTCAGGCAAGACTTACCATGTGTGCCCCACTTCCTGATGATTTTCATCACAGCCACAGGTTCTCTTGTTCTGGACATGTTCTCTTAACGGTGCTCATAAATATTGTTTACTGAGCCAAGTGGAAAATTCTTACACTAATTCAATAAAGTATTCCTTTCAGAAAATTCTGTCTTAAAGTCCTGTGAAGGGGAAACGAAAGGCCTTGACCCGGGCATGTGTTAGCCACTTCCTCAGAGGGAGACAGAGCAGCCAGTCACGGGGCCCCTAGTGTTTCCCAGTGCTGGGCATCCTCACTTCCTTCTTGACAGGAAAGACCCGTGCTGCCGCTGACATTCTCATAGAGCAGGAAGCCTGTGCGTGTCTGTTTTATGTTTGAAGCGTGTTTTCAATATCTGCCACTTAAAAACTAATCTTTTCAAAAGGCCCACAGATCTAGACAAGGCCCTGAAAGGCAGCCCAGACTACGGACATCCACATGGCATTTGGTGGCAACAGGGGCGGCGAACATCAATACAGACCCTGGCTACAGCAGACCTGCTTCAGCCTGATCGTGTCCTGTAGCATCTGCAGTTGAGACTCTCCACAGCGCACTCACAGCTCAGTTTTTCTGTCGTTCCCACTTCTCCATCACATATTTCTTCATCAGAGAAGTGGCCGCCACCTGTGCTGTGAAGGCAGAGGCCTTAAAAACTAATTTTAAGGGTGAAAATGTCATATAGATTGTTGTCTGACCTCCATCTCTCTAATAAGGTCTCTTTCCCAACCTTAACATTAACTACCTACCTAGGTTTTTTTTTTGTTTGGTTGATTTTGGGGGAGATTTTAAGACAGAACCTTATGTAGTCCAAGTTGTCGTTGAACCTCGATATGTAGCTAAGGATAGCCATGAATTCTTGAGCTTCCTGTCGCTGCCAGATAAAAACTGGGCTTAGAGCTGAGGGCCACCAAGCGTGGCTTAAGCTTTGTTATTTTATTTTAAAAGTGTTTGTTTGTTTTATGTTTTGGGCCAGTTTCATTGTGTAATCCTGGCTGGCCTATAAACAGTGCTCAGTTGACAAGCACCACGGACCATTCTGAGCGTCGCCATTCACATCTTAGGACACCTGGCCTCTGCTCACTGGGGAACACATTCTAAGGTTTGTCCGTTCCTTTCTGTTCCCACAGCCATTACTTATGTGGGGCTCTTATTACTTCTCGTTCAGCCTTTGAATCAGCCTCTGTCTTAGCTTTCTATTGGTGTCATAAAACATCAGAACCGACAGCAATTTGAGGAGGAAAGGGTTTATTTCAGTTTATAGTTCCACATTACAGTCCATCACTGAAGGAAGTCAGGTCCACTCAGCCTGCTTTTGTACGGTACTCTAGTCAGGTAGCACTATCCACATCAGTCACAAAGCAAGAAAATGTACCATAGGCTTGCCCACCAGCCAATCTGGTGAGAGAATTTTCCCAGTTGAGGTCTCTTCTAGCTTGTGTCAAGTTAACATAGTAGTAGCCAGCACTGCCTCTCCACTTGCCCGTCTCTTCAGTTTCTTATCCCCTGCACATTGCCATAAGAATAACCCCTGTGGTTTATCTATCATGACCGTGTAGGGGTGAGTGCTTTCACTGATCAGATCTAGTCTGAACGAAGGAACTTGAATACAACAGAACTTGAGTGACCTGCTCAATGTGGTTCCGCTAATGGGTACAAGGAAAGATTCAAATTTAGGTGCTTGACCTCAAAGCCTGTGATCTTTTACACCACCACGATGTGTGAAACATGGCATGTCTGTAAAACACAGCGAGGTCTTATTTCCTTTTCCAAACATTCAGTGGCTCCTCCGTGCATGACTCAGGGTGATCTTCAAAGCAGTGCGACCCATCCCTTGCTTTTCCATGCTGTGCCACTAAGCATTTTTATGTACGCTGTATTATTATTATTATTATTATTTTTTGAAGACAGGGTCTTCCTATGTATCCCCTAACTTTGAACTCAGTCTGTAGACAAGCTGGCTTCAGACTCATAGAGATCCACCTGCTTCTGCCTCCCAAGTGCTGGTATTAAAGGTGCATAGCACACTGTGTTCTTATCTAACCAGACCACATGGCTGTCTCCACACTTTCAGAGGTAGAACTCTTCATCTCCTTCAATTCACATGTTGAAATCTTAACCCTCTAAATGAGAGTATAAGAAAGGGAACATTTGAAAAGCAATTTGGTCGTGAGAACAGAGCTCATATTATTGGTATTAGTCTTTCTCTCTCTCTCTCTGGGTTTATGAAACACTGCCTCTCTGTCCTAGAATTCACAGAGACCCACCTGCCTCTGCCTCCTGAGTGTACAACCATGCTTGGCTCCCAGTTTTTGTTTCTTTGTTTGTTTTGTTTTTTTTTTGTTTTTTCGAGACAGGGTTTCTCTGTGTAGCCTTGGCTGTCCTGGAACTCACTCTGTAGACCAGGCTGGCCTCGAACTCAGAGATCCACCTGCCTCTGCCTCCCAAGTGCTGGGATTAAAGGCATGCGCCACCACCGCCCGGCCCAGTTTTTGTTTCTTACAAGCCATTCCATTTTAGAGTCTCTTCTTCCAGCAGTCTGAATGGGCGAAGATGCTTCTCGATCCTGTTCATGCTCTCACTCCACCGTGTTTCCTCAGCTTGAATGCACCTCCCCCCTTGTCTCTTCTGGTTTCACCCTTCAACATTATCTTAGATGCCTTCTTATCACTACTTGCTTCCCCTCCTCCCTCCCCATCCCCCCACCCCCGTGAAACGGTTCCCACGATGACTAGAGTTAGTTGTTTCGTTGTTTTACTTCCACGGCACAGCGCTGTCTTCATATAGCTTTTCTTTCTGCACTATTGAGTACTGCTCTGCTGTCTATAAATACCATAAGGCAAGGATCACATACCGTTTCATTTAAAGGAGGATGACTGGAGCTTGCTGTTTACTGAACCGAGAGTAGACTGGTAAATGACATACCATTGAGCCACCCAGCCCTCTCGCACACTGTCTTTGCAGCTGTGTGTGTGGCGTGGCCAGGCCTGTTTGTTGTTGTTTTGGGGTTTTCAGCTCAGTTCCTACAGTATGGCGCTGTATTGTCTCACAGGCAGGCTTAAGTTAGGACATGAGAAGAACAAGACGGAAAGACTATGTCAAGGAGATATGATATAGAAAGATAACCCTCTTCAGACTGTGTCCAGAGTAGGTAAATAGCTGTGTACTGGGTGGCTCCCTGCCAAGCTACTTCAGCAGAGAGTTTCTCAGCACTGAGATGGACGAAACAGGCATCCTCAGACATGGAAGTGTTTTTTTTTTGTTGTTTTGTTTTGTTTTTAAAGATTTATTTATTATTAAGTACACTGTAGCTGTCTTCAGACACACCAGAAGAGGGCATCAGATCTCATTACGGATGGTTGTGAGCCACCATGTGGTTGCTGGGATCTGAACTCAGGACCTTCGGGATAGCAGTCAGTGCTCTTACCCACTGAGCCATCTCACCAGTCCAGAAGTGTTTATTTATTCATTAGACTTGTCTAAGAAGTTGCTGTGGTAGAATCCCCAAGAAGCTAGTGGAACAACTACCCTGGAGTCTACTGTGAAGTAGAAACAAGAGAGGGTCTGTCCATTGTGGGTGTGGGGAGGGGACTTGGTGTGGGCAGGGATGGGCATGGGAACAGGAGGGATCAGCTTGGGGAAGGAAGAAATGAGAGAGAACTGGGAAAGACAACTCGAAGTGGGGGCCATCTCTGGGACGAGCTAGAAACTAGGGTAATGGAAACTCCTAAGAATCCAAGAGGATGACCCTAGCTAAGACTCTTAGCAATAGGGCATACGGAGCCTAAACCAGCCATTTTCTGTAACCAGGCAGGACTTCCAATGGAGGGATTGGGACATCAACCCAGCCACAAAATCTTTCACCTACAATTTGTCCTGCCTACAAGATATACAGAGATAAAGATGAAGCAGAAATTGAGGAAAGGGCAATGAATGGTTGGTCCATCTTGAGACCCATACGATGAGAGGGAGCCCACCCCTGACACTATTCAGGATACTCTGCTATACTTGCAGAGGGGAGCCTAGCATAACTGGTGTCAGAGAGACTTCACCCAGAAAACTGATGGAAACAAATGCAGAGACCCACAGACAAACATTAAGTGGAGCTTGGGGGGATCCTGTGGAAGACAGGGAGGAAGGACTGAAGGAAGAAGAGGGGTCAAAGACACCACAAGAAAGCCTACAGAATCAACTAACCTGGGCCTATAGGGGCCCACAGAGATTGAACTGACAACCAGGGAGCGCACATGGGATCGACCTCAACCCTCTGCACATGGGTAACAGTTGAGCAGCTTGCTCAACTGTGGGACTCCTACAGTGGGAGCGATGGCTGACTCTGACTGCAGCGCCTGCCTTCGGATCTCTTTCTCCTAACTGGGCTGCCTTGTCTAACCTCACTAGGAGAAGATGCACTTGGTCTTACTGTATGTACCTTGTTATGCCAAGGCTAGTTGATATCCACGGGAGGCCTCCCTTTTTCTGAGGAGAAGGGGAGGAGGAGTGGATGGGGTGAAGTGGGGGTGGGGGGGCTGGAGGAGAGGACTGGAAGGGGAAGAAGGAGGGAAAACAGGAGTTGGGATGTGAAGTAAATTAATTAATTAGTAAATTAATTAAAAATGAGTCAGCCTTTAAAAAGAAAAAGAAAAACATGTACCTGTATGTATATGGGCTACGTGTGTTTGTGTGCACAAGCAGAGGTGTTAGATTCCAGTAGAGCTGGAGTTGTAGGCAGTTGTGGGCCACCCAGTGTGAATATTAGGAACTGAATTCAGGTCATCTGTATCCTAAGTATGCGCTCTTGCCTGCTCAGCCATCTCTTTAGCCATGAGAACCCACCTTAACAAGATGGAAGGAAAGAATTGATTTCTCAAAGTTGTCTTCTGACCTCCTCATGTGCACCATGGCACAGTGCACTCATGTGTGCATGCACACACTCATGTTTGCACATACATGCATACATACATACATACATACATACACTATAATAGACCAGATGGTTTATTGTTGGCTCCCTCCCCTCCCCCCTCCCCCCACCTCAGCTCTGCTGCAGAGGACTGACAGCCTGAGGGGGCCACCTGAGGGCTAAACAATGGCCTGCCACACTGAGGGTTCTTGAAGACCAGCAAGCAGCCTGGAAGTGACACCAAGTTCTGAACTCGCCTACCTGCCTGAGGGCTTGGGGTTGCCAGAGACTTTGGCGTCTGAGTTCTGCTAAAGTGTTTATGTTATGCATATGTCTTGTACCTGGAGATTCGGTTTCAGTTTTTACCTGTGCCTATAAAAGCTCAAAATGTCCCTAAGTAAATGGAAGCCTTGATAAGCTACTTGGCGTCCGTCTCTCTTTGTTCTTGACCCCTCTTATTTTCCAGGTCCTGAGAGAACCCAGACCTGTGGAGTTGTGGGCTGGCTCCACTCAATACATGGTGGTGCATGCTTTTAATCCCAGCACTTGGGAAACCTCTCCATTTCCCCTCTCTCCTCCTTCCTTTCTTTTCCCCACTCCATTTATCTGTGAGTTCAAGGGCAGCCTGGTTCACAGAGAGGGCTCCAGGACAGCCAGAACTCCAAAGTGATACCCTGTCTCAAAAACAGCAACAAGAAAAATTAACTTAAAAAAAAAGTCTCCAGCTGGGCAGTGGTGCCACATGCTTTTAATCCCAGCACTTGGAAGGCAGAGATAGACAGATTTCTGAGTTCGAGGACAGCCTGGTCTACAGAGTGAGTTCCAGGATAGCCAGAGCTATACAGAGAAACCCTGTCTCGGAAAAACAAAACAACAATAACAACAACAACAAAAAGTCTCCATATGTGTCAGGAATGCATATTCCACATAAATTCAAGGTTGACTGGCATCTCTGAAACTAACTTACATCAAGGTGTAAATATTTAACATATTGCTACATCGGCCAATATCTGAACTTCATAGATTTAGCTACCTGCTCTACAAAATCAAACAGTCTCCCAGAGGCAGGTTGATTGCACAGATGTATTTCCAAGGAGAGGGCAGCAGTCTGCCTTACTGTAGCCTGTGTTTCTTATAGATAGAGCTTTATCTTCCCTCCATGTCAGATTCTTCCTCCCGTCAATATAGATCTACCAAATCCTTACTCTCCACTATCCCTCTAACGTGCTTCTGGCCTAAAACTTTGTTGCTGATGAAGGAGCTAACACTGTTGTGAATCACTCAGGAGTCCATGGGCTTTTTAGGTCAGTTGGGGCACCCAGTTAACATAGCACCTGGGAAACTGCAGCTTGTGAGTGCTACCAGTGTACATCTCCCATGATCACAATGGCTTCAGAACTAACACACCATGGGAAGTGTGAGTGACAACCACTAAGGACCTAATGACTCACGTCTAAAGTTTTGGCTCCCAATGTCTGCCAGTTTTTTGTTGTGCTTTGGTTTTGTTTTTGTTTATTGAGACAGACTATCACTGTGTAGCCCTGGCTGGCCTGGACCTTGTTACATAGACCAGGCTGGCCTCAAACTCAGAGATCTGCCTGCCTCTGCCTCTGGGTCCTGAGATTAAAGGTGTGCACCACTGCACCTGGCCCCTGCAAGTATTGAAATGAGGAATCTTTCTTTAGGACATACAAGAGTAGTCTCATTGAACTGGGGTTTGAGGCTGATCTGATGTTTTTGAATTTCTCATTCCTCATGGACAAGGGAAGAAACAAATTGGGTGTGTTGGGCCAGCAAAACGGCCCAGCAGATGAAACGCCTACCATACAGGTAGGACCAAATGAATAAGACCCAAGGAACCCATGTAAAGGTAGAGGAAGAGGACCGACTCCACAAAGTTGTCCTCTGACCTTCATCCAAGCACCGTGGCATATGTGCACCCCACACATCACAATGCACAATAAGCAATGACAAATTATAAAGATGTTGCTATAGATGTGTAATTCTGATTTTAAATGGGGAGATAAGTTTCTGGCATACATCGAGGGGACGAGAGAATATTTAGGTCTTATAGTGTCCTAAATCATCGACTAATATCAGCCTAATTAGGAGGAGGGTAACCATGCAAAACCTCAGAAGTCTACATGTCAAATCATAAGAAGCTCAGGCCCTTTAGGAAGGAAGGTTAGGTCATCTCTCCAGGTCAGTGATGCTCACTGTTTGAGATTCTGGCTGAGGGCGTGGGCAGCATTGCTTAAGTCCCAGAGGAAGGAAGTTATAAGAACCAGTCATGACCTCATGACCTCACTTTCTTCCCATTTTCCTCCCCCTCTCCCTCTTTTTCTTTTCCCTTTTTACTTGTGGTTAACTCCCACAATTTAGTCTATACACACGAGGGTATCAATACTTAGTTGTAACAGGTGAGGAAGAAACATGACTTAAAGATAAAGTTATTGATGAGGTTCTGTATCTCACAGAGAGTGGATGCATGTAGTTTCTTGTGTACCAGGAATAGTTGCCTAACAAGAGGCAGGAACATGTTGCTATATTTGTAATTTGTGGTTTGTAATTTTAGCATGGGATAAGGGTGAGCACATAGGAAGAAAAGTGTACTGGATGGTTTCTTTTCTGCAACATGTCCCAAGCTGGAGCTGACTGGGAAGAGGAACCGCAGCAGAGGAAATGCCTCTAACAGATTGACCCGTAGATAATTCTGTAGTGCAATTGCTTGATTAAATGATTGATGTGGGAGGAGCCATCCCATCGTGGGTGGCGCCACGCCTGGGCAACTGGTCCTGAATTATATAAGAAAGCAGGCTGAACAAGCCACAACCAACAAGCCAGTAAGAGGCGATCCTCCGTGGCCTCTGCTTCAGCTGCTGCCTCCAGGTTCCTGTCTTGAGTGTCTGATCTGACTTCCGTCCATGTTAGACTGCAACCTATGAGATGAAACAAGCCCTTGCCTCCCCAGGTTACTTTTGATATGATCTGTATATCAAAGCATCAGAAAGCAAACTAGAACAAAAAGGGAGAGGCCAACCGTGGCTCATTTCCCACGTCTCCAATCTCACTGTAGCTTGGCTTTCTGAAAGCCGGGAAGCTAAAGAACCACATGCCCAAGACCCCCTTGGAATGTAGCTGGGGATCATGCTTTTGCCATGCAGAAAACAACCCCACCTGAAGTAGCAGATAGCGCAGAGGCCTTGGAGTTCTTTTCGCAGGCACAACTGAAGAGGTTTCTGCTTTTCCTTGTCTCTATGGAGAGACAAGATCCTAGAGCCATGGGCATCCAGCAGAAGATGTGGCAGCAGGAGGGACATTTCTACTATGTAGGTCCCGTGGCGTGGTCAGTCATTTCTCCTAAATGTGTGGTCCACAGCTATACAAAAGGTAAGCATTGGTTCTTTGACCTTCAGAGCCATGCTGTGAGTTAACTAGTACCCTGTAAGAAGTTCCTTTATGGGTAAATAGGTGAGAGGGTGCTGCTGTCTAAAACTAGGATATTAATGGATTTGTTTCCAAATTAGGAAGGGAACTAGGCTGCACAGTTTTGAGGCACAAGAATGAGATAGATATTTGAGAATTAGACACATAACCATTTGGCTTTTAATTCAAGCCAGATTTATCTCTGAAATGTGGCAAATACATCTCAGCTGGGGTTTTTGTTGTTTTGCTTTTTAAAGATTTATTTTATTGTCTATGTATGCATGCTTTCTTACATATGTTTATGTGCATGCCGATGTCCCCAGAGGTCAAAAGAAGGCATCAGATCCCCACAGTCCAGAGTCACAGACAGCTGCGAGCCTTCTCCTGGGTGCAGAAAACCAGACCTGGATCCTCTTCCAGAGTTGCAAAAGCTCAAAACTGCTGAGCCATCTCTCTCTAGCACCTTGTTTGTGTTTTGTTTGTTTATCTGAGGCAGGATCTCACTTTGTTTTCGATGACTAGCCTGGACCTTACTAGGTGGTACAGACTGGCCTTGAGCTTGAAAAGACCTGCCTGCCTCTGACTTGGCAGTGTTGGGGTAAAAGGTGTGCACCCCTGAACCCAGCCTGTTTCTGCTGCTTTCCTGAAGGTGATGAAGTCTTCCTCAGATGCGACCTCCTGCCACCTTTAGATCCCGTTTCCTGATACTAGCGGAAAGATGCCCTTTCTTTGAGCTCCTGTGTGTTCCACTCTTCTGGCTTCCTTCCTTCTCTGTGTTTCCCCTCCCTGCCCTTTGAGGAATACTCCTTCTCCGCTGCTGATCCCTAACTCCCGAGGATTCCTAGGTGTTCTGAACTCAATCTGCTTCTCACTGCTGCACTGTTCCAGGCAGCAATTTTAGCTATACTGTGTTCCTACGGTTTTAATTCACCTCTACGCAGCACCAGCTTGTAGACTGCTTTCTTCAAGAGGGTCACCTTTCCTAAGGACCAACGGTAGACTGAGCATCTCCTCTTCAGCATCTCACAGGCACTGAAGACACAGCACAGATGAAACTCATTAGCTTCCCTTTCCTACGCCCATCAAAATCCCTCCCAGTGGCAAGCTGCTCCTTCCACATACTCTCTGTACAGGTGACTGTCACCAGAGTCCACAGATGCTGAAGCCAGAAGCTGGGCACTAGCTGTCATTCATCATTCCTTTGCTGAGCCAACCCATCCTGCCTGCTTTGGAACATTGCTCAAGTTGCATCGCTACTGCCTTAATTTAAGCACCATCTTCTACAGCTTACTTTGTTGCAACAGCTCTCCAGCCAGTCTGTCCTCCCTTAATCTTGCCTCCCTCCCTTGTCCTTTCTTCACACTGAAGGCAAACAAACATACCTAGGATACATGGTGCCATGCCTTTTTCCTGCCTGCAGAATGGCCTTGTAAGACCCACACAGGGCTTGACAAGTCCTCTCTCAGTGGTTATCTCTTGCATCCTTGCTGTGCTCCTTGGGGCCTCTCCCATGTACCTGTGTGCCCAGCCTCACTGAGCTTCTCTCCCATCCTTCTCACCCAATCTAGTATGTGCAGTTGTCTTCAACCCTTGTAGGATCACTGAAGGGACTTATTTCAGCTTTTGCTTCTAGTATTTTGTTCCAGCTTCATTCTGAGGGGTCAGAAAAGTTCCTTCTACTCCCCCTAGAAGTCTGCAGCGGTTAGCTTTTGATTTTCTTCCTGTCACGCCCCAGCAGACCTGGTTCTGTGGGTCAAGAGCTATGTCTCACTGGTTTCTTGCTAGTAGTGCTGTCACTGCAGAGAATGCTGGTGCTTAAATATTTTTGAAATGAGTGAAATTGATACAGCTATTAAAGAACAAGTCCATATTCTTCTTTATCACTGCCTGGCAACTTAAACTATAAAAATTTAGGGTTGGCAAAATGAAACTCTTGACTAGCCCTCAATCATTGTCAAGCCTCTTTCCTTGTCAGCCTAGGTTAGTGTTATCAGCAGTGGGTTTCTTTGTACCTCTACTTTTTCTATATGTGTAGGGTGTGTGTACAGTGTGTGTGTATATGTGTATGTGTGTGTGTGTGTGTGTGTGTGTGTGTGTGTGTGTTTGTGCATGTGCTGGCTATGTTTATGACATCTTGACAATAAGCTAGAGTCATTTTTGAAGAAGGAACTTTATTTGACAAATTGGCCCCATTGGATTGGCCTGTGGATAAGCTGGGGTACATTTTCTTGATTGGTAATGGATATGGGATGACCCAGATCACCCAGCCACTCCTTAGCTTGGGTCTTGTCTGCTATAAGAAAGCAGGCTAAGTGAGTCATGGGAGCAAGACAGTTAGCAGCATTCCTCCTGGCCTCCTTATACCCACTCCCGCTTCCAGATTCCTGTCTTGAGTTCCTGCCTTGACTTCCTTTGATGTGATCTTCCTCCCCAAGTTGCTTTTGTGTTTTATCACAGCAATAGAAAAGTAACTGAGAAAGTGTACATGTATGTGCATCTGTGTGTGTGTGTGTGTGTGTGTGTGTGTGTGTGTGTATGTATACCTGTGGAAAACAGAGAGCAGTATGCTGTATCTTCCTCAACCAATCACTCTCCACCTTAGTTTTGATAGTCTTTGAAACTCAGAACTTGTTGGCTAGACTGGCAGGCTAGCAGCCCCTGGTGTCTTCTTGGGATTACAGGCCTGCTGCCATGCCGATCCAAACTCAGGTCCTTGTGCTTGAAGAGCAAACACCTTATATCCAGCTGCCTCTACAGCCAACCATTACTTTTGTTTTGTTTTATATTGCTATAGCTTTAAACTCACGATCCTCCTGCCTCACCTTCCCAAGCATGGAGAATACAGGAATCTGCCACCATACCTTGGCTCCATCACTAACTTTAGAAGGGGGTGGAAGTCTTATCAGTACAGATTATAATAAAATATCCAAATTTTAAATTGAAAGCTTGATTAATTTTTAAGCCCTTCTTCAACTCCTTCTAGGTCCTTCCTCCTTACTTGCGCTGGCTCGTTTTAATGTCAACTTGACACAAGCTAGAGTCATCTGAGTAGGGGAAAGTTCAGTTGAGAAAATGCCTCCATAAGATCAGGTCGTAGGGCATTTTCTTCATTAGTGATCCATGGAGGAGGGCCCAGCCCACTTTGGGTGGGGACTCCCCTGGGCTGGTGGTCTTTCGCTCTGTAAGAATGCAGACTGAGCAAGCTACGAGGAGCAGCATTCCTTCATGGCCTCTGCATTGGTGCTCGACTCCAGGTTCCTGCCCTGCAGGGAACTCTAACCTTCCCAGGCAGCAGAGAGATGAGCCATGGAAGGCAAGAAAGGCCGTTCATAGCAGCATGACTCAGTAGCCAGTGCTGGTTCAAACTTCAGGAATCTGACTCTGAGTTGTTAGTTTTAGCGACATTTAAACACAGCGCGTTCTGATGAAAACTATTCTTGTGCTGATTAACTCAATCCCATTTGCACAACAAAACATGCCTAAATCTTGTTGAGGAACAAAGTAAGCTGAACATAGATTAGATGTGAACCTCAGAACACTGTGAAGTCCATGGGACACCCTCCATAAAATAAGTTCTGTAGATCTGGAGAAGTATTTGGTGTGGAAAAGTCTTCTGATCTTACATATTGTGTAAAGGTCACCAGGCTAGGAAGCAAGTGCGCTCCAGCCTTCTGGGCAGAAAACAGGTTTTGCATTCCTTCCCTTGAAGGAACAACCCCATGTGCTTAACATCCCAGATCCCCTAGAGCACAAAGACCTCTGTACAGCCCCGCACTGCCCTGCTTGAGTTCCTGTCCTCACTGTTCTTGACGGTGACCTAGTCTACGGAACTATGAGGGAGGTAAACTCTTTCATCCTCAAGTGGCTTTGGCCATGGTGTTTCACCACAGCAATAGTAACCCCGACCAGGTCACCACCCAAATTTGTACCCCTCCCATCATGCTGAACTATCTGAGTTTTGTTTCTGGATTCCCTTATTCAACACGATGTTGATGAGATTGGGTCTTTTTGTTGCTATATATTCATATCTCCTCCTGGACAGGCTGTACCATGTCAGGGGGCATTTGGATTGTTTCATGTTGGGTTAACATGAGTGAGGCTGTTATGAATATGTTAGTCACACATTTGCCTCTTGGTAGATGCTAGCATAATTGCTGTTAGGTTTACAGCTAGGAGCAGAGTTGATGTCTTGTAGGATGTACACACAGTTATCTTATGTGGATACACTAACGAACATGTTACCAAGACCATTATAACCATGTATACTGCCATGAGTCAATGCTTAGGTGTTCCAAATGGTCCGTGTCCTTGTTATTAGTTCTTACCATCATGATTAGCAACATAGGCGAATCTGTGCAATCATCTGAAGTGAACACTGAAATTGAAACTTGCTGCAATACTGTAAAAAGCATCCAAAATTGGCTTCTTGAGGTGGGTGAGTTTTCAGAGACACAATAATAAAAAACAAATAACACTCACTGTGCATGTGCTCCCCGCTGTGTGCCAGATCCATCCTAGGCACGTGAGGAGGCTATCTCACTTAATCATGCAAGTCCTCTATGAAGTAAGTATTCTTATCCTCATCTCATGAGTGAAAAATCTGAGGCACAGAGAGACACGTAGTTAATTTACAGACTTGGGCTAGCAGGGAGTACCTATTCAGATAACTAAACATAACCCCTCTGCCTTAGCTAGGGTTTCATTGCTATGAAGAGACACCATGGCCAAGGCAACTCCTATACTGGGACAACATTTAACTGGGACTGGCTTACAGATTCAGAGATTTAGTCTATTATCATCATAGCAAGAAGCATGGCAGCATCTAGGCAAGCATGGTGCTGGAGGAGCTGAGAGTTCTACATCTTGTTCCAAAGGCAAACAGGAGGAGACCGACTTTTCTACACTGGGCAGACCTTCAAAGCCCACCCCCACAGTGACACACTTCCTCCAACAAGGCCATACCTTCTTACAGTGCACACCTGTAGTGCCAGCCCTCAGAAGTCAGAGGCAGGGGGATCTCTATGAGTTCAAGTCAGCTTTCCCTACATAGAGAGTTCAGTTTTACAGCCAGGTTTACATTAGTGAGACCTTACAGAGAGAGTCATTCTTATCAAGACTTCATACTAAGGGTTATGGGTTTTGGTTTATGAAGTAATTTTTACTAAGTTCTAAAATAATTTAAAGAGTGTCATATAGCTGTCTCCTGAGAGGCTCTGACAGTACCTGACTAATACAGTAGTAGAGGCTCAGAGCCATCCATTGGACTGAGCACAGGGTCCCCAATGGAGGAGCTAGAGAAAGGACCCAAGGAGCTAAAGGAGTTTGCAGCCCCATAGGAGGAACAACAATATGAACTAACTAGTACCCTCAGAGTTCCCAGGGACTAAACCACCAACCAAAGAGTACACATGGTGGGGGCTCATGGCTCCAGCTGCATATGTATAGCAGAGGATGGCCAAGCTGGTCATCAATGGGAGGAGAGGTCCTTGGCCTTGTGAAGGTTCTATGCTCCAGTATAGGGGAATGCCAGGGCCAGTAAGCAGGAGGGGGTAGGATGGTGAGCAGGGGGAGGGGGATGGCAATAGAGGTTTTTTTCTGAGGGAAACCAAGAAAGGGGATAACATTTGTAATGTAAATAAAGTATCTAATAAAAAGAGAAAAAAGATACATCTAATGGGACTAAAACTTAATATGACTTTTGAAAAAGAACATAAAGATGTCTTAATTTTCTGAATATTACAAAAGTATATTACGGGAATACATTACTAAGGCCTATTGGTAGCTGCCTTCCAACTATGAAGATTATTCTTCATTATCTCTAGCTTCTGATATTCATGACCTTGTATAGTTTCTCTTACATATTGAGTTGATGTTGTATTTTACCAGTGGAATGCAGTAGAAATGACAGGATGTCACTTCTGTGGCTAAGGTATAGAAACATCATTAACTCCAGCTCTCTTGGGATATTTGCTGTAGGGAAACCCAGTTACCATGTTATGAGAATACTCAAAAGAAACATGGAGAAAGAACAGATACCTCTAGCCTATGGTCATGGGAGCCGCTTAAAAAATGGATATTTCCAGCCCTGGTCAGGCCTTCAGATAACTGCAGCTCCAACTGATGGCTTTGTAACCTCCTGACATGGCCCAGTACAGGGTAGGCTGCTCTATCCCTGATTTCTTAGAAATGGCATGAGAAAAATAAGTGTAATGTTTTAAACTGATGTATTTAGAGCAACTTGTTATAGAGAAGCTGATGACCATGGACTGGAGATGAAGCTCAGTTGGTAGAGTGCTTACTGAACATGCACAAAGCTCTGTCTCTGATCCCTATCACCATATCAACTGGGCCTTTTGGTTTGTACATGTCTATCATCTCAGTACTTGGGAGGTAGAGATAGGAGGATCAGTTCAAGGTCATCCTTGGCTACTTAATAGCTTCAAGACCAGCCTGGTCCATATGAGACCAACTCTTCCTTCTCTTAAAAAAAAAAAAGAAAAGAAAAGAAAGGAAGGAAGAAAGAAGGAAGGAAGGAAATAAATAAATAAATAAATTATGGGAAAGAAAGAAATTATGGGACCAATGACACCTGAGTTCAATCCTTAGAACCCCCTGTAGAAGGAGAAAACTGAATCCTGAAAGTTTTTCTCTGACCTCTACCTACATACTCTGGCATATGCGTATCCGCATTCACACAGACGCATACTATATACATATTCACATCATCATCATCATCATCATCATCGTGAAATAAAAACATATAATATTTTTAAATAATCGTTAGCTAATACAGACTCCGCTTGGAGCCTTGGGAGGCCTACACTAGTGAGAGGCCCTAAGAAGTAAGTTTCAGAGTCCCAGGAACATCATGACAATTAACCTCTGCCTAGGTCCATACAGAGAGTCCTAGATAGAGTAGAGATAACTAATTTTTTTTTTAAAACAAAATTTGTCCATCACACTTTCGCTGCCTTTGTCAGAAGGCCATGCTTATTACGTTCACTTTCTGTTTCTGTAAGAAATGCCCGAGATGCTCCTCTTAGAATGATTTGTTTGGATTCACGGTTTCTGGGGTTTGAATCTATGATTAAATTGTCCCTGTTGCTCTGGGTTTGTGATAAAACATCATGGCTGAAGCTTGTGATGGAGCAAAACTGCTAGTCCCCTAAAGGCATCAAAGGAATATAGAGAGAAGACAAGAAAACCAGATACTAAGATGCCACATGAGGCCTTGGATTTGATCCCCAGTGTCACAGGGCAAAGACAGACGAAGGGAGGAAGGGAGGGAGAAAGGGAGAGAGGGAGGGGATGCAGGGAGGGAAAGAGGGAGAGAGGAAGAGAGGGAGAGAGGGAGAGAGAAAGGGGGAGAGAGAGACAGAGAGAGAGAGAGAGAGAGAGAGAAAGAGAGAGAGAGAGAGAGAGAATCTCCCTCAAGTGCATACCCACCTCTTCTAGTTCTGTGGTGTCCTAGTAGCGCCAGGCTGTGAGCACAGCAACAGCAGCCATTGCGGGACACAGATCTGAACCGTAGCACTGTCAAGCCTCAGCCACAGCCACACTGCCCACTTTCCTGGCAGCTGTTTCACGGAAGCAGAACCAAGGCCCATCTGGACTGCACTTTCACAAGACTTGTTACCATGCTGCTTTCTGTTCTCTTCTAGGCCAGGCAGGGGATACGTCAAGTGACCTTGGCAACCACACATTGAAGATAGCAAGGACCCTTACCCCTGCACCCCTGGTGGCCTTAAGGAGCACCACTCCCACTCCGAGTCAGACAGACCATTTTCTTAGACAGAAGTCATTTGTGTTCAAATGATAGTCTCTTAAGATCTATGAGTTATCATAAGCTAGCCTACTCCTAAATAATTATGGTGCAATGACTCATTGCAAGTTAGAAGACGATTATGGTCTTCTAACTTGAGACACTACATTTTTCTTCCAGAGTCTGACTTTGATTTTAACAGTATTTACTTCTTTGTTTGAATTTTCTGAATTTATTATTCTGGCAGGAGTCACATGTGAGGACACAGGTGCAGAGGTCAGAGTACAACTTTGTGGAGTCAACTCTCTCCTTCAGCCTTGACATAAGTTCCAGGGATCAAACAGAGGTCACCAGGATGTGAGGCAAGTGCCATTACCTAGTTACACCTTAACCCTCTCCTGTTTCTCCATTTATTTTGTTAATTTATTAACATTTCAGTCTTCAAATTGCAAACATATTAATATAGACAACCTTAAATGATGCCTTGCGTGTTCATAGCTGATCCTGGACATTTCTGCAGAGGCCATTCTTAGGCCCTGGACAGTTATGCCTTTTCCTTTATAGCTACCCCAACTCTTTTAAGGTAAATGTCAGGATAACAAACATTGTATTTTGTTGAAGAACTTTTACATATCATGTAAAAAAAATTCTTTTACCTTCCCTGGAATCCGGTGTTTCATGAGGCTGTAAAATGAATCAATTTACCCCATTGATGAACTACTGAAGTGAATGAAGGGCTAGGACCTCTAGATCCAAAACTACAGGATCTCCATGACACAGGGTAACAACAGGATGTCCGAGAGGAGTCCAAGTGAACTTCCAGTATTGCTAGTGTAGCGGAAGCCAGAGGCTTCGCACCAGACCAACGAGTCATTGCACTGAAAAGAAGTGTGGCCCAAAGGGTGTCCTGTGGGACACACTGTGGCACCCTACAGCTTCCACAGTGAGATTTTTTTTCTCTACTGGAGGGGGGAGGTTGGAAAGGTGGAGGGTGGGTATGAGGGAAGGGGAGATGAATGGGATTGAAGTGTATGATGTGGAATTCACAAAGAACCGACAAAAAGTTAAAAAAAAAAAGTGAATTCGCATTGCTTCACAGCATCTGATGAAGACAGGCAGAGCTGTTAAGAGTGGCACAGCTCCTGGGAGAGGCACAACCCACTCCCCTGAGGTTTCAAGATCTTCCTTCACTCCAGGCAAACTTGGAGCATTGCTCCTGAAAAAAACCACGATGCTGGGTGACTGGCAAGCTGAGATTCCTAAAGGCCAACATGGGGTGGAGGTGGGGAATGGGAAGCAGTAACAAAGCCGTGAGCTGATACCAGCTTGGCTTAGCGTATGCCCTTTGACCATTAAGTTAATTACTTAGATCTTTATATCTTCTCATTCATAAAAGAGATGATATCCATTCTGTGTGCTTTATTGGATCAATAGAACAACAGAGGCTGCCAAGGTTTTTTAAAACTTTAAATACTAGGCTAAGAATGTAGGTCAGTTGAACACTTGCCTAGCATGCTCAGGGCACTAGGTTAGATCCCCAACACTTCATAAAACTAGGTGTGGTGGCTCACCTGGAAATGGAGGCAGAAGTATCAGGAATTCAAGATCATCTTCAAGTACATATAGAGTTTAAGACCAACCTGAGGGACATCTCAATTAAACATCATCTAATTACCAGCTTTTAACACGGAAGGTGATGTAAATTGAGCTTACAATTCTTATTTAATATTTGCCTCTAGAGTACTGCTTGGGATTGCTTAAACTGCAGGAATCATTCAAATTGGTACTAACCACCGGAGCAATTTTTCCCAGGTATTTTTTTTTTTAATCTGAATCAGTCCCACCATGCGTGAAGTGAAACGGGCGCCTCAGTGTGTATGTTTCTAAACATGTTTCACTTGAGAAAGACAGCACCGATAGACTCTTACCTGACTTTTGCTCTGAGTGGCTTTGTTACTCTCCACTGGCCACATTTGACCCAGATAGCTGGATCATTTGCCTTAGAGAGAGGTAGTCAACATTGCATTTTCAGATTTCAGTGACTCCCCTCAAACATCAGACTGTGTCTTTCTGGATTCCTGAGCTCGGTGCCAACTGGCCTGGACTGTCGGGAAGGCTGCCAGGGGAGGAGGTAGGGCTGGCTGCCCTGCTTCCCGCTGGCTCTCTGAGCCTGCTGTGCCTGCTCTGCTGCTGTGAACTTGCACACCGGCAGTTTTCTCCTCATCCCAGCCTCTGATCTCACCTCTTCCTCTTTGCCCTCTGTCTTCTCTGCTCATTTGAGACATTTCATTATCATCATCACAAAATTCTTTTTTTTTTTAAAGAAAATGTACAATAAATCATGTGGAAAATAAGCAATATATTTTATACACACACAGAGGGAGGAGAGTAGGGGAGACAGAGAAATGCACAGAGACAGAGATAGAGACAGAGACAGAGAATAGTAAGCACAGATTCACATACACACAGGATCTTTTCTTGTAACAGTGTCTCTTACTGACCTTGGAGGTAGCCCGACTGTCCAAAAGTACCAGCAATCTTGCTATCTTCATGCCCATAGCTCTGGGAACACTCCACCATATCCAGCTTTTTACCTGGTTCTGGGATTTGAACTCAGATCCTTATGTTTGTGCAGCAAGGAGTCTTATCCACTGAGCCATGTCCCTAACCTTAGATACAGAGACTTTAGTTTGCTCTGTTTTCTGAGATAGGGTCTCACTATGTAGCCCAAGCTAGCCTTGAATTGGACATCTTCTTGCCAGTCTAATAGCTGTAAAATATCTCTTTGTAATTTATAAAAAAACATTGATTTCTTTAAATTCTGATAGGTGGTAATTTAACACTGTAAAGTTATTATGATCTGTTTTGTTATTTTTAAATTATGTGTGTATGTTTGTGGAGGTGTGCACATGTGTTTGTGGAAGGAGGTCAGTTATGTCAAACCTCTCTGCAGCTGGCTGGAGTAACATGTTGTGGGTTACTTGACATGGGTGCTAGGAACCGACCTCAGGTCCTCTGCAAGAGCAGTCTGCATTTGAAACCACACAGCATCCCTCAGGCCTTAACACTGTGAATTTATTAACACAGATAATTCTGGATCAACCTATACATTCACTTACTATTGTAAGTATAAAAGCCACACACTCCATTGTTGCAATGATCTCCAGGAGTCAGGACACAATGCCGAAATAACTTGGTCTTCCTTAATAAAGTCGTAAAATGACAAAGGGCAGATGTCCCCATTATGGAAAACATAAGGAGGAGACTTTTCAATGAATTCTGGAAAGCCTCGGTGCTCTACTCAGCCTGAGTGGTAAGTGTCCAGTTAATGTGGATGTTCAAAGTAGTACTCGAACGGAAGGTTGCCCTAAGCAAATAGATTTCCAGGCTATGTGAAGGTTAGATGGTTAACTTTTGAGCATCAGTTGTACTAGAAATGAAGAATTCCATTCTGCTGCATTTATTGATTCCTAAAAAAATGAACATTTCTTTCCTACAAATGGAGGAGAGCATGTCTTAAACTATGAAAGCAGCTACCGCAGCACTTTAAGCTCCATTGTACACTTTTGCACATTGTACAAAAGATGGAGTGAATCAATTAAAATGTTCTGTTCCTTCTAATTTGAAAACTTGACTACTCTTCAAAGAGAGAAAGAATATAGCAGGCAGAAGATCCCCAGTTTAATCCCCAGAAGTGGAAAATAAAAAGCTTAAAAGAAGTGAGTTCACCGAGACTATCACAGGTAAGCTGTACGCTCTTTGAGTTCACACCTGTAAGAACTGGTTTCAAAGTTAGCTCTCAGTTCAACTCCTTGCACTACATTGAAGCGGAAGGCTGCACAGCAAGAAAAGTCCATCCAGAGAGATGCTTGAACTCCTAACGACAGATCTCATGACGACCTACAAATATCCAGAGTAGGGACTGGAGCGAAAGAAGACAAGGGTACTTGTTGTTCTTGCAAAGGACACGGGTTCAGTTTCAAGTGCCCCTGTGGCCACTCAAAACCACCTGTAAGTCTAGTTCCAGAGGATCTTACACCTCCTTGGATGCCCTGATCTTGGTAAGGCACCATGTGGTGCACATACGCACAGGTAGGCAAAACACTCGTGCACATAAAACAAAGTAAATCTCAAAAGTGTTTTAAAACTTTAGGGCAGAGAGAACTTTCTGTTGTGTCTGAGGGCTTCAGGAAAACAGATAACTTTGTCCTTTAGGGAGCATCAGGGGGACCCCGGGAGACGTATGTTGGCAATAGTTGTTAAGTTTCCATATGCATTGATCCTAAGGGCCACGGGTTCAGTTTGTAGTCAGGTTGCAGTTAAGTTTTCCTGAGAAGAGCGAGATATAAATCTCATTAAAAACTATGGTCTGGAAGAACAGAGGTAATGTCAGATGCAAAGCTGAAGGCATGCAGCGTGGGGCTACCCCATGGAGGAAACTAGCAGGGGATTAGGTATAGCACATTCAAGAAATAATCTCATGGCCAAGGAGATGTCTTACTGAGTTGTACTAAAGCCACTGTGGTGGGTCACACTTTAATCTCAGGCTGGAGGAGGTCAGTGCATATAGATAGCTATGAATGAGTTCCAGGCCTAAGCTACAAAATGAGATTCTGTCTAAAACAAAACAAAACACACAAAAAATGAAGCTAAACACTTGCACAATTTCAGAGTTCAAATTTGAAAATTATTTTGTAAGATTTTTAAGGAAATAGTTACTCCTGGACAAACTGGAACGTTTGGAGGATCAGTGGAGCTTTGATAATGGAAACAGAAATCCACTTGAAAACAGAAGCATTTCCTAAGAATCCCATCATTCCTTCAGTGGCAATCAAAACCACACTGAGGTTGCGTGGGGTAAGACCCTTGTGCACTGCAAGTGGGGATCTGAATTAGTGTCACCTCAGTGGGAATTATAATGGTGGTCCTTTGAAAATCTAAAATTAGAATTACCATAGTGCCCAGCTAAACCTCTCCTGGGTATACAGCTGAAGGAATCTAAGCGAGCACGTCCATATTTATTAAATCCAGCAGGTTTCTCTCTGACTTCTTTTTCATACACATACACACACACACATACACACACTCACTCACTTACATGCATACGTACAAGTGCTAACAAAACAAAACACATACTAAACAAAATGCAATAAAATTAAAATATATTAATAAATTAAAAAATATTTTCTTGGAGGTTGTAGAGATGGCTCAGCAGCTGAGCACTGGGTGCTCTTCCAGAAGGCACAGGTTCAATTCCCAGCACTCACATGGAACACCAGTTCCAGGGCATCCGACACCCTTACTCAGACACACAGACAGACAAAACACCAACTACTGGTTATAAAATAAAAATAAGTTATTTTTAAAATATTTCATTATCTTATGTGTATGAATGTTTTGCCTGACTGTGTGCTTGTAAACATGTATACTTGGTGCTTGTGGAAGCCAGATATGGGTGTTGGGTTCCCTAGGACTGGAGTTGCAGCTAGTTGCCAGTCACCATGTGGGTGCTAGGACCCGAAGCCATGTCCTCTGCAAAGAGCAACAAATGTTCTTAACCAGTGAGCCAACTCTCCAGCCCTGAAAACAAATTTAAATAAAATGATATCACTTGCAGGAAAATGAATGAAACTTGAGATTTTGATGTTAATCATAATAACCCAGACTTATGCTAATCATGATAAACCTTTTCTCTTACATGTGGAACCCAGGTAATAGTTATTATGTACATATGTGCATATAATGCACATGCACGAACGTGGCATGGAAATAGAAAACATGCTATTTGAGAAGAGGAAGGGGATCTGGATCTGTAAAAGTGAGGAGAGGAGTGAAGGGAGGGCAGTGGGGACCAGTATGGTGAGAATACACGATGCATTTATGTAGAAATATCACAAGGACCCCTGTTAATTTATATAGTAAATATACATAAGTGAGGACAACTTTAAAGAGGATTTTCATGATCTCTTTAGTCAAGAGACATTGGAGTATAGCAGAATGCCTCTGCAGTGCTAGGTGTGAGTATAATTAGTGAGCTGCTCATGTATTTGAAACTGTGATCCAGCCCATTTCAAAGGCAGTTGTGTTGTTTCTATAAAGCCCCAAGATAAAGATGCCCCGCTTCCCCTGCAAGCTCTGGAACTGTTATGTGTCAAGATCAGGGCTGGGTAGACTCACTGACAGAGCAGCTAATTGCCACAGGGGACCAGGTGGCCCTGGCAGGAGGCTCCCCATTGTTGTGTCAAGAATAGAACCTCTGAGTTAGTGGCCCTGAGCCAGAAGTGGTGTTCATTATAGTGAGTGTCCCCACAAGAAATAGGATGTCACAATTAGTACCTCCCCTTTCAAAAGAAAGGGGGTATGTAATTTGTGAGAGTTTGTTTCATGTATTGAGGTTTTTAAAGGTTTTTGTGCTCTAAAGAAGTACTTTTTTTAGAATTATCCAAGGGCTGGCCTGATAACTCAATGCATAAAGGTGCTTGTCACCAACCTTAAGGACTTGAGTTTGATGCCTGGCACCTGCAAGGTGGAAGGAAAGAAGTGACTTATGCAAGTTGTCCTTTGGCCTTCTCACGCACATGGTGACATATGTGCAACCCACTCCCCAAGTAAATATAATTTTAAAAATGCAACATGTTTTGCAATGTGTTTGAGTTATCTAGAGTGATATTAAAAATCGTGGGTCCTGCAATTCAGTACGTTAGGAGAGAAGCCCAAGAATACACTAACGTAAGTTGTAGCACATCCCTGTGTGCCTCTCATTCCTCAGGGTACCAAAATAGTAAGGTGAACTACTAAGTGACACGGAAATAGGATGCTTACCGCAGCCAGCCTAAGTTCCTTCCCTGTGCCAGAGTCTCTCTGGACCATTCTGTTTCACTGCCCCCAGTGAAAGGCTAGCAATACCCACCCCCAAATCAGAAGTTACAGTGGAGACTTTAGCTTGACGTTCACTCTTCTTTTTATTTAGAAATGTATTCTTTATCTGTGTGTGTATGTGTGTGTATGTATGTGTATGGGTATGTGTGTGTATATGTGTGTGTGTATGTATGTATGTGTGTATGTGTATGTATGTGTGTGTATGTGT
>NW_022196898.1:18942179-18946323 GCF_008632895.1 Mastomys coucha
GTATGTGTATGTATGTGTGTGTATGTGTGTGTATATGTGTGTGTGTATGTATGTATGTGTGTATGTGTGTGTATGTATGTATGTATGTGTGTATGTGTGTGTATATGTGTGTATGTATGTATGTGTGTATGTGTGTGTGTATATGTGTGTGTATGTGTGTGTATGTATGTGTGTATGTGTGTGTATGTGTGTTTATGTGTGTGTGTTTATGTGTGTGTATGTGTGTATATGTGTGTATGTGTGTGTATATGTGTGTGTATGTGTGTGTATGTGTATATGTGTGTATGTGCGTGCACACAGAAGCCAGAAGAGAATGTTGGCTATCCTGGAGCTAGAGGTCCAGGGAGCCATGCATGGTGGGTGCTGGGAACCAAATACTCGTACTCTAAACCAGCATGGAGGGCCCTTACAGCTGAGCCATCTCTCTCTCCAGCCCCCTTTCTCTTTGTGAATGTCTTCCTTTTACTCCCCAACATTAATATGTATAAAACAATTGTGAATAATGCATGACAGAATGTAATCGAGCAATTGCATTTTAGGAATTCAAAGCAAGGCTCATGGTGGAACTGAAACGTGAGCTTGACCTTGACAGAAGGCTGGTATTTGGCTAGCCAGCCAGACGACAGGTAGCCAAGTCAACATCATGGGCAAGGCCCGGGAAGGTGGCCAGCGGAGACACAGACCCTCAAGAACAGTGTGATACAGGCCAGAAGGGAAGACTCAAAACACACAAATGGTTTATTTAGTAAGACATGGCAGGGCATTGGTGGTTTTATAATGATTGAAGGTCTTAACCACGGAGGCCACCTAGCAGGCACCGCTGGAAATTCAAACCTGGACAATCTGTGGCTAGGCTCCTGCTCCACAGCCTGAAATGTGTCTAATTCACACCCTAAGTCACACTTAGGGGTTCTTGCCTCAGTGTGTCTGTGGAAGTTTGGTCGCATAGCATTCTGCTCACTTGCATAAATTTTCAAAAGTGGAGACACTTCCATTGTCTCTGTGAGTTCACAGCAATAACTCTAGTTTCCCAACTAGTCTTTAGATTTTAAAAATTACATTTAAAAATGTGGGTCCCGGGGGCGTACGGTGCACAGGTGGAGACCGGAGGACAGCCTGCTGGGTCTGTTCTCTCCCTACACCAGGCGGGGTTCGGGGCTTCCCTGGGGTCCTCAGGTTTTCCTCCGGGAGATTTCTCCCCCACCCACACTCCCCATTAACTTCCTTGTTCCACCTTGTGCCCTTGCTCCATGCCCTTTCATTATTTCCTCAATACTGTCTCCTTATTGGTTCACCTAAACCTAAACTAGATTTATGGATATTCCCTCCCCCCCAATCAACTTCGTTTACAGGCATTTTCTTTTGCCTGCTGTTCAAACTCACCAGAACACACAGTGACAGATGGCTTTTCTCCCAGCGTTCCTTCCACTTGGTTCGTCTCACACGTGACTCATAGATCATCTCAGAATTACAAGAAGGATACATTCCTCATCTGAAGAAGGGGACGGCAACACTGTCGTCTCTGCTCTGTGTGTAACCCATGTGTCTCTGCATGTGCCTCAGTCTTCTCCAGAGAAACACAGAGGCCCGTTAGACCCTTTTACAGGGACCTGTGACAGAGTGTGCTTTCCTGGATGCCCGGCGAGCCACGGTGTGGTTCCCACTATCCTGACATGCCCTTGTCTCTCTGCTTGCCCTCCTCCTTGGCCACAAAGCAGATGTGCTTGTACTCTGTGGTTTTATGGGTGTTTTGTTCTTTAGTGTTGCTCATCTCCAGGAACAAAGCTGGAGCCCAGAGGCTGATCTCAGCAGATCACAGGAACACCCATTGTGCTGCCATAGCCCCTCTCTTTGATCTCTTCCTGGTGCCACAAATCAAGCAACTGACTCACAGGGGGAACAAACAGAATCTTGCATTACCCTGCATTATTTATCTTGATGATTAACTTATTTTTAATACTTTTGACATTTCCAGATACATATGTAATACATTTTTATATTTGCCTTTTGTCCTCGCACTCCCACTGATTCTCTTCTTTCTGCATTTGTGTGTGTGCATGAGTGTATGCATTCACGAGTGCGTGTGCATGAGTGTGTGCACGAGTGTGCAAGAATGCGTGCATTCACCAGTATGTGAGCATGAGTATGTGTGCATGAGTGCATGCATTCATCAGTGTGTGCTTTTCTTAATGAGTTTAGTGTTGCCTATTTGAGCATGGGTGAGGGGTTATTTTCAAAAGCCTGGCCAACTTTCCTGAATGAAATATTATCCACTCCCCGGCTCTAGCTGGTTTTGTAAACTTTGGGCAGATTTAACAGTTTCTATAAGTTTTTCAGAAATTTGGAAATGACGGCAGGAACCTTTCCCCAGTCCTTTTGTTTCTCACCTTCCCACGGTGGCCTAATGTGTTCGGGACTGTGGTTTCCGGGGTCTTTATTCCAACACATGAGTCGTCAGCATTTAAATACCATCAAAATACCAAAGCATTCAAAACACACCAGAGATGTTCTCTCCATTCATTGAAAAACGCTTCTGATCACATGCTCGGTGCCAAACAATGCTGTAAGCACTTGGATTACAGCAATGAACAAGGCAGACTGAAGCTCGTTCTGTATGTGCTCGCAGATGAGAAAGCAAATCAGCAAACATACAATTCCAGAGACTGATAAGTGCTATTGTATCAATTAGGGCTCCCCAGGGAACAGAATGAATAGAAAGGATATGTTTATAATTACAAAAGGAGGTTTACTGTATTGGCTTATATGATTAGAGGCAGAGTGATCCCTCAGCAGCCATCTGCAGGCTAGAAGAGTGGCACATCCTGACAAGCTGGGGGCCTCGGAAGAAATACAACCAGTGACAGTCCTGAGTTTGTGGCAGAGCATCAGCTGACCCAGCACTCAGGAAGGATACAGTTTGCATATACTAGCTAGCTTTGTGCTTCCTCAACTACCTTCCCATCAGCCTTCAGACTATTGGATGATACCACCCACACGGATGCTGGGTCTTCCATCCATCCCCTTCAGTATCATACTCATGCCAGCTGACGGACTCTGGAGACCGTCTCTTTCCCAGGGTGTACTTTACAAAACTCCTGGGCATCTTCCCATCCAATCAAATTGGCAATCAAGACTGACCATAACAGCTACCCAGAAAGAAATACAGGTAGAATGGAAGATAGTGCTGGGCGCGTTTAGAGAAGCCTCTCAAAAGTGGAAGCGAAGGAAGGGAGCCATAAGGAGCCTGGGGTAGCTAGTGCTTCAGGCAGGAGCAGGGATATTAAGTGTGAAGATGTGAGTTGAAAGTGAAAGCCAGAGGAGGAAGACATGAGATTTCAATAGGGGTCATTTTATACAGGACTGTTAGAAAAGAAGAGTGTACTCTGAATGCTGTAGGAAGCCACTAAAAAGCATAACCAGCAGAAATCTACAATCCAGGGTAAAATGTTATGGTGATTTGAATATGCTTGGCCCATGGGAAGTGGCACTATGAGGAGGTGTAGCCTTGTTAGGGTAGTCTGGGGGTGGTGGGGAGGACTTTGAGGTCCTATGTTCAAGCTCTACCCAGTCCACGGGAGATCTTCCTCCTGGTTGCCTGGGGAAGAGAGTCCCCTCCTGTTTGCCTTTAGATCAAGATGTGGAACTCTCATCTCCTCTAGCACCATGTCCATCAGCATGATGCCTTGCTTCCTGCCATGATGATAATGGACTAAACCTCAGACACTATTAAGCCAACCCCAATTAAATGTTGTCCTTTATATGAGTTGCCTTGGTCATGGTGCCTCTTCGCAGCAATGAATCCCTAACTAACCCTAACATACTAGAGTATGTGTGTGAGTATGTTTGTAGTGTGTAGGCTTGTCTATGGGAGTGCATGTGAGAAGGCCAGAAGCTGAGGTCAGGTGTCTTCCTCCATTGCTTCCATTGTTATTTTTCTGAGCCAGAGGCTCTCACTGAGCTTGAAGTTCACTGATTTGGTTAGAGTAACTGGCTAGGACATATCCTCTTGTTTACAGACAGCTTTTTTATACCGGTGCTAGAAATCTGAATTTAAGTCCTTAAACTTGGGCAGTGAGCACTACTGATCCATTTTCCCAGCCTCTGATGTAAGCTATTTTTTTTTTAAACTAAGAACATTATTTGC
>NW_022196898.1:18946333-18952404 GCF_008632895.1 Mastomys coucha
TGGGATTAAAGGCGTGCGCCACCACCGCCCGGCTTGTTTTTATTTTTTTTAAGATTTATTTTATTTACTTTATGTGTATGAGTACATGAGTACAGTGTAGCTGTACAGATGGCTGTGAGCTATCATGTGTGTGGCTGCTGGGAATTGAACTTCCCCCTCCCCACACCTGCTTGCTTCGCCCTGCTCGCTCCGCACCAGAAGAGGGCGTCCGATCTCATTACGGGTGGTTGTGAGACACCATGTGGTTGCTGGGATCTGAACTTAGGACCTTCAGAAGAGCAGTCAGTGCTCTTACCCGCTGAGCCATCTCACCAACCCTCAGCCTGCTTTCTTATACAACTCAGGGGCTACCTGCTGAGGAGTGACACCATCCAGTGGTCTATGCCTTCCCACATCAATTATTAATCAGGAAAATATCTCCTCAGACATGCCTTCAGGCCAATATGATGGCGGCAACCCCTCAACTGAGGTTTCCTCTCCCCAGGTGTGTGTAGGTTTGTGTCAAGCTGACAAAAACTAATTGGTACGGCCTATTGAGTCTAGTCTCTTCCACTAAGCAGAAAGTTTAGTTTCACGTACGTGAGTGTTTTGCCTGTATGCATGTCTGCACACTACTTGCATACTTATGGTATTGGTTCCCATGATGGAGTTTCAGACAGTTGTGTGTTTTAGTCAGGATTCTCTAGAGTCACAGAACTTA
Source organism: Mastomys coucha (assembly GCF_008632895.1). Lineage (NCBI taxonomy): Eukaryota > Metazoa > Chordata > Mammalia > Rodentia > Muridae > Mastomys > Mastomys coucha. The sequence goes on from NW_022196898.1 coordinate 18,947,034, forward strand.
TGGTAGTCTCTATGTAGTAAAGGAGTTTGTTGACAACTTACAGTCTGTAGTCCAACTCCCAACAATGGTCAGTAGCAGCTGTGAATGGAAGTCCAAGGATCTAGCAGTTGCTTAGTCCCACAAGGCAAGTAGGAAAAGCAGAGAGAGAGCCTTCCTTCTTTCAATGTCCTTATACAGGTCTCCAGCAAAAAATGTGGCCCAGATTAAAGGTGTGTGTCACCATACCTTTAATCTTAGATGACCTTGAACTCGGAGGCCTTCCTGTCTTAATCTTCTGGAATTCATAGCCACTATGCCTCAAGATCTCCATGCCAAGATCCAGGTCAGAAACGTGTATCTCTCAGCCTCCAGATTAGGATCACAGGCGAGCCTCCAATTCTGGATTATAGTTCATTCCAGATATAGTCATGTTGACAACCAGGAATAGCCACTATAGTAGTGAGTTGCGATGTTGGTGCTTGGAATCAAACCTGGTTTCTCTGGAAAAGCAGCCAATGCTCTTAACCAAGGAGCCATCTATGTCATAGCATGTAGTAATACTTTGTTCTTTTTTAGGGCAGAGTAATTTTTCATTGTATTATTCATATATTAAATTTTATTTCTCCATTGATCAGCTTATGAGAATTTGGGCTCTTTCACTCCTTGGCTATTGTGAATGTGATCACGAACATTCTGATATGATCTTAGTTTCTCTTTGTAGCCAGGGGGAATTAATAGATTGCATATGGTAACTGTACATTTAACTTTTTGAGCAACTTTGGTCTCTTTTCCCAAATGGCTTCATCACTCTAGACTCCCACAAACAGCAGATAACGATCTCAACATCCTGACGCATTCTTTTCTGGTTTTGCGACGTGTAGCCATTCCAGTGGGTTTGAAAGAGCATGTCATTGTCATTTGAACTTATTGTCAGAGTTAGTTTGAATCAATTTGACTCAAGCTGGAGTCATCAGGGAAAAAAAAAAGTGAATCTCAGATGAGGAGCTGTCTCCATTAGATTGGCCTGTGGGCATGACCAGGGAGTATTTCCTTGATTAATGATTACTGTTGGAAGGTCCAGGCTACTGTGGGCAGTACCATTCCCTAGGCATCTAGACCTGGGCTGTATAAGTAAGTAGCTTAGCAAGCTGACAGCGACAAGCTAGTAAGCAGTGTGTCTCCCATGATCTCTGCTTCAGTTCCTGTCTTTATTTCCTGCCTTGACTTCCTTCTGTGATTAACTGTAAGCAGCCAGCCAAGTGAATCTTTTCCTTCTCCAAGTTGCTTTTGGTCATGATGACTATCACAGCAGTATAAGGAACACTTGCATTTCTCCAGTGACTAACCATGCCATCATTTCCTATGCTCAGAGGCTGCTGGGGCATCTTTTCTAAAAAAAAATTCCCACAGTAGTTTGCCTGACTTAAAATTTGAAAAAAAAAAATTGTATTTTGCTGTTGAGTTACAAAATTTCTTTGTATATTTAAGTTTCTTGGCTCTTATCAGATATATTATTTTTAAAAATTAACTATTAAGAAAACAAAACAAAACAAAACAGGGTTTAATCTATGCAGTTTGGCTGTCCTCAAACTCATTATAAAGACTAGCCTGGCCTTGAACTCTCAGAGCTTTGCCTGCCACTGCCTCTGGAGTGCTGGGATTAAAGGCATGCACCCACTCTACCCAGTGTACATATAATTTCTATAGTTTATTAGCTGTTGTTTAAATTTCTTCATATCATCATTTGACATTATATAAGTTCCTTTTTCCTATCTGAAACAAAGGTGTGTTGTGTAGTTTGGTCTTCTCCAAACCTGTAAAATGAAGGAAGGAGGTTTGACTTCTGATAGGAAACACTTGCACCCCAGGGCCATCCTCCTGGTGCAGCCTCCTGAAGGCTGGGGTTACAGACATGAACCACTATACCCAAATTATGTAAAATTGTTTTAAAGATTGCTCTTGCAGATATGTAGATGCGTCCCTCTTGGGTAGGGTAAGGGGGCAAGGAGACACGTTAGAAACTATTGCAATGATCCAAGTCATAGCTAGTGGGAGAAAAGACTGAGTTTCAATTCTAGGTAGGCAGTGTCATGTCAGCTGTCTGAAATAACGTTGGTATGATTCAGAGAACTGTGGTTCCCAAGAACGAAATTGTGACACAGCTCTGTCGATGCAGCTTGTCTGTGCACTGACCATCAGTCCTATCATGCCGTCAGCTCTGGACTTGTCCAGAAGGGTTGCAATGGTGTTTTCTTAGGAATTCAAGGTTTTCTTAGGAAAACAAGAAAGTATTTCAGTTTGTTTACAGGAACAGAGGAAGTAAAGAAGAAAAACAAAATTAAAAGAAAATAAGGTGATTGGGTGCATTAGGGTTAGGGTTAGGGTTAGAAATGCAGAAATGCAGAAGGTGGCATTGGGACCAGGCCCACTTGTTTAAAAGGGGAAGATTATAAATGCTGAAGATATTTTGGCTACCATTGGTTCAGAAGTAGCAACTCCACTAATTAAAACATAAGAAAGCGACTATGGGGCTGGCAAGATGGCTCAGCGGGTAAGAGCACTGACTGCTCTTCTGAAGGTCCTGAGTTCGGATCCCAGCAACCACATGGTGGCTCACAACCACCCACAATGAGATCGGATGCCCTCTTCTGGTGCATCTGAAGACAGCTACAGTGAATGATGCCGGAGTGAGCCAGCCAGCAGAGGTCCTGAGTCCACTTCCCAGCAGCTACACACATGATGGCTCACAGCCATCTGTACAGCTACAGTGTAGTCATACACATAAAATAAAGAAAATAAATCTTTAAAAAAAAAAAAAAGAAAGCAACTATGATTCCTTACAGGAATCATTCGTACCCAGACCCACAAGAAGCCTGATTCAGGAACCAACAGGGACCCCTGTGAACTATCCTCTTGAAGAACCAATTCACCGCATGAGATCTTGAACAGGCTTCTGATGATGGGTCAGTTATAACAAGCATTAACAAGGACTTTGAACATATTCAAGATGGAAAGAGGAGGTAGACACATGGAAAGCACTCCAGCAGCTACTGAACAGGTTAGATCCAGGACCTGTGATGCAGCTAGAAAACTTGTTTTGGCTCTGCCTTTAACACGTATATCAGATATTTATGGAGCTGTTACTACTAAGAGAAGGTGTAGGAGATAGGAAAAGTTAAGTGGAAAACAGATGGAAGTCTATTGGTTTGATGCAACATCTCTCCTGTGAGTGTTTCCAGCATGGGTACCAGAACCAAGTTTCTACTTAAACAAAATAGCCTTCAGTAGCCCTAAAATTTGTTGATTCTGTATCTCTCTTTAAGGTGGTCCACTCTATCAAAGCTATAGAAATACAATAAAAGAAACAAAGAGAAACAAATCAAGACAAAACAAAATTTTCTGGACCAAAAGGCATGGAGAAAAACGAGGATTTGGCTCCAACCTAGCATGCATTAGAAAAGCAAGGAGCCAATCAACAAGTAGGGTAAATTCTGGAAGCTGAGTTCTGGAAGGAACAGAGTTAGGGCAGAGGGAACAAAGCTCTGGAGAACAAAGGTGGAGAGAAGACAATGAAGTGAGAAGCCAGCTGGAGAGGATCTGACTCCATGGATCACCACAAACACAAGCTCCAGGCACTTTCTACCAAGCCTGACAGCATGAGTTCAGCCCCCAGGACCCATATAGCAGGAGAGAACTGACTCCTGAAAATTATATCTTGACTCCCCAACATGCACACACAACATGCACACAGAAATGAATAATATAAAAAAGAAAGCACATTTTGGAATCATCAACAGTTCAGGACTCTGGTAAACTCCCCCACCCCCTCCGGCTTTTCAAGACAGGGTTTCTCTGTGTAGCCCTGGCTGTCCTGGAACTCACTCTGTAGACAAGGCTGGCCTAGAACTCAGAAATCCACTTGTCTCTGCCTTCCAAGTGCTGGGATTAAAGGCATGTGCTACCACTGCCTGGCAGAAGCTTTATTTTTCGACTCAATTATGACAACCAGGAGTAAAGTCTCTTCTCTAGATAAAGCTTACAATCTTGAGGAATTTTCTAGCCAGAAGAGATATAAGTGGGACAGTGAAGAAAGACAGGAAAATTAAGAGGGGTGGGGAGGAAAAGAGCCTGGCTGAAGCTTCTCACCAGCTGAAAGTCACAAATTACAACCTGTGGGCTGGAGAGATAGTTAAGTGGTTACACGTTCTTCCCAAGGACCTGCTTTCCCTAAACCGACAAGGCAGCTCCTTAGCGTCTGTAAGTTATTGATCTGTGTCTGCCACCGTGTTTGGTCTCTGGATACCAGGCACTCAAAGGCATACACACAAACAAAACACCCATTCATATAAAATAATAAAAATAAAATCTATATTAAAAAAAAGGAATTGCAGCACACTGAACGACAACATCCATTGTACAAGCTGCCTTCACAGAGATAGACTTCTTTCATTTGGAGATGTTTCAAATAACAATATAAATATAAATATAAATTGACAAGATGGAGGTGTAGGTAAAGATGCCTGCTGCTTCGATTTTCAGTTGGTTCGAACACGACAGCCAGGGGAAACGTCTCTTCTGTAGATAAAGTTTACAGCCTTGAGCAATTTTCTAGCTGGAAGAGATAGAAAGGGGCAGTGTGGAAAGACAGGGAAATGAAGAGGGAACTGCTCTCAGGGTAGATAGACAGACAGATGGACAAGTTGTCCTCTGTGCTCTTCATGTTTACCGTGGAATTAATTATGTACACGTTTACACGGGCACGCACATGTGTACACACATACAAATAAACAAACATAATAAAAAAGAATGTAAAAATCCCAATGAACTATGCTTAAGGCTTGAGCTATAAGCCTTTACCCATCATGAGCTGTAAGCCTGCAATTTTCAAGGACTTTCACAAATGACCTCATTTCCTGTAAAGGACATGTGTCAGCCCACATGAAACTCCTGCTAGCCACAATTCTACCTTATCAAATTGTTCAAGGTCCCTCTGGAGCCATCCTATAATCTCATTTGTCAAAAGAGAGGAAAATAGGATTGGAAAGATGTCTCAGTAGTTAAGAGCACTGGCTAGTCTTCCAGAGGACCTAGGTTCAATTCCCAGCACCCACATGACAGCTCACAGCCATCTGTGACTCCAGTCCCAGGGGATCCCATGCCCCATGCCCTCTTCTAACCTCCTTGACAACTAGGCACACACACACACACACACACACACACACACACACACGCACGCGTGCTCACAGAGACTTACATGTAGCTAAATGAAATACACATTAAAAAAATTACAAATTTTAAAAATGTTTTTTAGCAATCTTTCAAGATGTTACTTGAAAACCACCAAAGCTGTACATGTAGCCACTGCTAAGACACACAATGAAGGGTCTTTTTT
>NW_022196898.1:18952414-18970151 GCF_008632895.1 Mastomys coucha
TTTTTTTTTAGATTTATTTTATTTTATTTTATTATGTGTATGACTACATGAGTACACTGTAGCTGTACAGATGGCCGTGAGCTATCATGTGTGTGGCTGTTAGGAATTGAACTCAGGACCTCTGCTGGCCCCACTTGTTCAGCCCTGCTCTCTCTGGCGTAATTCACTGTAGCTGTCTTCAGACGCACCAGAAGAGGGTGTCAGATCTCATTACGGGTGGTTGTGAGCCACCATGTGGTTGCTGGGATCCGAACTCAGGACCTTCGGAAGAGCAGTCAGTGCTCTTACCTGCTGAGTCATCTCACCAGCCCAGGAAGGCTCTTTTGATTTCCTATTTGGATGTGCCTTATTCTTTCCCGGAGTGTCTCTATTAATCTTGAGCTTAAACCTATGTAAAATTTCTTTCTGAACATACTCCAACTCCCCTTTCCTCTTTTCTGTGTCCAAATCAAGTTACGCTGTGTGTTTGTATAAATGGTTATTTTATTTCAGTTTATTATTTTTCTATTGTTTGCATGTACTTATTGCCTTTAAAATTTTTACTCATAGACTATAAACTCATACACTATATTTTGATTATATTTTCCCCTCCCCCAACTTTTTCTAGATCCTCTTTACCTCCCTCCCCACCCAATTACATGTCTTTTTTCTGTCTTTCAAAAAAATTCAAAACAAACATAAAGAGAAAAAAAATTAAACAGAAATCAAAGCAAAAAAAGCACATAAAAGCCCTGCGATGCTTTTTGGGTTGGCTCATGACTCCTGAGCATAAGGCTTGTCCTAGAGTATGGTCTATGTACCTAGTATCACTTCAATCAAAAAAACTGGGTTTCCCCCTCTCCCAGCAAGAATTAATTGCAAATTGCTTCTTGGTTAGGGATGGACTTGTGCCCACTTCTCCTTCTCTGTGCTGGGATTTTGCAGTCTCTGGGAATTTATATGTGCATCAGCTCTATTGTGTCCCATATAGGACTGAGTGCTTCAAAGTCTCTGCCTCTCTGCCCATCATCCAATTGTGTGTCTCTGTGTTAATCACTATCTACCACAGAAGACATTTCTCTGATGAGGGCTGGGCCATGCATATAGCAATGTCACTCAGAGTTGTCTTATCTGTTTGTTCATTTAACAGGATAATGGTATTAGGTTTTCCCCTGGGACCCATGACCTAGGGGAAACCCATGATCCAAGTTCTTGATCATGTTAACATGCTAGGTATGGTTTCCATTTCAGGGAATGGACCCTAAGTCCAATAAGAATGTGTTTGGTTACTCCCATAACATTTGTGCCACCAGTGTGCCTGCCAGTAGGTATATCTTGCAGGAAGGTCACTATTGTAGGTCCAAGGGTTCACAGTGTGATATTGATGAATACTTGTCTCCTCTGGTAGCATCTGGACACTAATCAGTAGAAGTGAAGCTTCAAGTTGAGTATCAGCTCAATTTCTCCATGTTTGATCACATAATTGAATTCTGTTTTTAGTGGTGGGTCCTTCAAATCAAGATCTGGAGGTTAACACCAACAATTAATAAATAGGACCCCATGAAGCAACAACAACAACAACAATCCCCAAAACAAACAAGCACTTCCATATGGCAAGAGACACCATTATTCAAGCCAAGCAGCAACCTACAGAATAGGGAAATACCTTCATCAATTATACATCTGATGGAGGGTTAGTATCTAGAACATACAAAGGACTCAAAAAACTAAACAGCAAGGAAAGAAATAACCCGAATTCCAAATGAGATCCAGAAAAAAACAGTTCTTAAAAGATGAAAGACAAGTGATCGAGAAACACTTTAAATGTTCAACATCTTTCCTTAGCCATCATGTGTGTATGTCAACCCAAGTAACAGCAGAGCTTGTGTAGCTAGCAAGAGAGATGGCTCAGCGGTTAAGAGCACTGACGCGTTCTTCCAAAAATCCTGAGTTCAAATCCCAGCAACCATATGGTGGCTCACAACCACCCGTAATGAGATCTGACGCCCTCTGCTGGGGTGCCTGAAGACAGCTACAGTGTACGTACATATAGTAAATATATAATTCTTAAGAAAACAAACAAACAAACAAAAGAGACCAGCAGGAAGAAGGGGATCTTCCAAGGAAGGAGAAATAAAATATAGCATTGCAGAGATATAAAGAGGAAACTAGGAGGATTAAACGGGGACACAGAGGAAAAAGGCAGGGTAAAGAATATGGATGGGGACAATTGACACAAAGAGGCTTTGAAAAAGCCGTGTGGAAACCTGCTGCTGCCCAAGTGTCGGTATCTGTATCTGTGTCATCTGTGTCTGTGTCTGTGTGTCTGTGTGTCTGGGTCTGGATCTGGGTCTGTTTCTATCTGTATCTGTATCTATCTGTATCTCTACTGTATCTCTATCTGTATCTCTAACTCTGTCTGTATCCATATCTGTATCTGTATCTATCTGTGTCTGTATCTGTATCAATCTGTGTCTGTATCTGTGTCTGTATCTATATCTATCTGTGTCTGTATCTGTATCTATCTGTATCTGTATCTATCTGTATCTATATCTCTACTGTATCTCTATCTGTATCTCTATTTCTATCTCTATCCGTATCCACATCCATATCTGTATCTGTATCTTTATATGAAAAGAATCTAAATGGAGTCACCATACAGTGAGATGGATAATGCAAAAGTAAACATCTTATGCCATCAAGTAGACCCTCTGGTGCCAGGAATGGGTTACATCTTGCTGAGTCATTGGTCACAGGAATCCCTTAGACATCACCCCAGGAATTACATGCTACCATATTGACCAATGTTGCACAAATGACGTTTTCCTCTGAGTAGAGTTCTCTGAACAGAAGCGCTCAGGCTGCCGTGGCGAGCTGTGTGTCTCTGGCTCCTGTCCCACGGCTGCTGACAGAACCACGATTTCTGGCTCAGACTCCTGCTTATGGGTTATTGATGAGGCTCGAGTTCAGTCTGCACCAAGGTGCTAGAAGAACGGTGTTCAAAATAATAAAGGGAATTAAAGATTACAGATAAACTGAAAAACAAGGAAAAAACAAATAACGCTTCATGACTTATGCTTCAAGCTTCTAACTTTGCAAGAAGATTGCCTTGTCTTAAATTCTAGTATCTTTGAAAGAAAGCTACTTATAGCTGTCAGCCCCAATCCCACCAACAGATATATCCATACATGTCAGAGCAGGCTGGGATTCAGATTATCAGTGCAGAGACTGGACATCAGAGAACTGCCCCAGACTGGCTGGCATCCCCAGAAGGTTAATCCAAGCTCCTTCCTTAGTCTGACATCTTTCCATCTACTACCATTTAATTATTGCCAGTGACTTGGACGACACAAATCCTGGGCTTCTGTAAACATTCTGCTTTAGATAATGATATTTGTTTGTTGCCCACATGCAGTGGGTTTGGTTCAAGGCTGGGATAATCCTTAGTGCACTGTAAAATCTTCAAACAGGAGAAATTGAAGAGGTATTCATCATCCAAAACCCTTCAGGACTTTCATCTGTGCCACTGAAGATAGGGGAGCCTGAGGCTGCCCAGCTACTGCCAGCTCTACCTGCAGCCAAACCCTCACAGCTGAGACTTCGCAGAACAAGAAACCAAGATGGATAACGCTTGGACCAACTTCAGTTTCTTTGAATTTTCAACCCCCAAGCACACAGGAATGAGATTTTTGGACTTTGATTCTGTTGACCTCTGAAATGTTTGGATTAATTTGCATAGAGCTTTAATTTTTAACTTTAATTTCCTCCCAGGAAAACCCATTTAAGAAGGCAGTTAACATTTCAGTCTAGAGCTTTGTACGTTGCCGGTGTTTTTCCGATTAGGGTATTTTTATTATTTTCATCTCAGTGCCAGTGTTTGATGAGCTACGCTGGATAACATGCCTGGAGAGCGAGCCAGGGAAACCGAGCAGAAGTTCCAGTTTAGGACAAAGGTTTTAGAATTAATTTAATTTACACATTATTCTGACCCATTTCAGTGCCTTCTATTTAATAAATGCCAGCAGCATCCCAGAAGAGTCAGGTCTGGCTTTGGGGGAGATGTTGTGTGAAGGTGGGATAAAGATTGTTTGAGGAGACATTTAATCGTGTCCCCCCAAGAGAGCAGCCAAACTTCTAGTTAATGGTCAGACCTAATGGAGTAAAAAAATGAATCGTGCCTGTGACTTGCTATGACAAAGTCTTGTCGCCTTTTTATTCACAGTCCCCTTTTCAGAATGTGTCAGAGTGACCGCAGAGCAGGCAGTACCGGGGAATATTACCATGCTGCTCCTGCTTGCTGTTCAGATCTACCCACACACCACTGCATGCCAAGAATGTGTATTTGAACCCACTCCTATGTTGTGAAGTATCAAAGGAGTAACTCTGTTTAACTCGGCTATACAGGGATGCCTGCGGTAGCCTATGCTGCCTGGGACCGAACGGAGGCCTGAAGAGCTGTGGGTATTCAGAAGTATGATGTCTTCTTACTTTCAGGTAGAAGAATTGGGTATGGCTACCAGCTCTGTTTTCAGGTGATATATTGTAAAGGTAATATTTTATTTCCATTTATCTTTTCATTTGGTTTTACCTTGGAGTAGGGATGTAAGGATCGCCGATTGGGCGTTCTAACTCTACTGTTTATTATTAATCATCCTCATTGTCATCATTGTCATCATTAGGGTCTTATATAGGTTGGGCTGACCAAGAACTGCCTATTTAGACCAGGTTAGCCTTGAACACTTGATCCTCCTGCATGTACCTACTACATGCTGAGACCGTCGGCATGTGCCACAGCACTTGACTCCTCTCTTAGCTCTTGTAGATGGAGCCAATCGGACTCGCTACTTAAGTAGAGTGTGAGATTTGAAGAAAAAATGGCAAAGTAAAAGATGAGTCCAACCTTGTCCTGAGTGAGTAGGAAAATGCTGCTGCTATTGGTCAGCGGTGCAGGAGCCCTGATTCTGAGGGTAGAGGTGCACCCTAGGCGAGAATGGCTGGATGTGAGTGCTCCTTATAGTGAAGGGGGTTGGCCACCAGGAGGCAGATTATTAAAAGTCCATGATCAGTTGGATATGCTTATGAGGATATAGAAAGTAAGTCAGGAGAGGTGCCGGTGTTTCCAGTGTATGAACTTGCCCATATAAAGATCAGTTCCGTAAAAGTGTTCATGTTTCTAGATCCTGCCATCTTCAGTAAGACAGCTCTATCCTCAATACAGGCATGCAGGTTTCAGGAAAGAGAAATGAAAAGATGAACTTAGCTAGAGCCCAGGTCTCCTTTGTGCACAACAGTAGAGCAGGAGCTAGGGTGGTCTTCTGGTTTGACGTAGCCTTGATTTTAGGCAGGGGAAGCTGAATAAGGGATTGGCAAAGGTTTTCCTGTGAGGAATCAACCCACAGGGCCACTATTGCAACAATGCAAGTTTGCTTTGAACAAAGGCAGATGTAGTCAATAGAAAAGTGGGCACGGTTGTGGTCTGGGAACACTTTGCTTATGAAACCGGCAAAGGGCTGGATTTGGATCACAGGCCAAAGCCATTGTGCGGACCTGTGGCAACTGTGCGTGGGCAAGGTTGTCTTTTTTTCAACCCTCAGTGGAGTGCAATGACTAGTTCTAAGACTACTTAAGAAAGGAGGCCCAGGGTTGAGGGGAAAGTGGTGTTAATTGGTGCACAGGTCAGAGGATCAGGGAGAATGTGATTTACATATAACAACCCATTGAGAGCTGTCAGTAGAGATGAGTTCTCTGGGGCAAGACATCTGAAGTTGTCAGTGCTCTAGCCAAAGCAGAGGCCTACACAAAAGGAAAAGAAAAAAATGGTCTAGGCCATGTCCTCCTGCTACATTAGCATTGTAGGCCCATGAAGGGAAAACTAGAATCAAAAGAGTAGAGCCTGCCTCTGGGGAAAGATATACCACTGGGGAAAAATATACCACTGTCCACCTCCTTTTAGTTAATCCAGTTGGGCCAGTCACCCAGCAGGCCAAGGACCACCCTCAGGAAGGCAGGTTCACCTTAAACAATACTGAAAAATAATATTAAATAGAAAATAGGATTAAATAAAAAAGATAGGAGGAATAATTATCCCTTTAATGAGATAGCATGCTTTTCCTTCCCAGAATTCCTCCCTGCCCTAGTACAGTCCCTACAAGCTGTCATGAGGTTCTGTTGGGTCTGCCCAATGCTCAGAGTCCTGCCTCAGAAAAGTAATTTTTTTTTCTCTTCAGTCTTTAGTTTGGTGCTAGAACATAAGCTTTTTTCCCCTTTTCTCTTCCTGGTACTTCCAGATTGATTCAGTCTTTCTGTAAATCTCCCCTCCCTACCCTGTGGCCTGTGCCTTGTCTGAAGCTGTGTGCACTATGTGGCTGATCCCCATGCCTAACGGAAACAGATATGGTTCTTTCTCTCTCTTAGGCTCCAATCTATGAATCTATAATACACTCTCTAAAACACACCCTCTGTGCTCCATGAACTTTACTTTTGGAATTTGTGAGACAAGACACTGGCTTGGGGTATCTTTGGTTTTCCGCTGATTTTTCTGGGACCCCAGCTCTTCAAGAAAGGCTCCAAAGATGCCCGGACATTCCAGTATCCCTTCTGGCCACTTACCTGCACGGTACAGACTCCTCTTACTCATCAATAGGAGTAAGACTGAAGAAAGAGAATTTGTAACACTTTTTTTCCCTCATACTAGGAAGGGCCAGTGGATTGCTAATGCTCTGGACAGGGAAGGTGGACACAGCAGATTCGAGGTGGAGTAACTGATAACTCGGGCAGATTAGAGTGGAAGCAAAAGGTGGGACAAGAGGAGGGAGCTAGAGAGCAGTCTACTGCTGAGGGGATAGCTAGGGGAACATCCACAGTTCTCATCAGTGTGGCCTCTGCTCATATGTGGCTCAGAGATGTGTGATGGACAGGTCAATGGTACACTTCTACCTACTGCTCAGTCCACAGAGTTTGCAGTCTGTCTCTGGGAATAGTTTGTTAAGAGTTCTTTGATGAGCCTGGAGAGACTCTGAGGTTAAGAGCACTTGTCGCTTTTCCAGAGGACCTGGGTTAGTTCTCTGCATCCATATGGTGGCCCCTAGCCATCTGTTACAGCAGTTCCAGGGATCGTAAACTCTCATCTGGCTTCCACAGGCACTAGGTACAGAGGTGGTACACACACACATACATCCAGGAAAACGTGATATGTATCTTCCAAGTATAAAACCACAACATCAGGAAGGACTGTACAACAGCATTTGGCCAGCCTTTCTCCTTTAGAAAAGTTCATCTTTCTTAACAACATGTCTGGCAAAAAGACAGGCATTCTCTCAATAATCAAATTAACTAATTTTTCTTTTCTTTCTTTTTTTTTTTTTTTCAAGACAAGGTTTCTCTGTGTAGCCCTGGCTGTCCTAGAACTCACTCTGTAGACCAGCCTGGCCTTGAACTCAGAGATCCACCTGCCTCTGCCTCCCAAGTGCTGGAATTACAGGCATGCACCTTCCTGACAGCCTTCAATTTCAGTATTTTTTTCATTTTGGAAGCTTGGATGATCTTTATATGTGGAAGGACTCTCTCCTACTTTACTCCTATTCTTTCTTATTGAATTGCCTGTGCTATAGAGCAAACAAACCCAGCTGTTCTAAGAACTCCTTGTTTTGGTTTGTATACGAATTTCCTCCATAGACTCTTGGCCGCCAGCCTGTGGTGCTGTTTTAGAAGCTTGGTGACTTTTAGGAGGTGGAGCCACACTAGTGGGAGGGGGCCACTGAGGACAGATCTTCAGATTTCATAGCTTGGCTCTGCTTCCCCTCTGCTGCTTCATGAATGCAAGTGCAACTTGACCAGCTACCTAAAACCCCCGTCTCTATGCCTTCCCCATCATTGTGGGCTCTGCCCTTCCTTAAACTGTGACCCAGAGCAAACCCTCCTTTGCACAAGTCATTTTTGTCAGGTGTTTTGTAATAGCATTGCAAACACTGACACACAGGTAAGGCATCATTGTCTCTGTGTCTTGGCGAGCACCAGCAATCCCAGTAAAAGGCTGTCATTGGTGTAGCATGAAAGCAATTACACCCCCCTGCTGACCCTGAGGCAGCAGAATAAACATCTGAAAACCTGCATGCTCCTTCAGGTGGTTTCCGATCATTTATTAGGGCATTTGAAGTCAAGGTTACACTAATCACAGAACTATGAGGATGGTTCCCTCCGCCATTGTTGACCCAGTGATGGGGATCATTCTCTGCAGACCTCGTAGTGTGGATTATAATGGGTAAATGGAAATTAACCTGGTCAGTAGCCATTGCAGGTGAAAGAATTTTATGAAAGCAAGAGCAAAACAAACAAACAAACAAACAAACAAACAAAAAACAACCCTAATTTTGTCCAGGCCAAAGCAGGCATTTTGGGATGAAAAGGGGCTGTAAAAGCAAACAAGACACTGATGTGTATTTTCAAGTGAGTGTTACACTCATCTCTCCTGTAGTTTTATCAGAAACAATTTTGATAGATTCTATGTTTAAATTACATTTCTTTCTTTCTTTCTTTGTGGGTGGCAGGGGTGAGGGGATGTGTATGCTCTGGTGTACGTGTGGAAATCAAAGGACAACCTACACTGGTCATTTCTCTCCTCCTACCTGAGGAGATGTACTTAGGTCATCAGGCTTGGCAGCAAGTGCCTTCTGCATCCACTGAGCTGTCTCTCTGGCCCCAATCTCAACAAATTCTCTTATCAAAATTTTCATAGTTTTCTTTGCAGACAAACTATTCCACAATTTTTTTTATTTCTAAATTTTTTGTTTTGGGAATAAAAGTTTTTACATTGTATTTTTTTTTTTGTTGAGGAGTTACATTACTGAAACTAATATGTGCCATCATGAATTGATTTTTAAATGGGGGAACTAAAATGCATAACTTACTTTTTTGCTTTGCTTTGAGACAGTTTCATGTGGCCTCCAACTTGCTTATTAGCTAAGGGTGACCTTAAATTACTGACTCCTCCTACTCCTTCTTCCCAATGGCTGGGATTGCAGGCTGGACTACCCAACTGTGACTTCTGTCGTTTAAAGATTTATTTTGTTTTTAAGTGTGTTTTGTGTGTGTACATGTGTGTGTGAGTATGTGTGTGCATGCACATGAATGCACAATGCAGGTGTTCTCAGAGTCAGAAGAGGGAGTCTGATCCCTGGAGTTGGAGTTCCACGTGACTGCGAGCTATACAACATTGGTGTTAGAATCTGAACTCAGGTCCTCTGGGAGAGCACTGTGTGCTTTTAACTACTGACTCATTTCTCCAGCTCTAACACTCTGCATTTTAGGTTCTACTTTGTGTTGCTTAGACAGTGCTAGACTGTGACATAACAAGCCAACCTCTAGATCTCATGGCTTCTCTAACATTACGAGAGACTTACTTCTTTTTCCTGACATAGGTGTTTGTGCCAGTGTGAGAATCTCTGTCTCCCTCTAGGACTTGACTTGAGCTGCCCTCTGGTAAGTTATAGCATTATTTTCTGGAAGGTTAGGCCAGCGTGGAGGCTTCCACAGAAGAGAGCGCTGAAATGCTTTGTCTCAAATGTGACCATCACGTCATTTATTCAACCAGAACTCTTTTATTCTGTCGCACTGTCCTGAAGTTAAGATACTTTGAAGTTTTAACCCCAGGGAATCCAGAAGCTTCTTGGTTGACTTGTTTGTTCTTCAACTCTGTCACAGGCACACCTCAGCCACCTTCTCCTGGGCAACTCCACTGCTGATAGTCTCCTCAGCCCTTGGAGACCAAAACTCAACCACAGCTGTCAAACGAGAGAGGGCTCCACAGGGGTTAGAAAGCTTGGGTGATGATTGTAAAGGTTCTAGACAGAACCACCAGCACCCCCAGAAGCAAGCTGCCTTTATTGCAATGCAGAAGCTATGGGGCTCATTGATGATCCCTGAACCACGCGCTGAAAGTACTTCAGCCAGGCAGCTGTTGACGATATAAGGGTGGTCTCTGCTTGTCAGGTAGTTTGTGACTGGGTGCAGCAGAATTTTTGTAAGCTTATAGGTACTGGTAAAGGCCAGTAGGGGCTCAAAAAGTTGGGAAATGTTAAGTTTTAAAATGTGTTTTGGGAAGTCAAGCTACTGTCAAAATGTCAAATGATCTTTCAGAAGATGGAGGACTCCCATGAATAAACAACTCTCAGGATGCTTTTATCCCAGTTTCATTTCCATTGCTGAGATAAAACATCTTGGGGAGGGGGAACTCATTTGATTACGGTTACAAGTTACAGTTCATTGTTTCGTGCAAGCCATGCTACATTCATATAGTCAAGAGCAAAGAGGGAAATCTGTGTCTTTATATGCTTGCTTGCTTGCTCTTAGCTGGGTTTCTTTCTCCTGTACTGTTTCATGACCTCTGTCTGGAGAATGGTACTACCAACAATGGGCTGGGACTGCCTACATCAATAAACAATGGTGCCTTCTCTCATGAAAACTCTGGATCTAGCCCAACCTGATCTAGATAATTCCTGGTGAAACCTCTTTTCTGAGGTGATTCTATGCTGTGTCAAGTAGATAGTTAAAACTAGCCAGCACAACACTCTTTTGTAGAACTCATTTTACTTTTACTCATAAACTTCCTCTCTTAAGAAAAAAATACAACTAGAGAAGGGGGGAGGTGCTTATATTGTCAACTAACACACCCTGACAAACACAACTTAAGGAAGAAAGGGTTTGTTTTGGTCCACAGTCAATCTTGGCAGGGAGACCACAGTGGAGACTCCCGGCCATGAACACTTGTGCTTAGCTCCCAGGATCCTAGGGAATATTGTCACCCACAGTGGGCGGGTCTTCCCATATCAATTAACTTTTTTTTTAAAGATTTATTTTTTTATTTATTTTATGTGTATGAGTACACTGTAGCTGTATATATGCCCTGCTCACTCAGGCGTAATTTACTGCAGCTATCTTCAGATGTACCAGAAGAGGGCATACGAACTCATTACGGGTGGTTGTGAGCCACCATGTGGTTGCTGGGATCCGAACTCAGGACCTTAGGAAGAGCAGTCAGTGCTCTTACCCGCTGAGCCATTCGCCAGCCCCATATCAATTAACTTAATAAGGATAATCCTCCACAGGCATGCCCAAACACCCGTCTCCTAGATCCCATAAAGTTGATGATTAAAATTAACCAGCTCACACTCTAGCACAGCTACTATTATTATTTATTTATGTTAGAGGATTTAAATATAATGCATTTTGGTCATTTGTATTATTTTCTTTTTGTCCCATTATCTGTGCAAAATTTTTATATAAAGTTATATAAAATATGTATTTCCTAGTAAGTTATTAGAATATAACCATTTTCTCATGTTGTTGCATTTGGATTTCAGTATCTGGGCAGTGTTGTAACAGTTGGAATAGTGACTATGTACATTGTGGTGGAAGTCAGTAGGTATAACCTCTCTGATTAGAAATATAATTTTCACTCTCATTTATTTTGTAATTAACCCAACATTTTGTGATTACCTTATTTAACAGTTTTCCTCAGAGTATGTGGCTTTCTAGAAACATACACCAATGCGTACTGTAGCAAAAGGAGCATGAAAATTTAGGGTGATCACTATGTAAAAACCAAAACATAGGCCTCTCCTCCCATTGATGACTGACTTGGCCATCCTCTGCTATACATATGCTGCTGGGGCCATGAGTTCCACCATGTGTACTCTTTGGTTGGTGGTTTAGTCCCTGGGAGCTCTGAGGGTACTAGTTAGTTCATATTGTTGTTTGTCCTAAGGGGCTGCAAACCCTTCAGCTCCTTGGGTCTTTTCTCTAGTTTCTCCATTGGGGACCCTGTGCTCAGTCCAATGGATGGCCGAGAGCCTCTACTTCTGTATTAGTTGGGTACTGTCAGAGCCTCCAGGAGACAGCTATATCAGGCTCCTGTCAGCTAGGCATCCACAATAGTGTCTGGATTTGAAGACTGAATATGGGAAGAATTCCCAGGTGGAGCGGTCTCTGGATTGTCCTTCCTTCAGTCTCTGCTCCATACTTTGCCTCTGCAACTCCTTCCATGGGTATTTTGTTGCCCCTTTTAAGAAGGAACAAATGCCAGGGCCAGGAAGCAGGGGAGGGTGGGTTGGTGAGCAGGGGGAAAGGGGAGGGAACAGTCTTTTTTTCTTTAATTTTGTTTTCTTTTTCTTTTTTTTTTTCATTTTTTTAGAGGTGAAACTAGGAAAGGAGATATCATATGACATGTAAATAAAGAAAATATCTAATTTAAAAAAAAGAAAAAAAAAAAGAACCAAAACATAATCTTTATATCCCACTCACAAGCTGAAATGTGGTTTCTGATCATGCTCTGAAACAGAACATAAAATCTAATTGTGTCAACTAATACCAAAAGAGAAAGAAAGGAAAAGGAGAAGAATGTTGAGAAAAATTCATTCGTTGGAAATGTCTATTACATCAAAGAACAGAGAAGTCAGGTTCTCTGTGAATGCAAACATGGATAGTGTGACCCCCACATGGAAAATGTTCAAATTCTCACCAGAATTGTTTTTCTTAAAGTAGTAGTATATTGGACTAAAGTTTTATTCAAATGTATTAGAAAAAAATTATATTAGGGAGTCATGGAGGGTGTTTAGAGTGGTATGTCATCTTGTTTATAGACAAAGAAACTGAAACTCAAGGGTTAAATAATTTGCTGAAAGCCACAGCATTAACAAGGAGGAGACCCAGTTTCCCAGCCGGGGTCCATCTGAGTCGAGAGTCTAATTTTATCCAACACAACCTGTTTTGTAGACTTCTCTGTGCTTCTAATATTGATTTTTTTCTCTTACCATGACAACCGTATCTTATCTGAGATAATTTAGCAAACCCTGCTATTACATTTTGGGTGTGGCCAACTAGTAAAATCCTGTAGGGAGTTGAGTTGATCTTTCAAATAATTAAAACATTTTAATTAAATTGTTTGGATTTTTATGCAGAGCTTTATTTTTAGGCTCTATTAGTTGGAAGCATCTCACTAAAATGTGACTAGCACAAGGAAAGATTATCATTATTTAGGGCACAGCTATTTTCCACTTGTTTTTCTTTTTCCTATTCTCTCTCTAGACTGAGATGCAGAACGATTCTTCCCTCTGAATGCCTAACTGCTCCACCGAATAAAAGCTTTCTTCTGGAAATCCTCAAATGGATCCCAAAGTAATTTCTTTCAATAATATCTCATTTTAAATCATGATGTAGCATACAAACTAATAAGTACATTAGGCTTTCTAATTATAAAAGCCTTTTATGATTATTATCCAGCAAATTCTTTGAATGCCTAGCAGATGGGAAACCAACATTTACAGAAGAGCGGAATAGGGTGGAGGAGATGCACTCGTTTAGCGGGCTGTTGTGACTTTGTGCAAACATAGCCAAGAAAGACTTGAAGTAATCTTGGGCTAGTAGGCCCAAGATTACTCTATTCTATGGTCGATATAATGTTTAACGGGTGTACTGGTTCTGTATTTTTTTCTCTACTGACCCTATAAAGACAGGATAGATCACTTCACACAAGCATCGTGACATATTTACACCTACACCATATCGCAGTAACAATAAATTCAAATTTTTAGACTGAGACATGCAGCGTTGTTGTATATTCCACAGCTTGCCTTGCTTCCACCTTGACTTGATGTTTTTAATGAACTTGACTCCAGGTAAGAGCCCTGGGGGAATGGTTGCTGACCTCAAGGAAGACCCGGGTGGCCGAACACAGGTTCCTGATATCAAGTTAATAATGCTTTTTGATTTATTTTTCTGTCCACTCCTGGCAAGAGCAGCTTCTGTCTTTTAGCTTCCTGATGACTAAGCCAATTTTGCCTTTGGTTTGGATGAATAACTATGGAGCTAAAAGGAGATAGTAAATCTTTGCTATGTGGCTAATAAATAAGATTTTACAACCCCATATTTGATTTCTTAATGCTCTGAATTTGGAGTTGAAACACAGACTCTCCAGTGTCCTATAAATGAAATGCCAACTTTGTTTAGAATTTTCTGTCAGGTCAAAATGTAGCTTGACAAGCATTTTGAATAGCCCCGAAGGAAACGCAACAGTAGCAGAATCTGCTCAAGAAGCTGTGGCAGGCCATTATACATGATCGACAATCACTTATAGTCAGAAAAGGAAAACTCCAATAATAGAAGCATGCGTATGTTTTATTAGGTAAAGTTTGAATAAACAGCCTGATTAATTTATGGTAATTTAACAGATGGCACATTTATTAATTTCTCTGAAATATAATTTAGGAAGTCCAGGAGGCAGGTATTTATTTTATGCGTATGGGATAAAGGAATGGCAGCTTCCCCTGAGGCAGGTTTGTTCTGAACTTTTATGTGTATTTATTTATTTATTTATTCATTTATTTATTCATTCATTCATTTACTTATTGCTATGTAGCTCTGGCTGGCCTCGAACTCTATGTAGTCCTCCTGTATCAGCCTCCTGCTTACTGAATTGAAGTTGTGAGTTCACAGCTGGATGAGGCTTTTAAAATTTTATTTTATCAAGGCTAGAGAGGTCAAGAGCATGTGCTGCCTTGCAGAGAGTTCAAGTTGGATTCTCGGCACCCTTTCAAGTGGCTCACAATAGCCTGTAACTCCAGCTCCAGGGACAGCTGGAGTACCCTGCACTCGTACCTGTGCACACATGCACGCGCATGTGCGCGCTTACACACATACACACACACACACACACACACACACACACACACACACACACAATTTTTTAGTGTAATAAAATTGTTTCTCAGGCTGGAGAGATGGCTCAGTGGTTGAGAACACCGACTGCTCTTCCAGGGATCCTGTGTTCAATTCCCAGCAACCACATAGTGGCCACAACCATCTGTAATGGGGTCTGATGCTGTCTTCTGGTGAGTCGGAAGACGTACATAAAATAAATAAAATAATAAAATAAAATAAAATAATTTCTCCTGGTAGTATAATCTTTTTCCTACCCTCTCCCAGGTGTGGGGTAGGATTGTGAATGGGGTATATGCCACATTCATGACTAAATTATATGACAAAGATGGGGGGATGTTTGAGGATGTAAAGGTCCACATTTGATAGCTTTGAGCCAAACCAAAGGAGAATCATCTGAAAGAGCCTGCTTTAATCAGGTGTTTTCCTTGAGAGACTGGAGCATTCTGAAGAGGAAGATCCACAGGAGAGTTTCCTGTTGGCCTGAGGAAAAGGTGGAGTCCTTGTAAGTTGTCTATGAAGAGAGGCAGCCTTGCAGCCTCTTTAGCATGAGCTGAAGCGTCCTGCATGTGACCCCGAGAAACCGAATTCTGCCAGTAACGCAAATGTGATCAGAGAGAATCATAGCCTGGATTCTATCATCCCGGAGACTCTGGGCAGGGTATTCAGTTGAGCTGCTTGTGGACTTCTACCCAATCCAGGGAAACTGAGGAACACAATAGTCTGCTGTATTTGTACCTTGCTTTGCAGTTATATCAGCAATTACCTTGGAAATTTCAGCATTTAATATCTTTAATGTTTGAAAGTCACTATCTTTACTTACAGAAAGTTTCAAGGATCTAGGAACATGTTAGGTCCCATTGCCTTACTACATAGCCCTATGGTTCTCAACCTGTGGGTTGTCACAGGGGTCCCCTAAGACCATCGGGAAATACAGATATTTATATTACAGTTCATGACAGAAGCAAAGCCACAGTTATGAAGTAGCAACAAAAATAATTTTATGGTTGGGGGGGTCACCATGTGAAGAATTTTATTGAAGGGCTGCGGGAATGTTGAGAAACATTGATTGATCTAGTTATAGCTAGTTTGATGTTCTAACCCAGAAAACAAACATTACTGCCATGATTTTACTTATAAATTTGCTAAGATTTAGCCACATTCACCAGGTTGCTTACCATTCCTCCTTCTCTCTCTCTCTCTCTTTCTCTCTCTCTCTTTCTCTGTGAGCTTTGAATATTTATCATTCTTCTTTCCATCATTTTTATTTTATTTAGTTTTAATTTAATCTTTATTATTTTATATGTATAGGTGTTTTGTCTGTAGGTATGTCTGTGAATCACTTGCATGCTTAGCGTCTAGGGAAGCCAGAAGAAGGTATCAGATCCTCTGGGACTGTAGTTGTACTTGGATGTGAGCACCAGGTGAGGACTAGGAACCCAGGTTCTCTGGAAAAGCAACAAGTGCCCTTAACCACTGAGCCATCTCTTTATCCCCCTTTAAATGTTCTTTTTGTTATTGTTGTGTTTGCGTGAGGTGAATGTGGGTGCATGTGCCGCACAGTACGCTGCAGGGTAACTGTGGGGTCGGTTCTTTCTGGTGCCTTCATGTGGGTCATCAAGTTTGTATGTCAACACTTTGCCTGCTGAGCCAGCTCACTCAGTTCATTTGTAACCATGGCATTGTTTAAGTGACTTGCAATGAAATCTTCTGATAGGTGAATAACTGGCTCTCCTGATTAGGAACAAGCCAGCTCCCCAATATCCTTGCCCTGAGCCTCTAGGAGGCAAGACCACAGGGTCCATCTTCTGGCCCTGACCATACCAAGACAGACGGCACAGATGGCACAGTCCCCAGACTGCTCCTGAACTCTTTTGGGATATTTATAGCAAATTCAGGGAAACCCAAGGCTGACTGCCGCTCCTTACTTTAGCTATGAACTTGGAAGAGAGAAGGGGAGTTGCTCTCTGCCTCAGCCTATCTTCTCAGCTGAGAAAAGCAGCATATTTTTTTCTCTTCTGCACTGCTCTCTTGTGCTGGGATCCCCTGCTCCCAGCCCTCAATTCCTGGTGCAGGAGGTGTTTGTTTCCACAACAAGCAACAGAACATTCAAGTCAACCACTGCAAGTTTCAAAATAGCTTTGTATAATTCCTGCACAAACCATAGACTCAAAGAGTGGGTTATTGAGGATCAAGAGCTAAAATTAGGGGCCAGCAAGATGGCTCAAGTAAGTGCACTGCCACCAACCCTTACTTTCGGAGTTTGGTTCCAGAACCCATAAGCAGCGGGAAGAGAACTGACTCCTAAACTTTCCCTCGGACTTCCACACACGGGCTGTAGCACATATGTGCTTAAATTAATGCCATAAACATTTTATCTCAGGAGACTATATGAATTTCCTCTCCTGTAATAGTCTACAGGGTTTGCCAGAATGCTACATACTGGGCAATTTAAACAGCAGAAATGAAATTTCTCATGCTTTCTGAAGCCCGAGAGTCCAGGATCAAGGTGTCTGCCAGGTTGGTTTCTGGAGAGGTCTTGGTTCCTGGTGTGCATCCTAGGGGCTGTGAATTGTGTGCTAATTTATCGTGCTTGCCAACCTGATGTGATTTAGAATCTCCACAGAAACATACACCTCTGGTGTTTCTGTGGGGGCAGTTCCCAGCAGTGTTTAACTGAAGAGAGGAGGCCTTCCATAAGTCCGAGCAGCTATAGACTATGGGCTGAGCTCACAGTCTGAATTTGTGCACCGCCCTGCCCTAGGTGCCTTGCTCCTCCCCTGCCGGTTTCCATCCTGACACTCTAGGATTGTTCCGCTTTGAGCATTCTGGGAATGGGAGAGGGTAAGGAGCTCATTTGAGCCGTGAAACTGCTGAGATTTAACATCCTAAAGTTAGAAACAGTCCACATGACAGACAAGCTTCTCAGCGACTTCATGTGATCTGGTTCACTGTTCCTCCTCAGACTCTCACTCGTCCAGATTTCCTGGGTTCTGTGGCTGGTTGCCTGCTTTCAGGCACAAGACTTACTAATAACCGGAGGCTGGCA
>NW_022196898.1:18970161-18972843 GCF_008632895.1 Mastomys coucha
TTTTCTGTTTCTGTCTGTCTTTGTCTCTTTGTGTCCCTGTATGTCTTCTCTTGTGAATGTGTGTGTTTGTGTGTGTTCATCTCTGTCTCTCTGTTTCTCTGTATGTCTCTCTCTGTCTGTGAATGCGTGTGTTTCTGTCTGTCTGTGAGCATGTGTGTCTGTCTCTGTCACTCTGTGCCTCTGTCTCTGTCTGACTATATGTATGTTTCTCTGTGTGTGAGCATCTGTCTGTCTGTCTTTATCTCTGTGTCTGTCTGTGTGTGTGTGTATGTGTGTGTGCATTTGTATGTGTGTGTCTGTGTGTCAGTGTGTGTAAACCTCTTTAAAGTACAGGTCCAGGTACCTTGGTGTACTCACCCTAACCTAGGCATGGAGGCTTTCTAGCACCTGGAAATAAGACTTTCTTCCACCCAGGGATCCTCCTCTGGTTGTCACTGAAGTAAACTTGTTGCCCCTCACAATACAACAGTGTCCTCAGTGTGACATGCCCACAGAATGTTGTAGACATCACCAGGGAACTGGACAACCCTGGTCACCATCACCAGATCCATAGGCCAGGAGACAAGGAAAGCTGTGTTGTTGTTTTAGAACTCTGGGGCATTTTGGATTATTGTAGTTTCATTCTGTTGCCAACTAAAAGCAATACAGGGGAGAAAACAGCTTGTTTGGCTCCCGCTTTCTGGTCACCATCCATCACTGAGGGAAGTCGGCAGGAACCTTGGAGGAATGCTGCTTCTTTTTTTTTTTTTTTAATTTTAATTTTAATTTATTTATTTATTTATTTACATGTAAATTTCTCCATTCCCAGTTTCCCCTCCAAAAAACAAAGAAACAAACAAAAACAACCAAAACAAACCCCTGTTGCCTCCCACTTCCCCATGCCTGCCACCCCGCCCTCTCCCACTTTCTGGCCCTGGCATTCTCCTACACTGGGGCACAGAACTTTCACAGGGCCGAGCTCCTCTCCTCCTATTGATGATTGAATTTGCAATCCTCTACTATACACATGCTGCCTGAACAATCAGACCCCTCCATGTGCAGACTTTGGTTGGTGGTTGAGACACTGGGAGCTCTGAGGGTACTACGGAATGCTGCTTCTTGATTCATTCTCTGGCTTTTCTTTGGCTTACGCTTATACAGCCTAGAAACTCTACCTAGAGAATAGTGCCTTCTATAGTGGACTGGGCCTTACCACATCAACCAAGACATCACACACAACCACAAACATATCACACTTGTGAGCCTGGTGCCTGAGGAGGCCAGAGACGGTGTTGGGTTCCCTGGGACTGGTCTCACAGGTGGTTCTGAGCTGCCATGTAGATGCTGGGAATTGAACTTGGTCCTCTGAAAGAACGGCCAGTGCTCTTAGCAACTGAGCCATTTCTTCAGCCCCAGTGAATATATAATTTTATATGCTGCCAATTTTCAAGATTTTGACACTTTGCATTTATTCATTGCTGTGTTTGTCTTACTTTGGAGATTCTCAGGACATCAATGAAGACATCGTAACGATGGCTTAGAAAAGAAAAGCCATTCCCAGGACAGTCATGTGTTTTGGGAGAACTGTAACCACAGCTGCTAAAATCTTGGAGTTGAGTAAAATCCTGTGTTTCTGTGACTGAGTTCAAGTAGGTATCTGCCCGCTCTTAGAGACTCGAAGGGACCCAAAGTAATCTTAAGATAAACTGTATGAAATTAAACTATGAAATCTGCAGAGGGAGCCAAGTAAATAAAATTATAAAATGGCCAAAGGGTTGAAATAAGCAGTCTCATAGGCTATATGCAAGAAGAAAGGGGCTTAGCATGCTATTGTAGCTCAGGGTACAGCAATAGCTTTTCTCCTGAAGGCCAGCTCTTGGGCTCTGTATATAACCAACTTCCTGTCTTAAGAAATCCATTCAAAGAATGTGATGTGAAGGCAGCTTTGTATCACCTTATATTATATAAGTATATAATTAAATATTATATAATTCAAATGTTACACAATTATATAATTAAAACATTATATTATATGATATATATTTTATGTCCATCTGCCTTGGATGTTGCACCTCTAGCACATTCTATAAGCACTTGAGAAATGTCTTCCCCAGACCACTAAACTTGAAAATGCCATGGTAACATTTTATGGGCGTGGCCCTGATACACAGACATCAGGTGACTCACTAGCACAAGGGCCAGAGTGTGGACTCAGCCGTTCCAGGCCTCCAGTCCAGTGACTGCTTTCTGTGCACGGCCTCTGCCAAGAAGTGAGTCAATCAACAACCTGATGGCAGAAACATCATTTACTTATTTGCTTTTTAATTTGCATGAGCATGTGCATGTGGAGGCCAGAGATAACATACAGGAACAAGTACTCTCCTCCAACTGTGTGGATTCCCAGGGCTCACACACAAATTCTCAGATAAGGGCAGCAAGAACTTTCACCCCTGAGTTATCTTGCTGGCCAAGAAGATAATTTTAGAAGTTACTTAAGAGTTCTGTCTACTACAGTTAAAAAAAAAAATCTTTCTTTTCAATTTTCCAAGATGGGATTTCGCTGGTGGCCCTGACTGTCTTAGAACTTTCTCTGTAGATCAGAGATATGCCTGCTTCTGCTTTTTTAAAAAGAAGAAATTTGGGAGGCAGAGGCAGGCAGATTTCTGAGTTTGAGGCCAGCCTGGTCTGTAGAGTGAGTTCTAG
>NW_022196898.1:18973225-19014499 GCF_008632895.1 Mastomys coucha
GAAGAAGAAGAAGAAGAAGAAGAAGAAGAAGAAGAAGAAGAAGAAGAAGAAGAAGAAGAAGAAATTGACACTGTGAGAGGCCATGGAAGGCCCTTGGTGAAGATGGTGCCTCACTTTCAGTTGATGGCCCAGGACTGAAAGGGCCATGCAAAGGATTTGAGATGAAGTCTAGTTGCAGCGAGAAACCCCAGCATGTTAGAGATGCCAGTACCATGGGATAACCACCAGGAACAGCAGCCACAATGCAGTGGAGTCAACCAGAGCCTAGAGTAGAACAGAAGGCAGAGCCAAAGTGAGAAGCTCAGAATATCATGTGTGGATCCCAAACATTGTAACAAGAAGCTGTGAAGCTGATGTTGACTTGGAGACCCCAAGATGTTAGAGACATCAGAACTGTGGGCTATCTGCTGAGGAAAGCTGCTGACAGGGAGTGTGTCGGGTGCAGCATGCTCTCTGCCACTGCGATCACTGAGCGAGTGCCTGCCCTGCCTCCTCAGTCGCACTGGTCACTGCTCACTGCTGCAGGGGACCACCATGCTGGGCACTGGGCACCGGGTGGACAGGGGACAAAAGGGGGAGGGTAGAATGACCTATACCCGGCCAGAGTTTCTGTGCTCTGGGCAGCGTAGGTATAGGTATCTGCCTGTACACTCTGCACTGTGTGGGGCGAGGTGGGGGCTGCCTTCTGGGTCCCAAGTCCTCAGGGGTGGGAGGGGCAGAGATAACAAGACAGCTGCAAAGGGGTCCCTTGGCCTCCCAAAAAGCCAGGGACGTAGTCCCAAACTCTGGACATCACAGGCACCACTGGATGTCGCAGAGGGGCTAAGAAAAAGGGGAGAAAGGGTGGGGGAAAAGGCGGCAGCAGGCTGTTCTGTGCTAGTGCAGGGCAGGAGAATCGCTGGTCAGGGTCTCGCTGCTGCAGATGCTAGGTCTGCACGACGTGTTAGTTAAAAGGAGGCAATGCATAATCGTAAGATATTTTAGTATAGAAAAGAGGCCAGCCATGACCACGTGGAGAGAGAGAGAAAGGAGAAAAGGATAGGAGAAGAAGAGAGAGAGGGCAAGAGAGGAAGAGAGCAGGAGAGCAAGAGAGAGAGGAGGGGGCAAACCACCCCTTATACTGTGGGGCTGGGCTGTCTGTGGGGTGGGGCATATCTAGCTGTGGTCAGATGACTGGGGGTAGGGTCCAGCTAGAATGCTGGGAGCTTGGGGCATTCTCTGCATGGTAGAACCCAACTCTCCTGCGGGGGTGGGGGGCAGTGTTGCAGGGGGTTGGGACTGAAACAGGAGCAGGGACCCAGGAGGCATGGTCGAATTCCTTCTGTTCCATGCAGGCAGAAGTTATCGCTCACCGGGTCACTGGGGTTCCAGACTTATACTCGACCTGGACCAGGTTGCCTGAACAGACCACTGCCCCACAGGAGTGGATAGGACCAGCCTAGGAGAAAGAAGTTTATTACAATCAACAAAGATAAAAAAGGAGTTGGAGATGTGAAGACTGCTACTTTGACATCAGACATGGAGATGCAGAGTTTGGAATATGCCCAGCTGGCTTTCTGTCATGCTTTGGGGACTACTGTTAAGTGATTGGATAAATCTCAGAAGAGACTTTGAACTTTGGACTTATGAAGGTGGGCTAAATGTATTTTGCATTATGCCATGTTTAGATATGGCTCCCAGAGACTCATATGTTTGAACAAGCCTATGGGGGCCAGGGATGGGGTGGTTTGAGTATGCCTAGCCCAGGGAGTGGCACTATTTGGAGGTGTGGCCTTGTTGGAGTATGTGTGCCTCCGTGGGTGTGGGCTTTAAAACCCTCATTCTAGCTGCCTGGAAGTCAGTCTTTTCCTAGCAACCTTTAGATGAAGATGTCAAGCTCTCAGCTCTGCCCACATCATGCCTACCTGGATGCTGCTATGCTCCCATCTTAGTGATAATGGACTGAACCTCTGAACCTGTAAGCCAGCCCCAATTAAATGTTGTCTAAGAGCTGCCTTGGTCATGGTGTCTGTTCACAGCAGTAAAAATGCTAACGGAGACTGTGACACTTAGGAAAAAGTTAAGGTAAAAATACTAAATTAAGTAGGCAAGGAAGTTCCACAAAAATACAATATAAAGTTACATATATATTTACATATATATGTATGTATATATATATATGTGTATACATATACAAATATACACACATATATATACATATATACACATATATATACATATACATGTATATACATATACATACACAGAAGTTCCTCCAGATGAACCAAGACTATCAAAGTGCATTTCAAGGAATGGTCCAATTCCACATTCCACACACCTTAGGAAAAGGACATTGAAAGTTGAAAGTAAGGCAAGCAAGTGAAGACTCATCAAATAGCTAAAAATACTGAATAGATTTAAACTGAAGCAGAGACCATGGAGGACTATGTCCTACTGGCTTGCTTGCTCTGGTTTATTCCAATGCCTTTCTTATTCAGCCTTGGAATACTTGCCTAGGGATGGCACTGTTCACAGTGGGTTAAGTTCTCCTACATCCATTAGCAAGTAAGGAAATACCCCCACTGACATACCCATAGACCTATCTGAAAGATGAAATTCCTCTACGGAAGTTCCCTCTGCCTGGTTGACTCTACTTTGTGTGAACTTGACAAAACTAACCAGCATAACATTCATATAAATGTAGAAAACAGCGAAAATAAATAATGTATTACTTAAGGACTTAATTTCTGCAGGACTTGCTAGGTGTCTTTAGTTCTGGCACTTGGGAGGCAGAGGCAGGTAGATCTTTGTGAGTTTGAAGCCAGCCTGCACTATGGACCGAGTTTATGACATCCATAGCTACAAAATAGAGAGACTCTATCTCAAAGAACAAAACAGACAGACAAACAGACAAAAAGGGGGGAGAAGAAAAACTGAAACCTTAAAGAAGGAATGACCAACCATGACTTCCATTAGTCGTGAGGCATCTGAGAGGATGGGAGGCATGGAGTGCCACATAGAGGTTGCTGGTGATATTAGTAATGGGTTTTTATGATTGATATGTATTACATATTCTCTCTCTCTCCCTTCCTCCCTCCCTCTCTTTCTCTTTCCCTCCCTCCCTTCCTCCCTCTCTCTGTCTCTGTCTCTTTGACTCTGTCTCTCTCTCTCTCTCTCTCTCTCTCTCTCTCTCTCTCTCTCTCTCTCTACTTTAGATAAGAAATGTCCCCATAGGCTCATATGTTTGGAAACTCGATCTCCAGTGGGCAATGCTGTTTGGAGAGGCAATGGAACCTTCTGGAGACGCAACCTTGCTGGAGAAGTCCTCGCTGGGGAAGGGCTTTGAGGCTTTATAGCCTTGCCCTGCTTCCTGCTTATTCCCTCAGCTTCCTGTGTGTGGGTGAACAATATGGACAGCCAGTTTCCTGCTCCTGCTGCCTGCAGCTCTGCTATCCCACCGTTGTGGACTCTAACCCCCTGGAACTTAAGGCCAAATAATTCTGTCTTCTACAAGTTGCTCTTTGTCATGATATTTTATCACAAGAACAGAAGGATAGCTAATACAACACACACATCTAATTTGGGATCATTTACATTTTTTAGTTTTCTATTCTTAAAATGTATCTACGCATCTGCAATTTTCTTTCATATATGACCTTTATTTGGTGGGGAAAGGGGATTGAGACAGGGATTCTCTACATAGCTCTGGCTCTCTAGAACTTACTGTGTATACCAAGCTGGCTTCAAACCCATAGAGATCTGCCTGTTTCTCCCTCCGAAGTACTGAGATTAAAGGTACTTACCACGATGACTGGCTACCTTTCTTTTGTTTTTAAGTTACAAAATCCCCAAACACAGATAAAGCAAGAAAAAAAAACCATAATAGATGTGATTAGGAACCATTACTTTACTTGATTCTTCCCATCAGGCAGGAGAAGGGAGGTCGTGTAATTAGTAACAAAGTTAGATTCTTGGTAGCTCGTCATTTTCCTCTTTGTGCAACCTGCTCCTTGTGAGCTGACTGGATGGACTTGAACTGTGTTTCCAGCCTCCAGGACTCAGCTGGATGCAACAGCCACTGTGACAAACATTACTAGACACTGCTACGTAGGGGAAAGAGCTAAAGAGTTTTAGCCAGGCAATTAAGTGTTCTGAGTCAGAAGCTCCCCCCTCCACTCCATCCATAGCTCACTGACCCGAGCCAGCTGCATGGTCCTAATTTAAACACCAGGCGGTGGGAAGCAGAGTTCTTCCTGCACCCAGAGGGGCAAACTAGGTCTGTTTGGGGTAATGGTGCTAATGACTTCCTTACCACATTGATAATAGGATGCTTGCCCCGCCCCTGTCTTTTTAATTTTTTTTTTATTTTAGCTATGCATATATGCATATGGTATGCTCAGGCACATGCAGGAGTCTGTGGAGGTCAAAAGAGACTACCAAATCTCCTGTGAGGTGCCTTCCGTGGGTGCCAGGAATTGAACTTGGGTCCTCTAGGAAGAAACACCAGTGCTCTTAACTTTCTGAGCCATGCCTCCAGCCTGGTCTGCTTTTATCATCGAGCTTTCTGAAAGGTTTAGATCTGCTGTTTTTCCCCCACCTCACCCCATGGTGTGTCTGGCTCCCAAATATACGGTAGAAGTTTGCTAACACTAAAGACTGAGAAGCCTCCTGTTTGCTAAGGATTCTATGTGATGGGCCAGATATAGCTCAGTTGGCAGAGCGTCTACCGTTTGCACAAAGTCCTGAGTTTGATTTTAAGCACAGCATAAACTGGGTGTGGTGGTGTGTGCTTTCAGTCCTCCCACTGAATCTATGGTGGCAGGAAAAAATCAAATGTTTGGGCTCATTTTCGGCTGTATAGGAAGTTCCAGCCTACCCTGGAATACATGAGACAGGAGAGATGGCTCAGACCTTAAAAGTGCATGCTCCTCCCTCAGAGGATTTGAGTTGGGTTCCTAGCACCCACGCTGGGCAGATCATCGCCACCTGTAACTCGAGCTCCCAGGAATATAACACACTCTTCTGGCCTCTGAGGGTACCACTACACTCAAGAAACACACACACAATCAAAATAATCTTAAAAAAAAATGAAAAAGAATTCTCTTTGGTTTCAAGCAATACAGACCAGCATTGTGAAAGTGGACCACATACACCTGGGTTTGTATTCCTCACATGAAGAAACTAAAGTGAGGGGAGGCTGGCTAGAGATATCACTTGTCACGGCATCAAACTCCCAAACTCCCTTGCCTACTGCGCAACCATTACTTACTATGTAACCAAAGGAAAGTTGGAGACAAAAAAAAATTATTTTAAGAACATATCACCATAATAGCATATATAGAGTTTGTGTCTGAATCTGTGTCTATGTAACTGCTTCTCTGAACTTTCTGTAAATGTTTTCATGAAAAGTTGTGTGTGTATCTGTGTTGCATGTGTTTTACTTATCAAATATTTAATAAAAGGTAGGTCTACTTCCCACTTGGCTTGATTAAAAAAATACTGCATATTTTCTATGGTTGTATTGGTTTCTCTTTATTCACTGTCTCTTCTGTCTGCTTGCCCAGGTTTTATAAAGACCTAGCGTTTTAGCCCTGGCCATTCTTCTTAAAGCTTCCTCCCCCATTCACTCAGTAAATGGCAACATCATTTCCCTGTTGTTTAGATAAAAATCGAAACAAACTCAGCGGCTATCTGAAGCCTCCATCTTTTACCCCTATCCAGCAAGTCCCTCCCCCCCAACCCCAGAGTCCTCCTAATTTACACCTTGAGTCTGATCAGAATTCACTTCCTCCTCCCTGCTCCCTTAGTCTGGGATGGCATCATCTCCAAGGAGGACAGCTTGGAGCATTATCTACCCAGATCCCTTGCCTCCACATTGCCTAACCCCCACTACTGGCTTGCTACACAGCAGCCAGAATAGATCTCACAAGGCACCACTTCCCTGCTCATCACTGTCCAGTGGCTTCCCAGAAGAATCTAGAATAAACTCCAAGCTCCTCCCTGTGACCTACAATTTCTGTACAATTCCTGACCTTTCTAAAAACTGCTGTCTCATCTTCCCCAGAATTCCCCTTGTTGACAAGGTTCCAGCTGCAGCCCAGTGCTTCTGTCTCCTAGCTTGCTCTGACCAGTGGAGCATGAGAGCTCTGATCTTACTTCTGTTGTCCGTCATAAGCCACTTTTTGTGCCACCTCCTCTGTGAGGCTGACGCCCATCAGCCTAGTCACCGGAGAGTCCCGTCTCCTGCCTACTATTTTTAGTCAACCATCCCTCCTCCACAGCACTGTCGTCGATGATCAGATATGATATGGTTTGTCTATTTCCTCTTTTGCTTCCTGCTTATCCTTGAGAGACAGTCCTCCCTGCGTCTCCAGAGCTTGGTGACTTGCATGATTAAATGCTCTATAAATATTTACAAGCAATTATTTTCTTATTAGGACTGAATTTAACTCATAAATTAGCAGTGACCTGGTATTTTTTTTTTGTGCCATGCTATCTATCTAGTTAGTTTCGTGAACAGCTATAAAGATGTGATATTTTCTTCATACAGATTCTCTGCATGAATTAGTCAGAAAACGTCTAGATGATTTTACAGTTATTATCACTCCTTTGAATGAGCATCTTTCGGTTATCATTGGCTACTTTCTATATTGATGGGTGTGGCTAGATGCAATGCAAGCCTGTCATCCCAATCTCTGGGTTTTCTAGATAGACGTGACATCTGTAATTTTTTTATAGTCCATTTAACCTAGAACTTTTTGGGGAGCCCCTTATACTTTTGGGCTCAGTGGGTATTATTACATTTAATGGAAATAGTATATTAGTGGCATTTTAATATTAAATTTTGTTTATATGGGCTCAGCAGATAAAAGAATGCACTGTGTTTTCAGAGGACCCGGGTTTGGTTCTCAGCCAAGCCATCTGTAACTCCAGCTGTGGGGATCTGACAACTCTGTCTTCTGCTTTCATGGGCAACCCCCCTCCCCCAACACACACACAGACCATCACACCAGTAAAAGTAAAATAAATCTTTAAAATTTGTGTTTGTTTGATGTTCTGGCTCACAGCTGGGCAGATGAGTCTCTTTCCTTTCTTTGTGAAAGTCACATCTGATGGTTTGAGTAGGCTGTGTCCTGGTCACTAGGAATCCACAGGGTAGGGCTCTAGAGACCATTTGTAGGCAAGTACGAAAGCAGTCATCGGTCAGAATATGAGGACGTGCGATGAGCTAACAGTCCAAGCTGAGGAGAGTCATGGCTGGGCAGCCATCCTGACTCCTGTATATTATCCAGGGAGCAGAGGACACTCTCCAGGCAGAGTTGAGAATCCAAAAGGAGCAGCAGGTGTCAAGACTCCTTTAGGGTCCTTTCTGTTCAAATCCCCAGGGAGGCACTGCTTCCCAAGAGGAATGTTCTCCTGGTAAGGAGAGGCTGTGGGCTCCAGGAAACCTACACCAAGGTCCAAATAATCACAGAGGTGTTGAATTTCCCCGTGCCCTTCCTCTGCAAAATTTGTTGGCCTTAAAAAAACTTAGCACTGAAACAGCCTCCAGGAATGCTTTCCTCGGCCCAAGACGGAGGCACGGATTCGCCATGAGACTTTCTTAGGCACAGTGACCACTATCCTTCTAGGTCCTGGCTCATAGCAATTAATAAATATTTGTCTAATTTCTGGCATAAAGGTATTTTCTGAATACATAGTAATTTCTGTCAACCCTTGGAACTAAAAAGGTAAAAACGTCAACAATAGAATAGAGAGACAGTCCTATGATACAAATTTTTCATGAACTTTAGATCTTCCTTCAAATTTTTGCCATTCAGCCAGGTGGCTGTAGTGTAATCTCAACCCAGGAGAGGTGGAGGAAGGAGGACCCTAAATTCAAGGTCATCGTTGACTACATAGTAAGTTTGAGGCTACATAAGACTCTAATTCAACAAAATAAACAAGGCTGTTTATACTTTATAGTGGGGTTAATGTAAATATTTTTATAATAAACTCTATTGTGTGTTTTACTGAGAAATATTAAGTAACGTTTTGACATAGAGAAAAAGAATGGAGAAGCCAGAGTGGGCAGTAATGAGGGAGCTCTAGACAACAGGTAAATTCTTGATTCTGAGCATAACTGTTGCATCCTTGAATCCCAGCACTTGGGAAGCAGAGGCATGTAGATCTCTGTGAGATCAAGGCCAGCCGTGAGTTCCAGGATAACCATGACTACACATAGAGATCCTGTCAAAAAGTAATAATAAAAGGAAGAAAAGATAAGAGATGGAGAGAGAGGGAGAAAAAGAGAGAGAGAGCCCACATTATGTAGGATTTATGTTGGGATTAGGTCTTCAATATTGGAGCTACTTAATTGCCTGTCTTCTCAGATCATGACTGAGCATTAAAAATAATAAGAAAAAAAAAAGCTGGGCAGTGGTTGTGCACACCTTTAATTCCAATACTATGGAGGCAGAGGCAGGTGGATCTCTGTGAGTTCAAGGCCAGCCTGGTTTACAGAGTGAGTTACAAACCAGTCAGGGCTACACAGTGTCTCTAAAATCAAAAGAAAGACGTTAACAAGGAGAAATTGGCCTCAGCTATGGGGAGGAGGGATTTTAGACTGCCTCACACCCCTGCTGACACAAAGTGAGCTACTCTCTTCCCCACCTTAATAGACTGAGGTACCCTGAAGCAGTGATTCAGAATAAATCTTCTTCCTTTAGATCGTGTCTCTGCCCTGTTGAACTGAGATAACTTTAGACTCTCAAAACAGCCTCTGCCAATAAATCTCATCTGTGCAGAAAATATGAGCCTATCTGTTCTCCCTCTGACTATTTATTGGCATGACATATACTTGGCTGTTTCATGTCTCACTTATTCCTAATTATAACCCCCAGGGGCAGACAGATTAAGTAACTTGTACAGACTCATGCATAAAGAAAAGGATACAGTTGTAACCAGAAAACAGGACTGAGTGTGAAGTCTGTGCTGGATTTATCAAGCCGGAAACATCTTGTGTTTCTTCACAGTGAATCTACTACTCTTGTTTATTTTCGAAGTATTTGATCAGAACTCTGAAAGTTCTCATGCTTCAGTTAGACTTGTATTTGTATGTGTATGCCTATGTCTATGTCTTAAGTCTGTGGGTGCTCTTGGAGGCCAGAAGAGGGCACTGGATCCCTTCAGCTGGAGTTACAGGTCCTGTGAGAGCAGTGCTGTATAGATGCTGGGAAATGCTTTTCTTCTTCTTCTTCTTCCTCCTCCTCCTCCTCTTCCTCCTCTTCTTCCTCCTCCTCCTCTTTCTCCTTCTCCTCCTCCTTCTCCTCCTCCTCCTCCTCCTCCTCCTCCTCCTCCTCCTCCTCCCCTTCTCCTTCTCCTTCTCCTTCTCCTTCTCCTTCTCCTTCTTCTTCTCCTTCTTCTTTTTGTTTTTTCCAGAGAGGGTTTCTTTGTATAACCCCGGGTGTCCTAGAACTCAGAAATCCATCTGTCTCTGCCTCCCAAGTGCTGGGATTAAAGACGTGCACCACCACTGCCTGGCTGGAAATGCTCTTCTGTTCTCTCCAAATGTTCTTGACCACTGATCAGTCTTTTCAGCTCCACACGGCCTGGGTGGCCTGACTTACTGAGTCAGTGTCTCTTTAACATCAACAACATTTACTTTTTCACCACACACTGCCATATCACTCGTTAGTTTTAAATTCCCTTTAAAATATCTTATCAGAGACTGTGCTCTGGGTGTACACAGGCAATTGTTTACATAGGTGTTTAACTTGGTTGTGTACTTTGGTATATTCTCTATGGACTTCCAGGACTAAGTCACATTAATCATATTAATCTTTTTATGGCCATTATTGTTACTTTCATTTGTCTCATAGCAATTGTTGAAGGTAAGGAAGAGGGTAAGAGAATAATAATGTCTTTGTTTCTCTAAGTTCTAACTTTTGCTCAGATATTGTTACTTTAATACTTTTAAGTAATTTAGTTAGAATACATTAAAGATGACCGAAGATGAGCTTTTCATGCATGATCGTATGAACGAATACGTCATTTCATCTTTCATGATGGAAGACTGAGACTCAAAGGGATGTCAACTAATATCTTCAAGTTTTAGATTTCTTTAATTCAAAGTTTCTCAAAAGAAATAAAACAGAAAACGCCAATGATCTGATCAAATGTACAGTTC
Source organism: Mastomys coucha (assembly GCF_008632895.1). Lineage (NCBI taxonomy): Eukaryota > Metazoa > Chordata > Mammalia > Rodentia > Muridae > Mastomys > Mastomys coucha. The sequence continues at coordinate 18,983,373 of NW_022196898.1, forward strand.
AAAAATAGGAAAGGAAACTACAAGGTCACCTTCAACTGGCCAAACAAGCCGTCACCACTAAGTTTGTTGTTCTACTCAAACAAGAATTTAAAAATTAACTCCTGGCCATATAAATGTTTCGTGACAATGTGGGAGTTATTTCTTTTGAGTATTTTAGCCCTTACGTGTTGTGGCCATTAGTTGATGGTAGATGTCTGTGATGTCGGCTCATTGTTTCCAAGGCTGTCTCTGAGAAGCTAAGATTCTAGTGAACTCTCATGAGCATAAGAGAAATGCACTTTTGATTTTGTTGTTATTTCCTTTTTTTTTTTCAACTAATGTGTTGATGCTCTTCAGGCATAGTGTAGGGCTGGGGAGGTGGATCAACTGTTAAAGAGCTCTTGTTGCTGTTGCTGGAATAGGGACTGGAGTTCAGTTCCTATCACCCACAGGAAGCAGCTCATAATCACCTGGAACTCCAGCCCCAGGGAATCTGATGCTTCTACATGTACCTCGCTCACATGTGCATACCTACACAGATACAACACTTACATGTGCATACCTACACACAGACACAACACTTACATGTGCATACCTACACACAGATACAATACTTACATGTGCACACCTACACACAGATACAACACTTACATGTGCATACCTACACAGACAACACTCACATGTACATACCTACAAACAGATACAGCACTCACATGTACATACCTACACACAGATACAGCACTCACATGTACATACCTACACACAGATACAGCACTCACATGTGCATACCTACACAGATACAACACTTTCATGTGCATATTTACACACAGATACAGCACTCTCATGTGCATATTTACACACAGATACAATTAAAAAAAACAAACAAACAAGCCTAAAATATAAATTAATCTTTTTACAACATGGTAAATTTGGGCAGAATGGTTTGCTTTTGTTAGCATGCATGTTTGTGGTTTTTTGAGACAGAACCTCTGTAGCTTAGGTATGCTAGACTTATGATTCTAGTTCTCTTCCTTCTACCACCACAGTGCTGGGGTTACTGGCTTACATCAGTCAGGCTGGAATAACTTTTATGTTAATTAGTATAAACAGCCAGGAACATATTGACACTATATCTCCCACAACCTTAAACCTGGTATCCGGGACAGTACAGCTCAATGGGAAGGAGAGGGACTACTTTCAGGAAAAGACAACGTAAAGAGAGAAAAAAAAAAGCCCAAAATCAAGTTATTGGGTGAAAACCATGTTTTGTTTTGTTGTTGTTGTTGTTGTTGTGTTGTTAATTTTTTCAAGGCAGGGGTTCTCTGCATAGCCTTTTGTCTTAGTCAGGGTTTGTATTCCTGTGCAAACATCATGACCAAGAAGCAAGTTGGGGAGGAAAGGGTTTATTCAGCTTACACTTCCACACTGCTGTTCTTTACTAAAGGAAGTCAGGACTGGAACTCAAGCAGGTCAGGAAGCAGGAGCTGATGCAGAGGCCATGGAGGGATGTTTCTTACTGGCTTGCTTCCCCTGTCTTGCTCAGCTTGCTCTCTTATAGAACCCAAGACTATCAGCCCAAGGATGGTACCACCCACAATGGGCCCTCCCACCCTTGATCACTAATTGAGAAAATGCCCCACAGCTGGATCTCATGGAGGCATTTCCTCAAGAGAGGCTCCTTTCTCTGTGATACCTCTAGCTTGGGTCAAGCTGACACACAGAACCAACCAGTACACCTGTCTTAGAACTTGCACTGTAGACTAGGCTTCTGCCTGCCTCTGCCTCCCAAGTGCTGGGAATAAAAGTGTGTGCCACCACCACCTGGCTGAGAAAGCCATATTACTTTAGCCTGTAATATAGTCCAACAATCCAATGTTGAAGAATTATTATTATTATTATCATCATCATCATTATCATTATTATTTTTTCCCTGGTCACTAGTCATATAACCTCAGCTGGGAAAAAGAGAAAGAGAGAAATCAAAAGCAAGAAGGGAAAAGGAGAAAAGCAAGGGTGTGGGGTGCCCACAAAAGCAAAACCAGAGAAATGCTTTGACCTGACCCTTTGCACTGTTACCTCTGCAGCAGTATGATGAGCCTTAGTAGGCCACCCAGCACCTAAGGTGGTCTCACTCTGCCCTCTCACCACCCTTCCTCTGGAGGACTAAGAACAAGAATGGCATTAACACAAAGCTTGTTCTTTGGCTGAGCTTTCATCTTGAATCTCTCACTCAGGCTTCCTCCCATGCCAGGCTAGTCTCAGGTGATCTTCACTTGAGCGACCATGTAGCCATTTTCCCCCAGGTCAGTTCCTTTCACACTTGTTTCCTGACATACTCACTTCTAACATGCCTTCTGCTTTCCAATGGGGGTAGAAAATAATCACGGGAGGCAGAGGGAGGGAAGGACTTGGGTGGGGGAGGAGAAAGGGGGAACAGGATCAGGTAAGGGAGGAGGAGGGAACAAAAGAGAAGCCCAGAGGGCCAGGAGAATGAATGGAAATATTCAGCCTCCAGTAGGGGCTGGGGGTGGGAGGTAGGAGGTATGTGTGTGGGGGAACTCTCTAGAAAGTACCAGAGACCCAGAAGGTGAGAGACTCCTAGGACTCATGACCTTAGCCAAAATGTCCAACAGTAGGGAGAGGGAATAGACAGGGCCTCAAGGGGAGGAACCCCCAATACAAATTTCTGACACAGAATTCCTCTCTAAAAGAACTGCAGAGACAAAAATGGAGAAGAAACTGAAGGAAAGGTAGTCCAGTGACCTGCTGAACTGGGGATCCATCTCCTGGGGGGTGGGGGCGGGGCACCAAGACCTGACACTAATACTGATGCCATGGTGTACTTACACACAGGGGCAGATACTTACACCCAACCATTGGACCGATGTTGGGGACCCCTATGATTAAATTAGGGTAAGGATTGAAGAAGCTGAAGGGGAGAATGACCCCAAAGGAAAACCAGCAGTCTCAACTAACCCTTACCCTGAGATCTCCCAAAGACTGAGCCACCAACCAGGCAGCACTCGTGGGCTGGTCGGAGGCCCCCCCGGCACATACATAGCAGAGGACTGCCTGATCGCCATACATACATAGCAGAGAAGACTCACCTTACCCTCGAGAGACTGGAGACCCCAGGGAAGGAGGAAGTCTGGTGGGGGGAGCACCCTCTCCAAGGCAAGGGGGAGGAGGTGTGAGATGAGGAACTGTGGGAGAGGGGACCAGGAGGGCAAGCAACGGCTGAAATGTAAATACATAAAATAATTTTTAAAAAAGGTAAAGTTGAAAGGTTTGAAATGCTTGGTTTTTGTGTGTATATGTGTGAGTGTGTGTGTGCCACACGTATACAAGCACCTGCAGGTGCCGGTAGAGTGGCTCAGATCGTCTACAGCTGGAGTTACAGGCAATTGTGAGCCACCCAAGTGGGTGTTAGAAAAGCAACAAGCACTCTAAGGTCTGAACCATCTCTCCAGCCCCACTTTTAAAGTTAAAAAAAAAAAATAGTTCTACCTTCAGTTACTTCTTAAAGGGTAGACTTTTACCTATTGGCAAACAGTAGTAAGCTAGTGCTTGCCACTGGTTTAATTAATATTGTAGAGACGAGCAGCATTAAAGCAATGGAGACCTGAGCCAGCCATGGTCTTAGCACTGAAGCTGAAAGGGAACCTGCTAGGTTCATGGTGGTCTGCGTTACAGAATCCTGTTTTGTTACTTTGTTTGCTTTGTTGGTGGTGATGGTTTGCTTGTGTGTTTTGTGTGTTTTCTTTTGTTTTGCCCCTGTTACTTGCGGGCTAGCCAGACTTCAGAAAATACTGGCTGCTTTATGAGTTACTGGGGTCAGAGGTGCCTGCATCATTGTTCTTAAATAAATCTTTCATCTTCATCAGGATAAGGGGTGCAATGGCCTCCCTCCTGTTCCAACCATAGACTCCATTCTGCCTCTCTTGTGCTGGATTTTCCTCCAGTTCATTTTAATTCTATTGGAAGGGTGAGTGAAACGGCAGAGTGCAAGGGAAAGAGCCAGTGTAAAGGGACATATTTTCTCAAGAACGAAACGCTCTCATGGTAATCATCCTATTGTTCCTCGATTGGAAAAGGCTAAAATTCAGGGCTATTTTTTAGTTATCTTCAAAACGACTCATATTTATTTTGTTGTCGCTGCTGAGACAGGATTTCTCTGCATAGCCCTGTTGGTCCTGGAGCTTTTAAACTGTGGACCAGGCTGGCCTGGAACTCAGAGATCTGCCTGCCTCTGCCTCCTGAGTGCTGGGATTAAAGACTTGTTCCATCATGACTGGCTCGTATTTGCTGTTTTTAATTATGTATGTGAGTCTGTGAAAGTGAGTGCAGGTACTGGAAGGGGCCAGAGGAGCTGGATTTCCATGTAATAGCTGGAGTTACAGGTGGCTGTGAGCACCTGACATGGGTGCTGGGACTAGAACTCTGGTCTTCAGGAAGAGCTATGGTGCTCTTGACTGCTGAGCCATCTCTCCTGCATCTCAGGGATTGTTTTAAACTTTTTATTGATTCTTCATGAGTTTCACAGCCCAGGCCCACTCAGCTCCCCATCCCTATGCATCTGCCCTTGCAACCTCCCCGAAAAAGAAAATTATAAAAAATAAAAATAAACAAAACAAAACAAAGCATAGAAGACATCTCATGGAAGCTGCAGTGTGCCTCAGTGTGTCTGTCATGCAGTATGCCCTTTTGTCCATACATCTTTACTTGCAAATGTTCATTGCAGTGAGGCATTGGTCTGGTTCAAGGCCTCTGGGTTCTGTTACACCATCAATATTGGATCCTCTCCAGGACTCCTCTTGGCTATCCTGTTGCCCTGTGTCACAGAGATCCTGCAGCTTTGGATCAGCAAGACCCCCTTCTTATGCCCCAACAGTTAATAGATGAGGTAGATTTTGGCATGGGCCAACTCAAAGCCCTGGATCTGGGCCTGAGTGGGCCTGATTTGGTCAGCTTACCAATTCTCCCTTATCTATACCACTAAGCTGAGCTTCACTCTTCCCCTCTCCCCCAGTTTCCCTTCCCCCACCCCCATGACCAGTTCTACTGTGCTGCCCAGGCAAGCTGCGGGGCCTGTTCTCCTGTGCTACAGCTGGTGAGAGGTAGGGCCAGCTCTCCAGAGTGGCTCAGCCAGTGAGAGTCAAGGCTAGTTCTGCACAGCCTTTGGACATCTCCTTGGTCCCAAGCAGCTGCCCAGACCAGGGTCTTTGGGGCTATGTTGAGCCACTGACATGGGGAGATAGGGATAGGGAGGACAGGAGAATCTCTAGGAAGTCCCAGAGATCTGAGATTGGGGAGGCTCCCAAGAGTCAATGCCGGTGATCTTAGTGGAGATGCCCAACAGGGGAGATGGAACCTGAAGAGGCCACCTCTGGGGTAGCCTGGCAGGAACCCCAGAGGAGGAATAAGGACATTAACCCACCTTTCCACCCAAAATTTCTAAAAGAAATGCAGGGATGGAGCAGAGACGGAAGGGTCGTGGATAATTTCAACTGTGAGGATTTACTGGGTTGTCCTCAGGAGGATCACATCTTTCTTTAAGACTTTTTCAAAAAAAAAAAAAAAGCAGGCAATGTTCTAGGCCTACAAAAGCTAACATATGTAGATATATATTCTTTATCTGTGGGGGAAAAGATAATGGGGAAGTGGCCATTTTCTTCCAAGAATCAAGTCTTTCCTTCATTTGGTTAGCCCACCAAACGTATAGTACCGAGTGATCTGCTAGCTTAGGACTATCTGTTTCTCTTCCCCAGATTTCTGATAGTACAAAGTAGGCCAGTGACTTGCTCACAATCCTACATGTATTTGAAAAATCTAAACAACTTGCAAATAACCAAATTGTTTGCTTTTCCTTGGGTTTATGTGGGATGAGAAAATTCCAATGTGTTTTGAGAGAGGATCAAAAGATGTTGAAACATTTGTAGGACCCTAAACAGAAATTGTTCTATTCCCTGGTATAGAAGAGAATATCAATGAACTGTGATATTCTCCCAACTTACTGATTTTTCTTTAGTTACGCTAAAAAGGGACCTGTGCTTTGATGTGAACAAGTGTAAAGACATGGACATAGCAGCATCCTCATCTATAGAAGAATTTTAATCCAGCAACAGGCTACAGAGGCAAGGGATCACATACAAAGACCTAGGTCTATGTGATCCTGCTGGAATGCAGACCTACCACACCTTTGACCCCTTTAACTGGAATACAGACACAGCCCTTAGTATACAACTTTAAGGTAAAATTAGTTTGTAGAAGGAAGCAGCCATGTTGGAAAGTGAACTCTAAGTGAGGGACAGACAAAGTGACGAACCAGAGAAAGATTTGATAGAATGAGTCAGATGTAGGATACACCCAACTCTCACTATTTAAGAGCAGTGCTGGGAGAAAATCAGTTAGGAGTCAGTGGAGGTAAGTTTGTTCATGAGTTCACACAGTTTAGCATAGGTCAGCAGAGGCAGCTGAAGCCAGAGAATGAGAAGAAGCCAGAAGATTAGAACAAATTTCTGGAGGCCAAGCAGAGCAATTTGGTGAGAAACTGAGAGAATCCAGATTGAAATCAGTTGGTTTGGAGAGAGGTTTGAACCAGAACAGCTGAGTTGAATAAGCCAGCCAAAGTTCAGAAAGAAGTAGAAAAGGTGAGCTTATTTAACAGTAAGCATCCAAGATGTGATACTTTTATACTGATTGTGGCCTAGATAAATGAAGGTTGCCCAGCACCAACAATGGACACATCAGTGAGTTTAATATAAAGTAGATGTCTAACTTTCTGTTATGTTTAACTTATTCAGAATATGGAGCAGAGAGAGCTCAAGTGGCACTCAGAGTCTCCAAGTTCACCTTTGGAAAATGTATACTCACTTCTAGAACTTGAATTATGTCTGTGAAGGCAGCCTGATTTGATCAGCTCATTCCAATTCAGCTCCTTTCAGTAAGTCATTCTGAAAACATTCAAGTCTAGAAGGAAGTTGGAGGGAAAAATAAAACCTTCAATAACAGTATAAAGGATCCAACCCTACTCACCTAACCCTGCCAGCTGCAAACTAAGGCCATATTTACACATACTCCTCTTTACATAGATACATATCTATGGCGGGGCCTGTTAACTCAGTTGGTGTTATCATTCTTATTGAGTATGTTCTCAGAACAAGGATGTCTTATTTCATAGCCACAATTCCACCATTGCCCTCAAGAAATTCATCATTGATAACCAATGACTTTGGATATCTCCCTTTATTGCTTGCCATATTATTTTTCAAGGTAATCTCTCGCTGAGTGTGAAGATTACTATTTCAGATAGACTGGAAGGCCAGTGAGCCCCACACCCAGTTTCTCACATTCCCAAGGGTTGGCATTACAGACATGTACAACTGTACTTGGCTTTTCTGTTTGAGGAACTGAATTCAGACTCTCATGTTTGCACACCAAGCACATACCCCACTGAGACATCTCCCTAGTCCCAGCCAATGCCCAGTACTTTTAAATAAATAGCCCACAATCTACTGACCCAATAGTTATGATTATTTATGTATTTATTTATCCTTTTTTTTTTTTTTTTTAGATTCTTACTATGTAGCCCTAGCTAGCTGGCAACTTGCTGTGTAGACCAGAGTGGCCTCAAACTCACAGAGATCCACATGCCTGGCTGGTGTTGTTTTATCAATTTATTTTTTTAATTGGTGGTTTTTGTAGAGTATCTTTAAGATGATTGCATGTTCAACTTTCAATGTTCTCTCCTCTGCCTTTTCTTCTTCTTCCTTTTTGACTTGAACATAAATTGAAGAGTCTAGACCTGTTCTCTTTATGTCTAAAAAGTTAGAATTAGCTAGTTTCCTTGTGTCTTTTACAGGTTTATAGAAAAACAACAACAACCCGGGCATACGCTGTTACTTTTCTATCTCTATCCCGTGTTTTTCCAAATTTGAGATTCACCTCACAATTCCCTGTTGCTTTCTGCCCCAAAACAATTCTGGAAGACGCAGACACTTAAGCTTAACTTTTCTTATGGAATGTATCATTTCCCCATTTGCGTTACTTTCATTGTTTGTATACCTCTCACCTTCTCCTCAATGAAAGCCCTTTAAAGGCTGATCTAACTTGTCTTTGTCCGTTGGCATTTACCAAAGCATGGTTCCTAGAGCAGGCAATCTATCTATTAATAACATAGCTGCCTCCATATCTGCCTGCTGGCTGCTGGCTGCTGGCTGCTGGCTGCTGGCTGCTGGCTGCTGGCTGGCTGGCTGGCTGGCTGGCTAGTGGGATGAGTAGGAATTTCTTTCATTGCTGAGACATAGGGAACTGGTTAAAAATTTAAAATTTAAAACCACCTGTATAATTTTTTATTTTAATTTTTGTGAATATGCATTTCACTGTATGGGTGCTGGAGGAGGCCAGAAGATGCCAGATACTCTAGAGCTGAAGTTATAAATAGTTGTGAACTGTCCCAGGATGTGATGGGAACAGAACCCCACTCCTTTGCAAGAACAGCAAGTGTTCTTAAATGCTGGGCCATCTCTTCAGATCCTAATTTCTTTATATGTGTATTTTAGCGCATATAGTAGTCTACCTGAAGACTTTTGACTTTTTAAAAAATTTTCAGTAAAAATAAAACATGTCTGTCATATGCCTCAAGTTCTTTCATAAAAGTCATATTGTTAAGCATTAAAGGTAGTCTTCCCATCTAGAGATTTCAATTATTTACTTTAAAGCTTTTTAAAACAAATTATGTTTTGGATTCACACACACACACACACACACACACACACACACACCGTGCGCGCACACACTTGCTATCATGCTGTTGTGGACATTTAGAGGACAACTTTGTGGAGTTAGGTTTCTCTTTCCACCTCTCCACGGGTTCTGGAGGAAGACTCAGGTCACTTCGGTTTGTGCAAGCAGTACCTTTACCCACTGAGCGAGCATTCCAGCCTGAGAGTTCATCCTTTAGCACCAGGAAACACATGCATATGGTTTTTGTTTTTGTTTTTGTTTTTTTGAGAGTGTTCTGTAAATGTCGATTTTATTTCCCTAGATGGAGGGATGAGATAAGAGCCGTACTCAAGTTGTTTGAATACACTACATAGCTCAGGCTGAGCCCAGATCACTTCTTTCTCTGTTTTAACCATCCCTAGGCCTAGGCCTGGAAGCTTCTAGCCTGCATACAATCTAATCTTCCAAGCTGACTGATTCAGTCTGGCTTCTCTAGCTTTTCACTGAATTGCTCAGAATGGCCTCATACTCATTTCAGCAATAACTTCTAATCTCCTAGCTCCTTCTCATTCTCTGGCTTGTTCTGTGTCTTATCTTGTTCTCTTTGACACACACACAAACACACACACACACACACACACACACACACACACACACACACACACACTCCTCATCATACCACCCCTTTCTTTCTCTGCTCTGCTCTTAAGTTGCCTCCCTTTTCTGTCTGTTCTCTTGTCAGTTGGACATATCCTATCTCTGACTCATTCTGTCAAATCTTTCTCTCATTCGTCACTTTGTCTGCCCTTCAATTAGATGTCACTTTAAACATAGGTGCTTCCTTCTACAAACTAACCTCATCTTCATTGTTAGGGAATAAAGATGTATATTAAGGGCATATCTATATTCCAGCCAGATCATACTGTAATTCAGCTTAATCACACAGACCTAGAAGGTCAGTGGATGTGATCCCTTGCCAAAGCTGCCACGTTGCTGAATTAAAATTCCTCTTCAGTGTTCTGTTAACATGCATTCTATCTTCTGAGGAATAAGATTCTGTCATTGAGATGTGACTCAGGTGGCTCTTCTTTTTCTCATTCTCAGCCTTCTGATGCATTCCTTTAATGTTTGCCTTCAACCTATCATAAAGCTTTTAAAATATCTACTTCACTCCTCCCCCAAGACAAGGTTTCTCAGTGTAGCTCTGGCTGTCCTAGAACTTGCTCTGTAGACCAGGCTAGCCTTGGACTCACAGAGATCTGCCTGCCTTTGCCTCCTGGGTGCTAACATTAAAGGCATGCATAAGTGCCTGGCTTTAAAATGTCTACTTTTAAAAATAAGTTTTCAGGAGATTGTCTTTGTTTTCTGAGTTCCTTTTTATATTATCTGCTTCTTGTTTTAGGAATATATTTATTTTCTGCTCTTCCCAGCCCAGCACACCACTCCCCCACCCCCAGCCTCAGTTCTATCCCAATAGGCCTATTTTCTGTCTTCTAGAATATTTGTCAAAGTCTTGCCCTTTAATGGACTCTCTGATGACTTTGTGTGTTCCTTTTATCGTGATGTGTTGGGAAGGAGATGAGACGCATACTTGTGTGTACTCAGTTTGCCATCTTTGAGCAGTCTGTTTTATTGAAAAGTGTTTGGGTAAAAAATTTCCCTGGGGAAATCTGGTCTTGTCCGTTGTGAAAGTTCCCTGCCTGGAAGATTGAGAAACGATGCTCTGCTTCTGAGACCAAGGCTACGATAACCCGGAAGGGCTCAAAGTTTTCTTCCAAGTAATCTGGTAACAGGAAGCATGTAGATCCCAAGAGGGAGATAAACTCTCCAAGCATTTAGGCAGCCCTGACACTTATTAACAACTGGATAAGACAGATCTACAAAATGTCACCTAAAGTAGGTTAAAACAAAAGGTTGCGTTCATTCTGCAACGGGGTTCCCGTGCACGCCTTACTCTTTGATTTCTTCCAAACTGTTGGACGTAGGAGAATGAATAAAGCCGCAGTACCGGGCCACTCCTAATCCTACTCACGCACAAAGAATGTCCCCTTTGAGCTACTGTGATACCTGCTGGCTACTCCCACAGATTCTTCAGGATTGGCTGGGACTGCAAATAAAACACTGTTTGCCTATAATCAAGTTGATAAGCTACAGTATAACGAAGACAGGCACCTGTTCGCAGGCTACAACTGTGGCACTTTACTCTCCTTTCCTAAACGTTTACATCCAAGACCTGAAAAGGACACATTGTTTCAGGCCAAAAGAAACAATCTTTAAGGAAGAAAAAGCCTAAAATGGGTCTACTGAACTCTAAAAACCCCCAAAGCAAGCAAGCCCACATTCTTCTGCTGGGACTTGACTCAGCTGGGAAATCCACCCTGCTTTACCGGTTAAAGTTTGCCGAGACTCTTGCGACCATCCCAACCATCGGCTTCAACGTGGAAATGGTCCAGCTGCAGAGCAGTCTTACACTCACTGTGTGGGATGTTGGAGGACAGGAGAAGATGCGAACTGTCTGGGACTGCTACTGTGAGAACGCGCACGGGCTGGTGTACGTGGTGGACTGTTCCGAAGGCAAAAAGCGACTGGAGGACTCTCGCAAAGAGTTCAAGCACATTTTGAGGAACGAGCACATCAAAAACACGCCGGTCGTCATATTAGCCAACAAACAAGACTTGCCAGGAGCGCTGAGCGCTGAAGACATCACCAGGATGTTCAAGGTGAAGAAGCTGTGCAGCGACAGGAACTGGTATGTGCAACCCTGCTGTGCAGTCACAGGAGAAGGGCTGGATGATGGCTTCAGGAAATTGACTGAGTTTGTAAAAAGCCACCGGAGGACAAGAGAGACCTTAGCAATCTTCAAACAGAAATGAGACAATGATGAAGTGGAAATGGGAATTCTGTTTTATTTCCCATTTAAAGGGGGAACAACAACAACAACAACAACAACAACAACAACAACAACGTAAGTTGCTGAGTCGGCAAACTTTTCCGGATTTGTTTTTCCCACCCTGCTCAGCTTAAGAAAGAGCTTTATAAGCAAACTGTGGGGTAATGATCATTGAAACGGAAGAATTTATATTTTGTAAAGGTTAACGTGTTGGGTGATTTGAAAGTCATATTCAGAGTCGGATAAATGTTTATTAATTTTGTATGATCACTAAAGTTTAAATAGCTGTCTCCTTATATAGTCAGGATTTTTTTCATGTAGTTCCCAGATGTTACAGGAATTGAATTTCCACCCTGTTCTTGGGTAGTAATTGAGTGGTGAGAAAATAACAAAAAGAAGCTTAAATTGTGGATGTTAACCTTTTGAAAATCTTTGTTTTGTAACAGATACCCAAATGCTGTCAGCTTTTTGAAATCTATTGTTGGTAACTTCCTTTATCTTTTAAAAAAAATATTTTTTTTTAATGAATTCTTTGAGCATTTCATATAATGTGTATTGAAACACACATACCCCTCCCTCTCTCAGATCAGTGCCCAGAGGGAATATTGTCCTGCAGGGTAACCTCTGAGTTTAGCGTTCCACATTCTGCAGCAGCCTCGGGACCAGCTTCAGTGGAGCTCAGCAGCCTCATTACCCAGGAACTCAGGTGCTCTTGATACTGACCAAGCAGGAAGCCAGGCCAGACTTTGTTCTCAGAGACCGTGCAGTTCTCTGGGACCTGGAGCACAGCAGTACATGCGGCCTGTTATCGCATGAGAGACACCCAGGCAAACAGGAAACACTTCTTAGGAGACATGGAACTAAAGGAGGGGTATCTAATTACCAGGGACCCCACACAGGTGTATGCTAGTCAAGAAAATGTACCCTAGTTAGATGAATCTCCAAAGCCATCATGACCAAGAGAAGGGGTGGGTGGGTGGCTGGAGGGCGAGCAGCAGAGCAGCGGAGGGTGGAGCTGGACTCTCCAGGAGAGGAGCAGAGCTAGCAGAGAGGCTCTGTAGCTAACACTCTCATCTTCTCCACTCCAGCCAGCCTCCTGTGGTGTAGAATATAGCCGTTGAGCTCCATAGAAGCCCCAGTGGCTACAGATCTTAAGATGGGGGGTGGAGTGGGGGGCATGGAGGTGTAATCAGTTTAGTGTGGGGCTGGAGCGACTGGAGAGACTCCACTGTGAAGAGCACTTGCTGCTCTTCCAGCAGACTTGTGTGGAGTTCCCGACTAGTATCGCATGCCTCACAATTAATTGCATGTAATTCCAGTTCCAGAAGATCTGACACCCTTTTCTGGGCACCAGCATGTATGTGGCACACACTTACATATACATAAAAAATGAAAATAAGTCTTAAAAAAAATAAGTCAGGGTGAAGGCCTCCAGAGTGCTTTTACATTCTCCTTTCTCCTTGTAGCTATTATTTGCTCAGCAAAGACCCTTCTGTGCTTCATAGTATGCCCCGAGTGAAGAAGGCACGTAATGATGGTAACTTGTGGGTTGCAAATGCATAGAGCAGTCTTTGGGATAAACAGCTTCCCAGATCTTCTCACTTAGTGTCTACAACTGCTCTGAGGGGGAAAAAAATAGGCATTGTTATTTCAGTTTACAGATGTGAGTGTTGAGGCTAAACAAGGTGATATCAAATCTTACACACATAAGCCACTTTTAAAATGTATTATATCAGGGTGTTTGGGGTTGGGGAGTCACAAGTCAACTTTGAGGAGTCGGTTCCCGTCCACTGCGTGAGTTTTGGAGGCTGAACTGAGGGCATGGGCTTGGCAGCAAATGCTTTTATTGGTAAGACATCTCTCCAGCCAACTACTGTGTTTTTTCCTTTCTTTCTTTCTTTTTTTTTTTTTTTTGAGATGATCATATAATTACATCATTACTCTCTTGCTTTTTCCTCCTTCCAAATCCTCCCATATACCCTTCCTTGCTCTTTTTCAAATTCATGCTCTCTTTTTTCATTAATTTTAACTGAGAAATTGACAGAGTAAAGACTAGAACTCAGGCATGTCTGCTACTTTTTTTTTGTTGTTGTTTGTTTGTTTTAGAGACCAATATATCCTCTCTGTCTGCAGTGAACGTCCAACACAAAGACCTGGGGCTTGCATATAACTCCCTGGTAGAGTGGCTTTACCAGCAATTCAGGATGTTCTGGGTTTCATTCCCAAATACCAGAGGGGTGAAAAAACTGTAGGCAATATAGATTCTACAACAAGAAAATTTTTAGAAAAACAAAAACTATGTATACTAGATAACATAATGACTAATGTAAGAAACACATAGAAAGATTTATGATTTTAGGGAGCTCTGGGATGGTGATGTCAAGGCACAGAGCATAAGTCTTTCTGAGTTTCACAAACTGACAGAAGCCTCAGACATCTTCCCTTATAATTTGTTTTTAATTTAATCTTAAAATTAATTTTAAGACTTAAATAATTTATTTCAATGCAGAATACCTAAATACTGAAAAATATTAGAAGCTTGAGGTATGTGTACTTGGTGTAGTAAGCATATACATTCTTAAAATATGGCAAATTGATAACATGCTATTTTCCTGTTATTAGAAACTCTCCCCTTCAGCTATCCATTGGCCTGAGCACAGGGTCCCCAATGGAGAAACTAGAGAAAAGACCCAAGGAACTGAAGGGTTTGCAGTCCCTTAGGACAAACAACAATATGAACTAATTAGTACCCTCAGAGCTCCCAGGGACTAAACCACCAACCAAAGAGTACACATGGTGGGACTCATGGCTCCAGCAGCATATGTAGCAGAGGATGGTCTTGTCAGTCATCAATGGGAGGAAAGGCCCTTGGTCCTGTGAAGGCTCTATGCCCCAGTGTAGGAGAATGCTAGGGCCAGGAAGCTGGAAAGGATGGGTTGGTGAGCAGGAGGAGGGGGTTTTTGGAGGGGAAACTAGGAAAGGGGATAACATTTGAAATGTAAATAAAGAAAATACCTAATTAAAAAAGAGAAAAAAAAGAAAAAAGGAAAAAAGAAACTCTCCCCTTAGCAGCAGTGTTCCTCAAAATCTGTGTCTATGTTTCCAGAAATGTACAAGGTTGGTCATGCTTTACCCAGGGTCCACTTCCCACCAGTTATTAGCTGTTTAATGTTAATTTCACCAGTTTTTCCCTCAGCATCCCCTTTCCTGTTCTCTCTCCTGGCTTTCTCTTCTCTACCCAACAACATGCGTGAGTGAATTGGTATACACACACACACACTATATGTGTACACACATACCATATAGATATATATACCATACACATATTATATATATATATATGTGTGTGTGTGTGTGTGTACACATATACAGATACCATGTGTGCACACACCCTCCGTACACATATATTCCCCACACATACTATATATGTGTGTACACATATATAGACCACATACACACAACACACACATATATACACACATCATATGTGTTCACACACATATACACATGCACATGTGTACCCCTCTGAACACGCTTCCCCCTAATATACTAAGGGTATATCCCTGATATACTAAGGGAAGAGTAGGAGACACGCTATATACAATAGTAAAATGTTCCCTCATAGTTGAAAGAGGCTATGCACATTCATACCTTGATGTTTATTACTATACGTTTCATGTATTTTCTTTTGTACATATTTATTTATTTACTGTGTGAAAGGTGCTTGAGGATGAAGCCAGGGACTCATACATGTAGGTGGATACTCCATCATTGAGCTGCTGGAGTATGCTCTACCCGCTATAGACTTCTTTATTTTGTTCTACCTAATGCATTCCTTTAGGCATCTCATCTGTACATTTTTTATTTTTTATGCCTAAATACATTTGATGGTGTATATCTGAGGTTTACAGTATGATGCTCTAGGTGACATGGACACTATTAAATGGTTTCCATAGTGTAGGAAATGACCATCTCACATAGTTGCTTCCGAGACAAAAGCAGCCAGAACCTACTTATGAGCAGAAATCCTAAACTCCATTTAGCTTTCCTCCCGTCCCTGCTGTCTACAGGGGCAGAGCTAAGCATGTGCAGCTGTGGTCCTGGCAGTTCTGGGAAAGTCACCACTGCAGAAAAGTGCCAGAGTTGAGGAGCTGAAACGTAATTCTCACACTTTTCAAATATAGTATAGCTAAGTGTTTCAGTTTTCTCTTCTACATATTCTAAGTGAAAGTCATTACCCCAGGGCATAGCAAAGAATGACAAATAGATAAGCCAGCCATTCTTAGGTTTTCATCCATTTATTTGCTTCTTTATCCTCCTGGGGTCCAGTGAAGTGTTTGTTTGTGTCCTTTTTAAATTCCTTGAATTCCTCAATAAAATTTGTGACTTTTTAATAATTCTGTGTCCTGGGATTCATCTAGGCAGTTCTTGTCAGAGAGAACTCTTCTTTAAGACTAGTGAGTTTGATGGGAGACATGCTGTCTTGCCATGTATGTGGTTTTTGGTTTTTCGGTTTGGCCAGGGCTTGTGGACTTTACTTGGTTGTGTGTGATGTGTTGACCTGGCTTTCTTTAGATTGGGCCCATACAGGAACTGCTGGTGGATATGCTGTTCAACTGGACCAGGCCTGTGGGTACATAGATGGGCAGATGGCAACAGGTAGTGGGAAGGATGAGGGAGGGAAGGAATGTCTCATCAGTCAAAGATGCCCCTCGAACAAAATGCATCTGAAGGCCTCTGGACCTAGGCAAGTCGGTTAGGAGACAACCACAGGGAGGGTGGGGGATGGGAACATGGTGGTAGACAGGAAAGAGAACTGACCTACCACGAAAGGCAGCTTTTGAGTAGAGGTCTGGAAGTCTGTGAATCCAGAAGCACGGTACTTTCTGAAACAATGTCTCTTGTAGCCCAGGCTGGCCTTAAATGTATCCAAGGCTAGACTTGAACTCTTGATCTTGTGACTCTACCTCTCAAGTTCTGGGATTATACCTGTGCATCACCACACCTTGCTTGACTTACTTATATTAAAGTTACACTCGTCTCTGTCCAGGAAGATTGAAAGAAACAGCTGAGAGCCATTTCCTTTGGCAGTGCTACTGGGTATATAGAATGAAAACAATCTAATAATGTCACAGGAATTTCAGTCCAGCAGTGTTAACATAGTGTTAAATATTAAGACTTATGTTAATATTTATAGTAAACATTAATATTGTTGGGTTAAGTGACATCAAACATAACAAAGTATGCAAATATAAAGGCAGTTAATAGATGACTTAAATACAAGAGCATTTTCACAAACATTATTCATTTTATTTTCTCAAAATTCATATGGGGACCATTAATTATGTAGCATAATGGTAGAGTACTTAGCCACTATTTGTGAAGTCCTAGGTTCAGTCCCCACAGAAGGAGGAAGGAGCTAAGCATGAACTCTTGTAATCCCCAAACTAGGAAGGTGGAATCAGAAGTACACTTGGGCTCCGTGAAGGCCTGTGTCCAATCAGGTGCGGGGCATGTTTGGGATAGAGCTCGGCTCCCACAGTACTTATCCAGCAATCTGAAGTGCTGCATTTGCTCCCCAGCACTGCATACTCCTGGTACGGTGGTACAAACCTCTGATCTCAGCCCTTGCAATGTGAAGGCAGGAGAAGGCAGGACAATCAGAAGTTCAAGGCCAACCTTGGCTACACAGTGAGTTCGAGTCTATCTTGGGATACATGAAAACTTCCCTCAAAAAAAAAAAAAGAAGAAAAGAAAAGAAAAGGAAAAAAAAAAGGAGAAAAGAAAAAAAGGAGCTGGGGGTGGGTTGGGGGAGTCCTCACAGGAATGTAACATCTATTACCAACAGTATTAAGCACACAAGGAGACTGACCGAGTAGCTACCCGCCCTAGTCCTATGATTTCCAGTCTTTTAATAAAGGATAGATATTGAGTATTATGAGTGAATTAAGCAATATGTGGCAGACACATAAAGAGTTTGCCATTTAAGGTGGTTCTGCAATCCAGATGGGACTATGGGCCATGAAGCTTTTTGGCCCCCAAACCTAGAAGAAAGCTCCTTCCTCCCGCCACCTTCAGCAGCAGATAGTATCTTCAATTCTACAGTCAGTGTGTCCTTGGAACACTTCATCCCCACCATTCTCCATACAACCCCATTCATTCTCAACTAGGTAACTCTATTCTCCATAAGAATGCTGCCCAGAGGGTTTTCTAAGATTGAAAGTCAGATCATATCTTTCTCTTAGTTTAACTGTCTCCATTTATTTACTTGATCTCTTACCCACTGCAGTTTTTTAATCCTCACCCTCCAGCCATACCTACCTCCAGCTCATGAATGCCCCGGGGCCCTTGAATTTTCTGCTTCCCCAGGTTAGGGTACACTTTGAACCATTTATTCCTGTCTGTCTGTGTCCATGCCCATGTCAGTGTATGTGCACATGAGTACAGGTGCCTTCGAAGGCCACAGGGCTTGCAACTCCATAGAGCTAGAGTTACAGGAATTGTGAACTGCCTGACGTGGGATGTAGGAATTGAATTCAGATTTTCTGAGCCATCAACTCTCCAGATCTGAGTTGTATATCTAAATTGTTTTGTTATACAACTAAAAGTGTAGAGGTATTCCCCAAAGATATTCCTCTTGGAAGTAATCTCTTATCTCAATATACCCCACTCCTACTTTCTATTGACTGTTTTTTTTTTGTTTGTTTGTTTGTTTCTTTTTTTGTTTTTGTTTTTGCTTTCTTGCTTTGGATTTTTTTTTGTTTTGTTTTGTTTTATCGAGACACGGTGTTTCTGTAGCCCTGGCTGTCCTGGAACTCGCTCTGTAGATCAGGCTGGCCTCGAACTCATAGAGACCCGCCAGTCTCGCCTCCCCAGGGTTGGGATTAAAGGCATGCACCACCATCGACGGCTGGCTTTCTTAATCTTTATTCTTTTTTGTTTTCTAGAACGTAAACTGTAAGGAGCTGGGACTTGGTCTTCTTCTCTATTACATTCTAGAATTGTGTAGGGCAAAAAGTATTTACAAGATGGTTGTAGAACAACAACAACAACAAAAATGCTCTGAACCCCAAAGTAAGGTCTTGTCAGGCTTCGGAAGGGAAGCCTGGGAACGAAGTGGGCGGCTCCAGCACAGGACACCTAAATGCGCCTGCTCTACCCAAGGTCAGTGCGCTCCGACTTTTTCCAAACTGAGACGGAGTTCTGCTTTGTCACCCGCTTGTCTTTTAGGAAGACCATGTTGCCTCTCTGAGTAGGTTTTCTCAACTAGAACTGTGACTTGAGTAAGCACAGCTCTTCTTGTGGCGAACTGTTTACTTCTGAAAGTCGCTGGGAGCACCACTGGGAAATTACCCCAATAAACTAGAACTAGTCTCTTGCTTCTATCCCGGCCTCCTGTTTTGCACAGATGCCTTCTGACCTTTCTCCCTCCACCTGTCCCAGCCCTGCATTTGAGTCACCCTAGAACAGGTAGGAAAGAGAGGATTTAGTTCTCCTTTAACTTAAAAAACAAACAAACAAATATTTAGAGAAGTCGAAACAAAAGTAAATTTAACATTTATTTTCTAACTATGTTTTCCAACATTACAGTTTCATCATATTTTGTGCTGTCTGTCTGCCTGCTTGCCTGCCTGCCTGTCCATCTTTTTCTCCCCGTCTCCCCCACTCCTCTTACATGCACATGCTCACACAGACACAGACACACTCACACACTGGCACACTCACACAGGTGTGCACACACATACACACAGGCACATGGGCACACACTGGCATACATGTGTGTACACACACACTGGCACATGCATTCAGAGTTGCAATGGTCCTCACTCATGCTGAAATATAGCACCAGCATTTCCTCAGATGTAATCTATTTGCAGTACCATTTTGACATAAACAATTTTACGTATTATTAAATATTATTTAGTGGTCCATAATGAAATTTTCTCTAGATCATCAATTGTAGAATTAGTTTGACCCAGAATCTACTGCAATTGGTTTTTCATTTGGAATATTCTCCTGGTTTTCTATTACCCGGAAACTTTTGAAAAGTTTGGGCCACGTTTTCTTTTTTTCGGTGAGTCTTGCTAGGTTGTCAAGATTGTCAGGATTGTCAAAGATATATGGTCCTGCCTGGGGCTCTCAGGTGATTGCCGCTGGGTCTAGCTTCTCGGATTTTATAGAATACCTCACAGCTTGATGCTTTAGGATTAGATTCTAGATAAGCATTTTTAGTTAGAGCATTCCACAAATAAAGTTGTACCTCCCGTTGCACCTGGAAGGGAGTCGCAGTGTCCACCTGTCTCGACTGTGGCACTTACGCTAGATTACTTAATTTACAATAGTGGCCTCTGACTTTCTCCACACTGCAAGCAGCTCTTCATCCATAGTTTTGAAATGCATTTGATATGATGAATATACTGAGATCTTCTGAGTATTGTGTTTCCCCAAAGCCTCTCACCAAATGACCCGTACCTTTTATTCTCTCCTCGCTGTGTATTCATGGGCACACTTGAAAGTGCTTTGTTGTCACAGAGTCTTTAAGTCAGAGCTTTGCAATCTAGTGCTCTTCAAACTCTGGGCATGGGTGAGCACCTGCAGCACTGCCTGAAACCTGCTCAGAAAAGTGAGATTCTCAATGGCCACCCAACACGTTCAACAGAACCTGAGCATGTGTGTGTGTGTGTGTGTGTGTGGTGGTTGGGTGGGGTGGTAGAATGTCAGGGACCTCATACTGCAACCAACATTGTTACCCATTTCTGACATTCATTCTCATTCCCCCTCCCTTCCTCCGTCTTCTTTGGCCTCCTCCCTCCCTCTCTCTTTTCCTCTGCTCCTCTCAGGTCCCTCTCTCCCTGTCTTTCCCCTTCTCCCTTTCTCTCTAGAGTGAGTGGGTCACATCCCTTAGGTGGCGCATTGCCTAGGACCACTGGAAAACACAGATATTTTCATTACAATTCATACAGTAGTGACAGTTACAATTTATGAAGCAGCAATGAAAATAATTTTATGCCTGGGGGTTACCACAACCTGAGGGACTGTATTAAAGGGCCACGGCAGTAGGAGGATTGAGAAATCTTGCTCTAGGTCGACCATAATCCTGGACATCAAGCCCAGGGCCTAATGTGCTCTAGCTGGGCAACATTTACATTTACTCCCTCTCCCCCAAGACTCATTACTTTGAGACTGAGTCTCACTAACTTGTCTAAGCTGGCCTTCATGCTACTCTGGAGCTCTGGCTGGCTTTGAATTTAGGATTGTCTCTGCCTTAGCCCCCCCAAGTAGCTGGGACTAAAGGCCTTTGTCACCAGCCCCACCCAGTATTATTCTATTGATGGGGTTGGGTCTGTATGTGCATTTATCTATTACATGAGTAACAGAGTCAGCATGGAACATCCAGGAAACACAGAGCATGAAAGACAGAACTTAGTATTCCCACTTTTCAAGTCCACAGGGCCTATGCTTGTGTTTTCTCCCAGTCCTCTCTCCACGCAGGAGTAACATAAACTTAATGTCACCTAGTAGTGCAGACTCCCCAGCTCTGACTTCCTCCCTCCATGCTGTGCATCTCCCGCGCTATCCAAGCCCTTTACTCTGCTTCCCCTGAATTAGAGGTCTATAGCTAGAATGTCCATGGTCTCTCCAGGAAGGTGAGTATCTCAACAGCTTCCAGTTCTCAGCTCATGTAGACGACTGCCCCGATAGCAAAGAACCCGCTGTCCATCCTTTCCCTTGCTTTCTGGCCGATCGCGCGGTTGCCTGGAGTTGGAGCTTGTTTCCACAGTGCAGGAAAGTAGCAGTGGACTTCTGCAGTGAGCAGAGTGTAGCCTGGGGGTAGCTTTTAGACTGAGTGCTTTGGTGGTGACCTGAACATGTGCTTTGTTCTTGTGGGGTTCCTGTACCCCACACGTAGAAGGGACACTTAGATTCTATGGCTGAAGTAATAGTGAGCAAAGATTGGCCTTTAGTAGCCTGGCTTGAATCAAAGGGTATGGGCTACATACACAGAAGAAGTAACTTTAAAATAAGCATTTACTTGCGTTAGAGAAAATGTTAATTGTCCTAGTGCAATGAACTCAATATTCTCTCTCTCTCTCTCTTTCTCTCTCTCTCTCTCTCCCTCCCTCACTCCCTCCCTCTCTCCTACCCCCCATGAGCATGCACACACACACCTCTTAATTAATTAATTAAATTGGTTCAGCATTTCTAAATCAGACTGGGTTTTTTTTTTTTTTCACTTCAAGGTATTTTTCCACTAGAGTCCCTTGTACTTTAGTTGTCCCTTAATAAAGAACACGAGAGTGAGATTGTAGCCACAGGAAACCATCTGTATTTACCACAGGAAACCCCTCCTAGACATGTAGTTTCATTCCTGGCAATTAAAAAAAAAAAAAAAAGAATAACAAGTAAAACCTTGGCTTTCCCGAGTAGGCTAGCTACAGCTGGGGTCCAGCACAGTCCCTCTGTAAATATTTTGTTGTGTTGTAGGACAACGCAGAGAAAATGGATTGACAGTTTTGGAAATCAGGGGGAGAAACAAATAATAAGTGGATAAAATAAGGGAAAACGTGACAGCCTGGATTAGTACACACAGACGCACATACATAGGTGTGGTGTGCATGTGTGTGCATACATACAAGCCTGTGTATAAGCATGTGTGGGATAGTAAGTCCTTGATTCGCTTTTCTACATCTCTCTCAACCAGTGGTGGGTGTTCAGTAAAAAAATGAACAGATAGTCTGTTTGTAATGTTTGACTTTTAGATACATTTCTCAACAAAAGAGACCAAGCAAGGCTCTTCAGAGAAATGATTGATTTCAGCCCTGAGGTAGCCAGGCAGGGCAAGAACAAGGTTAAGCTGGGAGGAGGCCTCAGGGTTTCCTAAGCAAGGAAGTGCTCTGAGGATCCATTGGTTGGTCATAGTAACTAGCTTAAAGGATTTTTTTTTTTACCACTGGGAGAATTTGGGACAGTTTGAGTATCTAAGAATAATGTCAGAGAGCACACTGGGAATGGTCTACAATGTAAGGTTCAATCGGCCACGTTTCTCCCCCTGATTTCCAAAGGTGTCAATCCATTTTCTCTGTGTCGTCCTACAACACAACAAAATATGTACAGAGGAACTGTGCTGGACCCCAGCTGTAGCCAGCCCACTCCAGAAAACCAAGGTTTTACTTGTAGATCAGATTGGCCGTGAACTCAGAAATCCGCCTGCCTCTGCCTCCCAAGTGCTGGGATTAAAGGCATGCGCCACCACTGCTCAGTGTTCTTTCTGTTCTTACCCACAATGCTGTGTTTCGAAGTCAAGTGTGTTGATTTTTGTGGGTGACTAGGTTTCTGCTGATTTTAGGCTTTTTATTCTATTTAAATTTTAAGGTTTAATTCTACCTTTCTGCATTAATATTATTTAAATTTTTCTAGAATATTTATATTTATATTTATATTTACATCATTCCAAAGTCCAAATGAAAGCTGGGTGTAATGGCATCTACATTTAGTCTCAGCTCTCAGGAAAGAGAGAAGTGAGTTTTGGTGAATTCCAGTCCAGACTGGTTTATTTAGCAAGTCACAGGTCAGTCATTGCTTCATATCCAGACCCTAACTCATAATAAACAAAACAAACAAACAAACGAATGAACAAATGATCTCACAACAAAAACTCCAAACTCAAAGAAGGCAGCCTCTGGGGGAAGCTTGGTGTACTTCTCCTGCCTGTAACCCAGCCCCTTCTCTTTGCTCTTATCTTCCTTTCAAGGGTAGATGATTACATGACTGGAGAAATGCCTCAGAGGTTAAGAGCACTTGCTGCTCCTGCAGAGGACAGGGTTCTGATGCCCAGCAGCCAAGTGGCTGCTCACAACTGTCAATGACTCCAGTTACATAGCATCTGATTCCCTCTTCTGACTTCCGTAGTAGGTTCCTGCATGCGTGCAGTGTACACATATACAATCACACACATATATGCAGAAAATACATTTAAAGTAATTGAGTGCATTTAATTGTGGACCTATATATTCCATATGTTCTGACCCCAAAAGACACACACACACACACACACACACACACACACACACACACACACACACGAGATACCCTTAAATTGTCTACTTGCATTAAAGAAAATGTTAATTGTTCTAGTATAGCAAGCTTATTTTCACAGACACATGTTAACTTACACAAATGGTCTGGTGTTCCTAAATCAGGTTGGGTCTCTTCCACTTTGAACCATTTCCCCACTGGCATTCTGTGTACTTTAGCTGTTTATTAATAGAGAACATGAGAGACTATGGTGACAGGACATCTGCTTTTCACCACAGGAAATACCTCTTAATCTTGTTGTTTCACTTCTGGCCACTTAAAAGTGAGAGATGCAATTTACATTCATTCTGAAATTTAATCTCTGTAGATACACTGATTTTGATTCGTAAAATTAAAACCTATTATATTATGTAGAAAATTTAAAAAAAACATGGAAAACATTTGGACAGTTGAATTATGGGTAACTACAATTTTCTAAACTTTGTACAGTGAGCACAGAGAGTGAGAGGCAGTCCTCTCGTCCTCTACCTATCCCTCCTTTCATCTCCCCTCCCTATACCCTCTCTCCATTTCTTCTTGTTACAAGGTCTAGTTTTACAGCCTAGGGTGACCTGGCCTCTAGCCTCCTCTGTCACTGTGCCCTACCAAAACACTATTATTATGTGTGTGTGCACCAGCCTGTGGAGACTACTGTGTCTTAATTGTTCTCCTTGTTTATATTTGAAATACATATTTCTTTTATTTGTTTTTAGAATTACATTTATTATATTTATTTAGTGTTTAGGGGGTCATGGTGATGAGTGCACATGCTATGAATGGTTTGTGGTGGGGGGCAGTCAGAGGACAACTTGAAGATATTATTTCTCTCCTTCCACTATCTGTGCCCTTGGGATTGAACTTGGGTTTTCAGGCTTGGAGGCTTGGCCCCATTTCATTTGTGTATGCACAACATGTGTGAACATTTGACCAGAAAGGGGCATCAAATCTCTCAGAGATGGAGTTATAGATGTTTGGCAGGGTGCTTAGCTGACAACTTAGTTCCTAGGATTGAAACATTGGTTTTTGTAATTGTGCAACAATTAACCACTGAGCCATCTCTCCATCCCATTTCCTTTTATCTTTTGGGGTGTCTCACAGTGAATGGAAAGAGCTCCCCAGTTTGGTTAGACTGGCTAGCTAGTGAGCCCCAGAGGTCATGTTTCAGATCACAGGAGAGGTGTGTACCACCACTTTGCTTTGCTTTCCTAGCTGGGTTCTGGGGATCTAACTCAGGTTCTCAGCGAGGGCTTTACTGAAAGAGCCATTCCTCTACCCACTGTCCTTCCCCTGCCATTCCCAGTCTTGTTTTGTGGCCTAGGATGACCTCGAACTCAGGACCCTTTGTCTTCTGTGTTTCTGTGATTTTTTTTTTATTATTTTTATACTCAGAGACAAGGCATTCTCTTAAAAAGCTGTTTAATCCTCACATTCTATATAAAATGTGATTGTAAATGACATTCCCTATTTTTCATTTGAAGTGCATTAATGTGGGAGATCCCTTTGTCAGAAATAGTACAATGCATGGGCACAAGGGGGCGCTGTGACAAAGTTTTAATAGTAAGAACTCCAAAAGTTAAAATAGCCAACATACGTTATGGCTTTGGAACTTTAAAACTTCCTTAGACTTTTCTATCTGCTGTCTCATTGTACCCTCACACAACACTGTAGGGTAATTATCACCCCCAGTTACTCAGAAGAGATCTGAACCACAAAGCCGCCAGATCGTTTTTATTTTATTTATGAATTTTCTTTTTTCTTTTTTTAAAAACAGGGTCTGTTTATATAACCTTGGCTGGACTGGAACTCACTATATAGAGCAGGCTGGCCTCAAACTTATAGAGCTCTGCCTGACTCTGTCTCATGAGTGCTGGGACTAAAGGAGTATGTCACAATTCCTGGCCTTTATTTTATATTTTAATTGTGTGTATTTCTTTGTCTCTGTATGGGTATGTGCTTGCATATGCAGGTATTCTTGAAAACCTAAAATGAGCTGGAGTTATAGGCAGTTGTGATCTGCCTGAGGAGGTGCTAGGAATTGAATTCAGGTCTTCTGCAGGAATGTACGCACCCTTAACAACAGAGCCATCTCTCCATCCTCAGTTTTCTTAATTGTGAAAACCACTAACTGTGGCCTTAGAATATAACTGAGCCCCAAGACCTGATGGGAATTCTTCATTGTACCTCTACAATGTAACTCTCTCTTAAGCCATGGCATAATTCTGCTCTCAAATGCTCTCTTAAGGTCCTCAAGAGCATGGCTAAGAAACAGAGAATAAATTGTTTAACAAAAATGAGGTTTTCATTCGAGATGTATCCTGAAATAATAGAAAGCCTAGAGAACAGGGAAATACACTATTGACATCAGATGCATCTCCCTGCAGTCATTCTTTTCCTCCATATTTATATTAAGTCAATAAATCATTTAAGAACTTATGGTGGGGCTGGAGAGATGGCTCAGAAGTTAAGACATTTATTGCTCTTCCAGAGAATCAGAATCTGGTGTGGCTCAAACTCATGCAGCTTCAGCTCCACATGATCAGACACACTCTTCTGACCTCTGATGACACCTGGATTCATGTACACACACACACACACACACACACACACACACACACACACACACACACATGCATGTAGATATACAATTTTAAAATAAAAAATAAATGTAAAAAGCCCACAAAAGCCTTGATTTTAATTGATAAATGAAAACTCCACATATTTATGATGTACACCATGTCTTGAGACAGGAGTATACTGTGGAAAGGCTAATGGAGCTGACTGACACATTCATTCATTACTCATAGAGTTTTCATGAGGAGAATACTTAGACTCTGTCCAATGATTTTCAAGCACATAGTGCCTCGTATAAAAAGATAACTTTGTTGTCCAGTAGATGTCATACACATTTTCCCCACCTCATCCATGGAGGGGAATTTGGCAAAATGGAGCAAAGCTACATTTGCATTTTCCTTCACTCTAACACTCTCCCTGTGGGAATTTTCCTCCAAGAATCACAGATAGACCTAAGGCAATGGATGTACAAGGTTTCTCATTGTATGAAACAGAAAAATATTGGGATAACCCAAATGCTTCTTCCTGGGAGACTTTTCAAGGTACATGTCCAGAGCAAAAAAAATATGAAGCCAAACAAAGGGACATGTCAAATGGATACAGAAAAAGGCCAAGAGGCAGTGGCCTCTGGGGATAACAAGCAGACCTCAAGTACAAAGTGTGATTTCTTCATATTGTTCTCCACTCAGAAGAGCCAGAGCTCCTTGAAGAAGTGGTACTTCAGATCTGGGCCAAGGGAAGAAGAATAAGGGGACCCTGAAATCTGCATTATGTAATAGAAAGGAAACCAAGGGAGGGAGGTCAAAAGTTTTGGGGAGCAAAGTTTGGCAAAGTATTGAACATCCAAAAATAAATAAATAAGTAAATAAATTAAATAGTAATGGATTACAGCACATCGACTTAATGAAAAACAAGAACAACAAAATCCACTAAGCCCATGATGTTATTCACTAGAAATGTAAGAAGAAGCAAAAAGAAAGAAGACATGTAGGATGGGAGGAAGAGAAGATCCCTTTAAAAAAAAAAACTGAAAAATATGGAGACCATTATAGAATTAAAAGGCACTATTTGGTAACCACAAGTTGATTCTACACATTTAACTTATTAGCATAATACATGGAGGAATTCCTGAAATACCTTACAACTCTACTTATGATCAAAGACTGACTCTAAACTAAAAAGGCTATGAAATATTGACACTGTTATGTTGCCCCTTTCCCCTAAACTGAAAATCACCACTTACACATCCAATGTGAGTCAGACACCTGTTTCCACTTGTGTAGAGAGATTTTAATCTAACAATATGGCTACTCTGGCTGGAATACAAACACACTCTTAGCACACACCTTTATTCCCTCTGACTGGAATAGAGACTGGCCTTTAGAACATTCCTTTCATCCCAAGGAATGAAGGTAAAGTTAGTTTGTAGAAGGAAGCAGCCAGTCTTTCACTCGTTCATGAGTTCAGTGCAGACTGGCAAAGGCAGTTAAGGCAAGAGAATAAGAAGGAGCTGGAAGATTAGAACAGATTTCTAGAGTTGAGACTAAACAGAGCAATTCAGTCAGAAGGTTGGAGAAGACAGATTGAATCAGTCAGCTTGGAGAGGAGTTTGAGCCAGAACAACTGAATCAAACCAGCCACCCAGAGTTCAGAAAGAGCTAGAGCTTATTCAGGAGTAAGTCTCAGAGGCTGAAAACATTCTAGGGATAGATTAGACTGTACAGAGGCTAGAAGCTTCCACAACTAGGCCTAGGTTAGCAGACAGAGACAGTAAGTCTTAGAGACAATAAAAGCAACTTTTACACACTTGGAACTCTTTGCATGATTGCTTGTGTGGCTACAGTGTTGTGTGGCACAGTAGCATTGTCCAGTCAAAGAGGCCTCATAAGAAAGGGTCAGATGCCAACCTGGGAGATGGAAGCCAATATTCCTAATATAAACAGAATGCTCATACATTGTTTGAAAAGGAGAAAAGTCGCTGGGCAGTGGTGGCGCACGCCTTTAATCCCAGCGCTTGGGAGGCAGAGGCAAGCGGATTTCTGAGTTTGAGGCCTGCCTGGTCTACAGAGTAAGTTCCAGGACAGCCAGGGCTACACAGAGAAACCCTGTCTCGGAAAACCAAAAACCAAAAACTAAAACAACAGCACTTGGGAGGCAGAGGCAGGCAGATTTCTGAGTTTGAGGCAAGCCTGGTCTACAGAGTGAGTTCCAGGACAGCTAGGGCCATATAGAGAAACTCTTTTGTCTCAGAAACAAAACAAAACAAACAAACAAAACAAAAACAAAAACAAAAGGGAGAAAAGGTTCCTAGTTTGCCTGTCCCAGTAGATAAAGCCTCTTGACTCCAGTCAGTGCTTCTCAGTGACTTCTTCAGTGCTTGTTGCTGGAGAAGAGCAGAGCCTCCGATTCTTCTCTCTGAATTTGAGGAGACAGATCAGAGGGCAAAGGTTCACAGTAACTTTGGTCCTACTCTAGGTAGGGTTTGTAGAGTCAGGAAAAGGGATGCATCTTCAGACTCAGGACCTAAAGACTCACGGAGAACTGTCCATTTTCAGGAAGAAGCAGGAACCACCTTGGAGACCTTTGGATAAAAATGGTCTGGCTTGATGCTACTAGACTGAATGGAAAATACAGCAAGTCCTATCTATTCAGATTCCTCTTGGACACTGTGCATTATTCCCTCTCTAACTAAGTACAGAGCAATATTCCTCCTGTACCAGATATCTCAATCTGTTATCAGACACGGTAGGTCAGAGAGTAGCTTTATAGCTAGCTATAAGACAGAACCATGGGGAAATCTGACAGGACAAGTCTAGTCTTTATCATTTGCCTTGGGAAAGAGGCTCAACTTTTATGACTCATGCCAAGAAGGAGAAACTCCAGTTCTGTGGCTTGCCTTGGGGGGAGGGAGTGGAGCAAGAGCCAGAAGGGCTGGAGATTCAAGAAATACTTTGCTTCAATGACCTTCGCTTTAAGATATCAGAGTCTGTAGGCCACACCCGTGACAGCTGGCCCTGTCTCCGGTGACACCTCTGGTGATCACCCTTGGTGCTCAGTCTGAACAATAGTTTTTTTAGAGAACTCTTCATTTTGGCCAATGTTGGGGTAAACCAGGTAAGTAAGTAAAACAGTGGAATGTGGTAGGCAATGTCTGCCCCCCCCCCCAGCCATGCTCATTCTCCAGCTCTTAGAACTGTGAACGGTACAGTATATAGAAAAAGTGACTTAATTCAGGATATTAAAACAGGGAGATTATCATGTCTGCTTCAGGGGATCCATCAGTTCACTTTAAAATCACATTAATTGGGAGGAGTGAGATGGCTTAGTAGGTAAGACCCTTTGCTGCTCATTTCTGGTGGCCTGGTACCCTGGGAGCCCACGTAAAAGGGGAAGGGGAGAACCAACTCCAAAATGTTGTCCTTCAACCTCCACGTGGGTGTTGTGACACACTCATCCCTCCATGCATGGACACACATGTCTGAGTTAAGAGCCAAAAAAGATGGAAGCATGGAAGGAGAACACTCAGGAAAGGGAAATATGTGGGCATGAAGCAGAGTGTGGGTAGTCTCCAGCGGCTAGCGAAATCAAGTAAACATTCTCATTAGGGTCTCCGAAACAAATGCAACCCTGCAAACACCTGGAGACCTTCAAGACACTACTCATATGTTGTTTGAACCCACTAGCTCTGTAGCAGGCTCAGTAGAAGCCCTCACTTGGACTTGGCTACACTTTATCAATTGACGGTCCAGCAAGCTGGCTCTCATTTCATCATGAACTTCTCTTATACAGCCCAGGAGTAGGATGTAACTGGACCATGTAATTAAGGTTTGGTAAGTATGAGAGTTAGCAGCATATAGCCTGAGAAGTGCTTTGACAAGCACAAGGATGTAAAGGGGGAATGTGCAGAAGCCATCCCAGGTTAGATGTACAGAATGGACGCATTGGAAGGAGCTTGATAACACATGTATTAGCACATGCTTTAGATAGGGTTTGTATTGCTATGATACCAACCCAAGGACAACTTGAGAAGAGTTTATTTTACTTATATTCCTAGGTGACAGTCAATTACAGAGGGGAGTCAGGGAAGGAATTTAAGCAGGGTAGGAACCTGGAGAGCCATGGAACAGCATTGATGGCTGGCTTGCTCAACCTGCTTTCTTATAGCACACAGGACTACCTGCACAGGTGTGCCGCCTTCCAAGGTGAGCTAGATTCTTCTGCATTAATCATCCATCAAGAAAATGCACCACAGGCTTGCCCACAGGCCAAAATCATGGGAACATTTTCTCAACTGAATATCCCACTGACTCTAGCTTGTGTCATGCTGGCATAGCCAATAGTGACATAGCTTGGCTGGAATAGAAAGAAGGACATTGATCCTGAAATTTGGGTTTTGGCAATATGGCAAAGGACCTAAACTAGAACTTAAGGGTCAAATTTTGGGGGCTGCAGAGATGGCTCATTGGTTAAGAGCACCTGCTGCTATTGCAGAGAGCCAGAGTTTGAGTCCCAGAACCCTTGTTGAGTGGATCACAAGCCCAGCTTCAACATAACCTGGTACCTTCTGGCCCCTGCCAGTATTGCCATACGTGTGTACACACACACAGACACCTACACATAAGTGAAAAAAAAATCCTTAGGAAAAAATGTAAAAGGAGAGTTTAGATTCTTATCCTCTAAATAGCAGAGAGATGATTGCAAAGCCTTAAGATGGAAACAGGATACAGTTAGGTCCACATTTACAACGTCCACCAGGCCAGGGATCAAATTTGTCTCTGCGCATATCTGTAGGCATCTGGTATTAGTCAGAAGAGACTAGAGTGTGCTGTGATATCAGTAGCCATGTAGGTACATGACAGTCCATATATATATATATATATATATATAT
>NW_022196898.1:19014509-19028639 GCF_008632895.1 Mastomys coucha
ACATATATATATGCATATATATATATGTATGTATATACACATATATATATATACACACAACCAAGTGTCTGTCTTTCCTGAAGTAGGTGTCTCCCACAGGCAACACAGTGGCTCCTCTCATCCTAACCATTCAGAGCCCCTGATGACTTTAAAGTACCACCATTTCAGAAGATGCTTTTGCTAGGCAGGAGAGGGGAAAAACAGAGTCCTGGCACTCAGTCCTCAAAGTGACAGATAAATATTGCATTGGAGGTGACAGAGCCAGTGGAATGGGACACACCCAGGTACCTCTCAGCTGCCAGGCAGTATATTCCCACCATGTGCTGGGAAGGGGTAGGACTGGAAAAACTTAGGGTGCTACACGACTGGTGAGTACCCGAGAATAGTATTCCTTTACACCCGAATAAGCTTAAGGAATAAGAGGTCATTTGCTGAGGCTGGATCTTGGGGAATTCAATACCAGGGGAGGAATATGAGGTAGACTCAATGCCTAATCAGATGTGTTCGGGTTGGGGGTGGAATGAGTACAGCTGGATTCCAGACTTAAGTTCTTGGTAAGCTGCAGCTGCCAGCCACATCCTGTTTGCTTTCACTCTTTCCAGATTAGGACCCCTGTAGCTGAGGATGACTTTGAACTGACTATGTGGCCTGAACTCTAAGGATGATCCTGAATTCCTGATCCTGCAGCCAGAGCCCTGAAGGCTGGAATTACAAGCACGGCCCACTGTGCTCAGCTGCCCTCATGGTTTGCCTGGTTAGCCCTACTGTCTGGGCCTACCTCAGGCTTTGACTTCTTATACTGGCTCTCTTTTTCCTACCTAGAAATCAGAATCAGTCCCTGCTCTGCCTTTCTGCCCAGAACAAAGATATTTTAGGGATGTATAGATGTGGGCATTACTTGGTTTACTTTTCAAATTATCACATGAGTGAGATGATTACCCTACTCTTACAGGAAAAAGGAAATTTTTGCATGGGCGCTCATGCGCATCATTAAGCACTAATGGAGGTTACACCCATCCCTACATTCACTTATAGCTGCCTGAGTCTGGCCCTTTTGAGACACAATGATGTCATGCCCATCCAGCCTTCTCTGTGTGTTGATGTTATCCCAAGGGCATTCCCATCTCCCTGCCCCAATGTCCCAGAAGCTGCTTCAACAGAGGTTCGGGTGGTCCCTGAAGTTGGTGTCCGAGTTGTCCCAGTGACACTAGCCTTAGTGACTGGTGTCATTGGTGGCCACGCAGTGGGCCAGGCTCATGCTGAGCACAGGTGCTGCTCCTGTGCTCCTGTTAGGCATGACCTTCTCTCCAACTTCTGGATACCCGTGTTGCCCTTACCTCCTTCTATTCATTCTCCTGCATGTAGCATCTCATAGATTATTCTAAATAGGCACCATGACATGTTTATGTAGCTATAAAGTGAGCGTGTATAAGAGCCTATATCGTTAGTAAAGGGACCTGTCTGATTTTGAAGAATCTTCATACTCATAAATGTGCACATGTGTGCTGGTGAGATGGCTCTGCAGGCAAATGCACTTGAGTGAGTGGACTGTTCTGTGACCTCCACAAGCATGCTGCACCCCCGACACACACAAATTAAATTTAATAAGATATAAAGAGAAGAATAAACTATATTTTTTTCCTTAAATTTTCCAATGTCTTGCTTGGGGATTTGAATCCACACTGTGCTTGTTTTATTGTGATCTACCAATGCCTGTTCGTTATACATATAATCTCATTTTCTTTCCTGCCTTCCCACTGTGCATCAGGGGTTTCTTCCAGGAGTGCTCCTGAATTCTTCACTGTTCATCTTATTCATCTGTGCTCTGTCATTAGAAGACACTGCCACTTTCCCAGCCTCTCCATTCTAAACTGGGCACGTTGTGTAATGTTTTGTGTAATGTGTCTGTTGCTGTGATGATCCTTATGTATGTGGGCAAACTGATATTTTCATTATCACCAATATCAGTATGTCTTGGCAACATTACCTTTTGAATATCCTCCTATAACCAAAGCTGTTACTGGATGCAGTAGTTGGTTGATAACTGCCTTGGCAAGGCTATGCCAATGTGTTAGTAGGTAGTTGCCACCTAGGACTTTGCAAAACTGACATGGGGAGCTGAGGCAATAAATCTTCTAGAACTCTGAAAGTTGATGCTTTTGACTATCCTCTGAGACATCTCACTGGGCCCCACCCTTTTCACACATTAGCTCTGAAACCAAGGAACCACCAAGGTTTACTCTGTGCGAGTGAACAGTGCTTGCTTCTTTCTGACATTCTAAATGTGTTTGTCACCTTGAAGGGACTGCTCTTCTGGAGCATTTGGCAATGAGAGTTTCTTTTGTAGTACCCTGTGTACTCCTGATTTATTTTTTACTTATTTTGCACATGAATATTATATATATATACATATATGTATATCCTTTGCTCATATTTACATATTCTGCTTTTGTGTACATTGCAATGAATGATCAATTCATTGTTTCACTTGACATGCCATTTGACTAGAAATGTCCTTCTTGGAAGAGTTATAATCTTTGGGGTTACAATCGTTTGTTGGCCTTCTTGACCTAGCCATACAATGCAGTCTTGGGTTAAAGAGCTGGCTCATTAATTAAGAGAGCTTGCTGTTCTTCCAGAGGACAGAGTTTAGTTCCCAGCTACCTCACGGGCAGCTCACAACTGCCTGTAACGCCAACTCAGGGGATCTGACTCCCTCTTCTGGACTCTTGAGGCACTCACACTTGTATTTGCGTATAACATATATACCGTACGTGCCCCCACATACACACAATTAAAACAAAATTTTAAAATAAATAAATAAAATTGTAAAGTTCTCCTTAGCTATGATCACTTACATATTTATTGTCCTTCTCTTCACCTCCAGTTAAAGTAAGATTTCAGGAACTCAGAGAGAAATGCCTGGATCTCTGCTACCCACAACTGCCTTTTTAGCTAACAGAATAGTCAATGAGTTCAGTGTGTTATTCATACCTTATTTGGGGCTTTAGTTAAGTGATCAATTGTCATAACAGGTCTGAGTAAGTGCTTCATGGGATGAGTTTATAGACTATATATGTATACAGCGTGAACATAGGACCTTGCATAAGTGAGGCAACTACCTTACCAATGAGCTCCAAATGAGAAGCATTGTAGATTTAAGAAAAGATGTAAAATATTCTCAGTACTTGATTCCCAAGGACACTGGCAGAGATCTTCCTCTTTCGTTTTTATTTGTTTAGATCGTAACTAGAATAATACATTTTAGAGTGCCGCCAATTCGATCGGAGTGTCTCAGAATGAAATGTGAAGGTCACTTATTCAGCAGGCCTGCTGCTCCTCTCTCTGGACAGGTCTTCTGTTTTGAAAGCTGAAGGATTCCCAGCCAAGTTGGTAGAGATGACATCTCTCTGCCCCAGTGTCCCAGAAGCTGCTTCAAAAGAGGTTCAGGCGGTCCCTGAAGTTGGTGTCCGAGTTGTGCCGGTGACACTAGCCTTAGTGACTGCTGTCATTGGTGGCCACACAGTGGGCCTGGCTCATGCTGAGCACAGGTGCTGCTCCTGTGCTCCTGTTAGGCATGACCTTCTCTCCAAGTTCAGTCTTCCAAAGTGAGATGAAGCACGGGGAGGTGGAAGGAGACTCAGGCGCTTTAGCTACAGCTTTAGTTACAGCTGCAAAACCAGGCTGTGCTCAGGAGACAGACATGAGTGAGATGGGCTGGCAGGGTGTACACAGCCAAACCACCAAGGGCCAGAGAGTGGAAGAATTTAGATTTTCTTTCACCTGGGAAGCCAACCGAAATTTTATTAACATAACTCGGTGTTATGGTCCTATCTTGGCAGTGTTGTCATGGATATCAATGGGAGTCAATGTGTAACATTAGCTAATAATAGGTGAAAATGGAAAAAAAAAAGCTTCACATACTTAGAAGCAGTGAGCACATACTCACCCATCACTGTGAGGTGAGGTTATGAACAATGGAACTTCTGGTAGATCTTACAATTAAAAACATTTATGTGTTAAAAATATAATTTTATTTTCTGGCAATGATTCACAGGACACCAATCATGATCTAAGCACACAGAGAGGGGGAACTCCTATGTTTAGTATGTCAAAAGGCCAGCAGGAAGTTTTGTATGACACTATGGCTGGAGAGATGTAAATACATGTTTACTCATGCCAGATAAGGACTGATGACAGGCCAAAGTAAGGCCAAAGTCCAACTTGGCGAACCACTAAGTTTTACAAGTAATTTAAAGGAGTATGGATGAGAAAGGGTTGCTTACAGGAGCAGAAATAACTCACACAGCCACAGCACCAAAGCCACACAAGCCAGCATGAATAATGGCTCGACAAGTTGGGAACCTGGATCCTAGCAGGATCTACATGCTGACCACTATTCAAACCAGCACCATTTGTTGAAAATGCTGTCCTTTTTTCTACTGGCTAGTTTTAGCTCCTTTGTCAAAGATCAAGTGACCATAGGAGTGTAGGTTCATTTCTGGGTCTTCAATTCTGTTCCATTGATCTGCTTGCCTGTCTCTGTACCAATACCATGCAGTTTATATTACTATTGCTCTGTAATATAGCTTGAGGTCAGAGATGGGTAGGAGAGAGGCTTTTATATATATCTCAGCTGGTTTCTGCCTCTTCCAGGAAGCTTGGCAGGTCTGAGGGTATCTCTCAGCAGCCCTTGCAGTTAGTTCATCTAGGTTTGGAGATGGAGTGGCTTAGTGAGTCTGGTCAGTTTCAGTGACTTCCTGAAACTTTTGCATTGTATACTTCATGAGTTTAAGGAGTTTCCCTTAAGGATGGAAATCCTTACTTCCCTTTAGGACATTCTCTGTCTTAAGACACTTTCTTTCAACTGTCCATTTCTCTCAACAGACTGAATGTAGCAATGACAATTTTATACTTCCTTGAGGTGGCATCTATAGGAACCCATTAAGGAAACACTGAGAACCCCAGGCTGTTCAGAAGTTCTCATGACATAATATAGTTATTAATTTCAATGAATTATTATATTTATTTTTATATGTGAGTGTGTGTGTGTGTGTGTGTGTGTGTGTGTGTGTGTTTGACAGCACACATGTGGGGATCAGAGGAGAACTTGTGGGAATCAGTTCTCTCCCACAATTTTATGTAGGTTTCAAGGATGAAATTCTGGGAGGCAGAATTGTCTTAAGCACTTTTGCTCACTGAGCCATCTCATTGGCCCCTGTTGTTGTTCCTTAACTTTTATTATTAATATGAGGCAATGTTAAGCAAACTCTACACCTTTCTTTCTTCATGTACACAATTAGGCCAACTGCCCAAGATGGGGAATGATCTGGCTACAGTTATACCTTCTCTGTATACCTTCTCTTCAGGCAGGGACAGTGAGTCAGTGGTGATCTTCCTCATCCACCAGGTAGAGTACCTGAGGCAGATTTAGTCATGATACTCAATCACAACTTTCTAGCTCATTTAAGACACTGAAGTTGTCTAGTTTTATGTCAACTTAATACAGGCTGAAGTCATAGGAGGGAACCTCAATTAAGAAAACACCTTCATAAAATTGGGTTGCAGGATGCCTATAAGACATTTTCTTACTTTGTGATTGATTGGGGAGTGCTCAGCTCATTGTGGGTGGAGCCATCCTTGGACTAATGTCCAGGGTTCTATAAGAAAGCAGGCTGAGCAAGCTATGGGGATCAAACCAATAAGCAGCACCCCTCCATGGCCTCTGCACGGCTGAGTGCTCCTGCCTCCAGACTCTGCCCTGTTTGAGCTCCTGTCCTGACGTCTTTCAATGATGAAAAATATTGATGTTTAAGATAAACAATCACTCTCCTCCCCGAATTGCTTTGGTTGTGGTTTTCCACCACATCCCTGGAAACCCTAAGACAGTCATCTTTCCCTTTTTTTTTTGCTACTAAAAACTAAGTTACTAGCAAGCCTAAGTTATGGACATTAGAGGAGGTGGCACAGGAACTTTAAAAGGATGACATGTGACAGGCCTGCTTCCCTGTGGCAGTTTGCATGAGTTCTGTTTTGCGACAGGGCCGTCCTGTAGACACTGGCTTCCTCAGCTCTTTCTCAGCCTCCTCTACAAGACAAAGGCAGAAGGTCCTGTGCTATGTGGTTAAGGGACAGCATCTTCCTGACATTGAGGAAGGTCATAACAGTATGAATGAAGAAGCCATCAGAGGCAGGGTCAATAGTTTGATTTGTGATTTATTGGAGCAATAAATGGGAGCAGGAGTGGAGAACAGTTGCTTACTTCTGTAACCACATGAGTTCTGGGGCCATTAGATTTGGAAATAATCTTGACTGTGTAGAAAGAGGTGGGATATGAATTTTGTTACTTCTTTCCCCTCTGGATATCTCCACTCTGGTTTGGATATGCCGTTTCCTCTCCAAAGGTTCATGTATTAAGAGCTTGCTCCTATCTGGTGATACCACTGAGAGGTTATTGGATCACAATGACCCTCCATTAATGTCTTCAAAGCTGTTTGAAGCATAGCCTATTTGAAGGGGATTTACTGAAGTGTACCTTGTTCCTTCCACGTTGCTTTCCTCTTTCATATTCAAATTGTGGTATCCATACACATCACATCACACACACACTTTTTAATAAACAAATTTAGCCCATTCTATGTCTTCAAACTATCATCTCTTCGCAACTAAAATATCAAGTAAGGGGTTGGAGAGATGACTAAATGGTTGAGAACATCTCCTGCACAATCAGGAGGACCCCAGCACCCGTAAAACAAGCCAGGTATGTTGTGCGTGCCTTACTTAGCTCTGAGGAGAGCAGAGACAGGAGGATCATGGGGACTTGCTGGCTTCCAGCTTAGCTGAGAAAATAAGGACTCCAGCCTCAGGGAAAGAGCCTGCCGTAAAGGACTAGGCAACGAGTCATAGAGAAGGTGACTTATTGTCCTCTGTGGCTCTGTGAGCGCACACATGTGCACACACAGGTGGGTGCACACACAGGGAATGACACCGAGAACAAATAAACCAAGCTCTAAAGAAAAAGTAGGCATGGCATAGCCTAGTGAAGAAGTACTGTGGGTTTTCCTCTTGAAGGTCCTTTCCTCCTGCCATGTGGATCCTGGGGACTGCATTCCGATCACCAGGCTGCACATAACAGCACATTTACCTATTGAACCATCACCGTGGCCCTATGGTGTATTCTTTTATTGGTACTTTTTAAAGGTTTTATTTTAAAGTTGGGGGGTGTGAATGCGTAGTGTGTGTGTGTGTGTGTGTGTGTGTGTGCGTTCACACACACCTATATGTATGAACACATGCACACATATGGGTTTGTGCAGGTGAATTCAGAGCTCAGACAGGGTGACAGACACCCTAGAACTGGAGTTATGTGGTTGTAAGCTGCATGCTGTGGGTGCTGGGAACAGAACTTGGGTCCTCTGGAAGAGCAGAAAGTGTTCTAAGCTGCTGAGACATCTCTCAAGCCCCTTTAATTTTTTTTTTTTTTTTTTTTTTTTTTTAGTTTTTCGAGACAGGGTTTCTCTGTGTAGCCCTGGCTGTCCTGGAACTCACTCTGTAGACCAGGCTGGCCTCGAACTCAGAAATCCTCCTGCCTCTGCCTCCCAAGTGCTGGGATTAAAGGTGTGCACCAACCACCGCCCAGTTAAAATTTTTTATAATATTTAAATAAACATTTATTTGTTTTTCTATTTTATGTGTATGAGTGTTTTGCCTGCACGTATGTGTGTGAACCATGTGTGTGTCTGCAGAGGACAGACAAGGGGTCAGTTATAGACTACTGTGGGTGAATCCAGGAAACCAAACCTGGATCCTCTGTGATGGAGAGTAGCAAGTGCTCTTAACCTTTGAACCATCTGCCCAGATGCAGAATTCTTTAGCAACATGTTTGTCAGTCAGTTCAAAAGTATTTGATTAGTTGGTACTGATATTTTTGCCCTTGGAAAGACTTTTCCTCCTTCAGTTTTAGCTCATGGTTTGGTTTTGCACATTCGTGTGTGTGTGTTTGTGTGTGTGTGTGTGTGTTTCTTAAGAGAAATAAACTTTTAGATTGTGTTCATCTAAGAAGAATAACAAGGTAACTAGAAGTGGTGGGGAAAGGAAAAAGAGCGAAAGTGGTGATGATAATTTTCTTTAGGAAAGCAAACTGAAGTCAGATCACTGGAGA
The DNA here is from genome assembly GCF_008632895.1 of Mastomys coucha. Lineage (NCBI taxonomy): Eukaryota > Metazoa > Chordata > Mammalia > Rodentia > Muridae > Mastomys > Mastomys coucha. Next base: position 19,022,671 of record NW_022196898.1, read on the forward strand.
GCGATGAGTGCTGTGAACAAACTGTCGAGTTTCCTGTTGCGCACTTCTCAGCCCTTATGAAAAGCAGTCCTTGGAGAAGGAGGAAGGATGAAACGGGAAGAGGCATCAGAAGCGCCTCCTCCAGATGGATTCTACCACTCTTGCCTCTCTTCCGTACTCTTCCTTTTCAGAAACACGTGAGCCATGTCCTGTTGGTGGCTCAACTGTATGTGACAACAATATGGAAAAATAACAGGAGTATTTCAAGAAAAGCATACCCATAGTTAGGACGGTGCATGGTTTGGGGCTTGATCCCCTAAGAAGTGAAGAGCTGGGAGCTGGTGAAGTTGCTGTGTTAGTTTTCCCAGCATGCTCAAGGCCCTGAGTTCAAGCCCTGCTATTATACCTTAATCCCAGCACTTAAGAGTTAGAGACAGAAGGATCATAAGGTCAAGGTCATCCTTGACAACATATTAAGTTCAAAACCAGCTTGAGCTACAAGAAACCCCATCTTGAAAAACACACACAATCACCACCACCACCAAAACCAACCAAAAAACCAGAATGAAAAGGGAGCCGATCACATGGGTATCTGGTATGGTTAGATAAACAGGAAGATCTCTGAATACTGAGAAACACCTCCAGAGGCTCCCAAGTGATTAACCTCCAAAGCTGCACTAGCAACGTTTGCTGTAACCCCTTCTACTTATCAGCTGCCCCATCAGGAGCGTTCTGAAACAAGTCTCTGAGCTCTGAAGTCCAAGTCAGGCTAAGGTCTCAAGTTCCGGTGTGGAGAGGGTGTGTCGGGGTGAGCAGGGTTGGCACAAATTCAGATCCGTGATATGTCTGCAGCCACAGGCTCCTTACAGCAAACAGCTTCACACAGGCTGTGGTAAAGGCCACTCTCCAGTCCTCGTGCTGCCTTCTCAACGGCCTGGAAAACCCTGTCCCGTGGGCTCCTGCTTCATCTGCAGACTGCTTACACTGGGGCTCAGACATAATTGTGAGGGTAGCAGGACTGGGTTTTTGGCTTCAATAATGCTCTCACGTCAAAGCTTCTCCGGAAAACGGGAGCCCTGAGACCCGAGATGGAACTGTGTTGGTGAATAAATCTGAGGATCTCTGGAAAGATAGCCTGGAGAAAACCCAGTGATCTGATACAAGGCACATTCTCACAGGATGGTGTTGGCTCCCCTAGAGACCGACCAGCCTTCTCACACTTTGTTAACCTCTGGGCTTGTAACCAGGGTCAGCTCTTTAAAATAAATTACGTCTTTAAAATGAAATATAGGTACTTACTCATGGGGAAAAATAGCATAGACACTGAAGGAATTGTGAGATCTTATTTTAATATACACAGGAGGGACAGGGCAAAAAACATGTGTTTTGTGTGAGTGGGTCTTTGTGTCATTCCAGTAAAAGAATGAGCAATTGGTTGGAGGATTCGTTGCCCTGTGACTGTTTACCCATGATTCAGCACTTAATATCTGGCAGGAACACCAGGATGTTGGTTCTGAGAGCTCTCTTGGATGACTCATTGACATGATAAAAGCCAATATCACATAAAATGGAGTTTGCATAACTTCCTTGGCATGCTATTGAGTTGGTTCTCAGCACAGAAAATACTAGAATAAATTTATTATGCAAAGCCTGGGAACTTATAACCTTGGTTCTCAAGAGGGCTGGATACTCTCTGCATGGAGGCCATAATGAGTGTACTGTTAAGGAGCCAGTGGCATTTACCTGAAAAGCTGGATGACCACTATTCTCTGACAGACAGTTCTTGCCAGCTCCCTGAAACCAGCAAGACTTCTGGTCATAACGTAGGGCTCTCTACATTATGGCTAAGATTCTAGAATGACGAAGTCAAGCAGGAAGGGATCACTTAAGCACTGAAAGCAAAGCAAATAGTTTCCCAGATTGTTAATTAAGATGAACACCTCTACTACCACATTGATTGTATGAATCCTAAACCCACAGGTGTGTCTAGGTGTGAGAGGAGCACGCATCCACCTAAGGCTTTGCCGGACTTTATAGCATTACCTTTATCATTTTTTCGAGATAACACCTACTGGGCTAGAAAGTTTACTCAGTGGATAAGAGCATGTTGTGCTCTTACCGAGGGCCCAGGTTTGGTTCCCAGCACCCATGTAAGGCAGTGGCTCAAAGCTGCCTGTAACTCCCACTTCAGGGAATCCAGTCTCTGCCCTGCTCAGACATTCGTAATGACATGCACAGTCCTCCTCCTCCACACACACATACATAAAATAATAAAAGTCTTTAAGGTGGCCCAAACCAAATTTCAAAAAGATTTATTTATTTTTATTTTACGTGTAAGTATTTCACACGCATGTTAACTTTACCTGCACTGTATACATGTGTAGTGCTCGCAAAGGCCGAAAGGGAACATTGGCTCCCCCGGATCTAGAGTGAACAGACAGTTGCGAGCCACCATATGGGTTGTTGTTGACCCAGACTCAAACCTTTCACAGAGCAACAGCCATGACCTTTTTTTCTCAGTGATAGCTTTTGTGTTTTTCAGAATTTAAAGTTTCTAGTGTGAGAATTGTATCTTCCTGGACTGCATGGCTAAATAGACATATCTTCCCTTCTCTCTCTCCCTCTCCCTCTCCCTCCCTCCCTCTCTCTCTCCCTCTCTCTCTCCCTCTCTCTCTCTGTCTCTCTCTGCCTCTCTCTCCCTCCCTTTTCCCTCTCTCTCTCTCTCTGTCTCTCTGTCTCTCCCTCCCCCCTCCCCCCTCTTTAAATACGACCTTGAACTTGTGTGGGGAAGGTCGTTAGAACGCAAGGGTTCAGACTGCCGTTTGGTGGCTTTTGGCCTTTACATCCCTTGTAGTTTTAGACCCAGCTTATGTTATCATGAGCACAGCAGAGCTGCATCTCGACCGTGGTACTATGCTTAGAACTAAGCCATCCTTTGGAAAGTGAATTTTACAATGTGACCCAGCTGTTAAATGGATGAGAGCTGAGCTTCGAGGAAACACTTCATTGATCCTTCACTTCATTGATCCTTCACTGTGCTGTCCAGATGAGGCATTGGATGCTTCCTGATCTTCTCATCCATGGCTTAGCTGAGCCTCAGTGTGTGTTGGCAGGCTTTCTTCCTCATGACTGCTTTTCTCTGAGTCTGTGAATCACTGTTGGGTTTTATCCAGAGAGAGAAAGAAGACTAACTCCTCCTGTTTGCTATAGCTCACCTTTGCTTTCTGTCCCTGTAGGGAAATCTCTTCCTTTTCTTTAAATGTAACTTATTTTTTTTCCTTGAGAGATTTTCTATAGCCTAACTCTATATTGCTTCTTTCCACACTGCACTGTCACATTGCCGCCGGTTTCATGGATCCACTCGTTCCCCTGTGTGTGCTCTGATAGGGTTTTGTGGTGGTGAAGTTGGATGTCTAGATTCATTAAATGAAATCTCTATTTCAAAAAGCTAAAAGAAAGATTTCTTCTTTTGGTGATGGTGTTTCTTTTCTTCCTCTTCTTCTCCTCCTCCTCCTCCCCCTCCTTCTCCTTCTCCTCCTTCTTCTCCATCTCTTCTTCCTTCTCTTACCAGAAAGAAATGGGTAATGGCCAAGCAGTGTGGCACATGCTTTTGATCCCAGCACTGGGAGGCAGAAACAGATGGATCTCTGTGAGTCATGGCCCACCTGGTCTACATAGAGAGTTCCAGGATAACCAGGGCTTCATGGAGAAATCCTGCCTCAAAAAAACCAGAAAGGGGGGGAGGGAGGGAGGAAAGGTGTGAGGCAATAGATACACTTAAACTGATTTTAAAAATATATACAGGGGGAGGGAAAATATAATACACTGATATGTAGAAATATCATGCAGTACCCTGGCATATGTACAATATTATATTATATAGTATTTAAAAGTAATCTAGTTTAAGTATGTAAGACATGGTCCGGTTCTTTGTGAGTTCGTGCTTCCATTCATTTCTTCACACCGGTGTCATTCATTTCCTTAGTTATCATGTCCTAACTTCTGCATGAATTATTGGCTCGTGCTGCGGGCCTCCAATGCCCCATGCATGCTCAACACCTGTTCATTCACTTGCTCTTTATGGAATTGTTGAACTCAACCGTTCAGTATGTGGGATTCATATATTCAATAGTTAGTTAATCGAGTGCTTTCATATCAACCAGAAAGAAAGAAACCAACCTCACAAATAAAGACGCTTTGGAGAGGGGCTTGGGGAGATGACTCAGGTGCCTGCTGTGTAGGACGATCTGAGTTCAGATTCCCTGCGTTCAGACACCTGTGTGCCAGAGGCATAGCAAAGGCAGAGACAAGCACATTCCTGGAGCAAATTGGCGGGGAGTCTAGCCAAATGGATGCGCTCCAGCTTCAGTGATAGACCCAGTCTCAGAAATAAGAAAGAAGGAAGGAAAGAAAGAGAAAGAGAGAGAGAAAGTATATAGCCATTAAGTAAGATACCTGACATTAACCTCTAGCTTCCTACACACTCCCACACATATGAGCACACACCCTCTATAGACATATTTTAAAAATTAAATTTAAGATGCATCGGAGGCTGGAGAGAGAGCTCAGGTGTCAAGAGTGTGGACTGCTCTTATAAAGGAACTGAGTTCACTTCCCAGTACCAGCATTGGTTGGCTCACAGCTGTCTGTGACTCCAGCCCCAGGGGATGGAGGATCTGATACCCTCTTCTGGCCTCCGAAGGCTCTGGCACTCACAAACAGGGGCCCACCCCACCCTACCTGACAGAGAGAGAATTAAAATTACGTTTTGAAGAGATCAGTTTGAAAGCGTGAGTCTAATGTTGGAAACCCACAAGGATTAGGGTGGTACCCTCAGCCTGCCTCAGTGTAAGGGAGAGACAGATTGAGGCCCGTATTGTCTGAGTGTGCCCCCGATGGTCCGTGTGGAAGAAACGTAAGGACAAGCTCTATAGTCCTCTTTCCTTGCAAATTCGCTGCCCTTGGCACGACACCCCTGTATCATCGGAGTGGAACCGGAAGTAAGTGTACAGCAGAGGGGACAGAGGCAGTGTGCACTGCCTAGCCTTCTGGACACAGAGGGAAGAAAGATGCTAGAGAGTGCAACCAGTCAGGCAAGATAAAGGCCCTCCCGGCCTCCTCTAAGGTGCTGAGGTTAGTTAGCACTGCCTGTTCCCTTCTCTTTCCTGTTAGTGAGAAAGAACAAGAAAGAGCGAACAGGAAATCTTGCCAGGAGACAATCTCACAGTACAAAGCCACACCAAAGGGTGTCAGCCGGGCTCCTAATGAACCTTTGGGTTACAAACTTTTATGTAAAGCTCTTGCGTTCCTCTGCTACCCCCACCAAAGAAAGGTGTCGTCTTTTGTGGAAATATTCTAACAATGTGTTTTGTCTGGATGATTACACTAAGTACTGGAGAATACAGATCTTAACTACCTATCTTGTTTTCTACAGGACAGTGATTGAATAACTCAATCAGAGGGTGTGCTGAAGAAGCAACAGGACTTCAAACTTCTTTCATTATTCCACAAGGGGGCAGCAGTTACCGTGGCCTGTGTTTCTTAGGCATGGCTGCATTAAAGGTCTTTTTTTTTTTTTTTTTTTTGGTTTTTCTTTTCTTTTTTTTTCCTTTTAATTTATTTATTTATTATATGTAAGTACACTGTAGCTGTCTTGACATCCCAGAAGAGGGATTCAGATCTCATTACGGATGGTTGTGAGCCACCATGTGGTTGCTGGGATTTGAACTCATGACCTTTGGAAGAGCAGTCGGCACTCTTAACTGCTGAGCCATCTCTCCAGCCCCCTGCATTAAAGGTCTTATGAATAAAATGTATTCTATTTTTGAAATTATTAAATTAAAAGCAGAACAATGCATTGATGCAAAACAAGAGAAAGTAAACTGAAATTTACTATTACTAATAATATATATGTATATATGCATATATAACATGAATATATACATGTTAGTATATATAAGTATATTAGTATTATGTATTAGCTAATATAT
>NW_022196898.1:19028950-19032631 GCF_008632895.1 Mastomys coucha
TTCTTTATACTATATGCTATGTAGTATATACTAATTATATTATAATGATTTATTATATAATATATTTATATAGTATTATATAACATATACTATATGTTAGTAATATGTAATACATAGGCACATAGATATGAGACTCCATATTTTACTTTAGAAAATATGTTATTAAGTTTATGACAAGAATAAAATATACCTTCTGTATAAATGGTCCATGGAAAAATCAGTTGTATCTGTCTGTTATCTGATTAACCCCAAATCATTCTGTTGTGCTTTTCTTGTACCCCTGACCCTATTTCTTTCACTCTGTTCACTACCTTTTGAGATCTCATGTACCCCAAGTTAGCCTTGAACTTATGTAGCCAAGGCAGGTCTTTAATCTCTGATCCTCCCACCTCTACCTCCTGAGTGCTGGGATTATTGCTACACCTGGCTCCTGGTCCTTCTCTCTTGTCTTTCTTTCTTCTTTTCTCCCTTTCTCTTCTTTCTTTCTTTCTCTTTCTTTCTTTCTTTCTCTTTCTTTCTTTCTTTCTTTCTTTCTTTTTTTCTTTCCTTCCTTCCTTCCTTCCTTCCTTCCTTCCTTCCTTCCTTCCTTCCTTCCTTCCTTCTTCCCTCCTTTTTTCCTTCCTTCCTTTATCTCTCTCTCCTCCTTCTTCTATTTCTTTCACTGTTTTCCCCCCTTTATGAGATAGGGGATCACTATGCATAGGCAAATTTGGAACCAGTCATTTGTCATGAATCTTCTTACTTCATCTTAACAAGTAGTGGAATTATAGTAAGTGGTATCATGTCCAGCATGGGGAAAGTGTGTGTGTGTGTGTGTGTGTGTGTGTGTGTGTGTGTGTGCTTGATTTATAGAGACAGAAACTGGGTGTTCTAGTTAGGGTTACTATTGCTGTGATGAAATACCATGACCAAAGCAACTTAGGGTGGAAAGGGTTTATTTGACTTACACTTCCACACTATAGTCTATTTGAAGGAAGTCAGGTCAGGAACCCGGAGACAGGAGGGCAGAGCCCATTGGAGAGTGCTGCTTCCTGGATTGCTTTTTGTTTTGTTTTGGTTTTGGTTTTTTGAGACATATTTCCCTGTGTGACAGTCCTGGCTATCCTAGAACTCACTTTTGTAGACCAGGTTGGCCTCAAACTCACAGAGATCCATCTGCCTCTGCCTCTCAAGTGCTGGGATTGAGACATGCACCACCACACCTGGGTAGCCTGCTTTGTTATAGAATTCAGGACTTCCAGTCCAGGATTGTCCCCATTTACAGTGGGCTGGGCCCTCCCCCATCAATCATTAGTTAAAAAAATGCTCTACAAGCTTGCCTACAGCCCAGTCTTAATAGAGACATTTTCCCAACTGTGGATCTCTAGTGACTCTAGCTTGTGTCGAGTTGACATAAATCTAGCCAGCACACAGGATCTCACTATGTAGTCCTGGCCGGTTCAGAACTCACTATGTAGACAAAGCTGGCCTCAAACTCACAGCCATCTACCTGCCTCCTCCTAACTGCTGGGACTATGGGCACCACCACACCCAGCCTTGCCTGGATTTTGGCTTTGCTTACTTTTTTTTTGCCCTGCAGCAAAGAATGGGAAGCATTGTCCTCAAATTTATCAGCAATTTTGGACTGAATATAATCTTAAGCCCTGTAATTTCTGGCAAAGCTACATTTAAAAGATCAAGGGAAAGAACGCTAGAGACGTTTTATAATGGAAACATCACCACGGAATCCAGACAAGCACTCATTATAGCCCAGGTTGGACTTGAACTTGAGAGCCTCCTGCCTCTTGAATGCCCCTGGGTAAAAGACATGAAAGACAAAAACAAGGTAAGGAAAAAGGGCAGGACCAGTAGGAGGCAGACAATTGCCTTGGCGCACACTGAATTGCAAGTTGTTACCTGCTCAGAATCTTCCAGGCTTTTCTGAGCTCCTAAAGGGAAGCTTGAGTTCCTGCAATACCTACCATCTTCCAGGGACGATGTTAAAACATTCATATTATACCACTCGAGCTTCACAAGAGTTGATGTCAAAGACTCAAAAGGTCAAAGACATGACTCATCTATAAAAATAGAATGAACAGTGTCAAAAGTGCCCTGGGCTTAGTGAAGGAAGGCAGTCGTAAGACTGCAAAGTTAACACCCAGGAGCATTTGAAAATCAAGAGCTTATATACCTTACTAGGAAAGAAATTCTGAAAGTGTCCTTCAGATAATACAATTATAACTTGTTTTTTTCTCTACTGGACAGAAGCCTGCAAATTAACATGTAACTTCAAAATGGGGCCCTGATCTAATATCAAAAAGCAGAATTAAGGAGAGGTGTGTTGTACAAGTTAATCTCAGCAGTAAGGAGGCAGAAGAAGTCAGGTTTCCTGAGTTCAGAGCCAGCCAGAGCCACAAAGTGAGACCTGTCTCTAAAACCAAACAAAAACAAAACAAAAACAAAACAAAGGTGCATTCTTCTAGGGAAGTAAATCAAATAACCCTCAAATAATGACCTAGTAAGACATTAGAAGGACATGATGGTCCTCTTTATTTATTGTCATTTTTATCCCATCCCTTTCTCAGTAGACAGAGATACCATTGGGGCCAGTGGCTGGCTATGTCTGTCATTTTGGTCATCATGACAAATACAGAATATACACTGTGCAGTGATAGGTAGTCAATACGCAGCGAAGAAATGCTGGTTCAGCTGAGCTAAGTTTTCAGGATTGTTGGTGTCGGGTTAGTGGCAGGCTTCCTAGATCTCTCCACATTCCAAGGGAAGTTATATTGTTTCCTAAGAATGACACAATACATTATTACAAGCTAAATGTCTTCACAGAAATTCATTTTTGAATAGTTCTGTAGTCTAGAGATATAAAATCAAGGTGTTGATTGTGCATGCTCCTCTGAAGGCTCCAGAGAATCCCTTGTCTGGTTAATTGTCTTCCTGGAGCTTTCTTTCCTTACCTTTGCATCCCAAACCCTCTTTCACCCCATGCATCTTCCCTCTCTCCATGTTGCTTGTCTCTGTCCCTTTTTAGGAACATTCCCATGACTAGATGTAGCACCACATTGTTTTAACTTACATCTTAAAGATGCCAAACACTATTTCCAAATAAGGCCACATTCACAGTGCTGGGAACAGATGAGAAAATATCTTTATGGAAGACAGAATTCAGCCTTTGCCCTTGCAGGCTTTGGAGCTGTACTGGCTGGTTTTGTGTGTCAACTTGACACAAGCTGGAGTTATCACAGAGGAAGGGACCTCCCTTGAGGAAATGCTTCCATGAGATCCAGCTGTAAGGCAATATCTCGATTAGTGATCAAGAGGGGAGGGCCCAGCCCATTGTGGATGGTGCCATCCCTGGGCTAGTAGTCCTGGGTTCTATAAGAAAGCAAGCTGAGCAAGCCAGGGAAAGCAATCCAGTAAGCAGCACCCCTCCATGGCCTCTGCATCAGCTCCTGCCTCCATGTTCCTGTCCTGTGTGAGTTCTTGTCTTGTCCTGACTTCCTTTGGACAGGACAGGAACAGCAGTGTAGAAGTGTAAGCTGAATAAACCCTTTTCTCCCCAACTTGCTTCTTGGCTATGATGGTTTGTGCAGGGATAGAAACCCTAAGACAGGGATTTTTGTTGTTGTTTTGTTTTACATTTATGTAGTGTGTGTGTGTGTGTGTGTGTGTGAGAGAGAGAGAGAGAGA
>NW_022196898.1:19032641-19032832 GCF_008632895.1 Mastomys coucha
AGAGAGAGAGAGAGAGAGAGAGAGAGTCAGAGGACAACTTGCAGGAGTTGGCTCTCTCTGTCCACAGTGTGAGTTCTGAGGCTCCAGCGCAGGCTGTCAGGATTGATGATGACAATCTTGTTCCTCCACTGAGCCATCTTGTTGACTGGCACTGGAGTCTTGAGCAGATGACTCTCTCTCTCTCTCTCTCT
>NW_022196898.1:19032842-19047523 GCF_008632895.1 Mastomys coucha
CTCTCTCTCTCTCTCTCTCTCAGACAGGGTCATGCTTCATAGCTTAGACTAGCTTTAAACTCAATTATACCTTAGTCACCTGAGGGCTATCACTGCAGGTTCACATACTTGGCTTAAAAATCATTTCTTTTCCTTCATTTTGTCCAGAGTGAGGACCCTGTAGAGTTCTTCCTGCACGCTAGGAAGGTGCTGTTGGATGGAGCCCTGTTCTAGCCCTCCCTCAGTCTTGCCTGCATGCTTCTGTTCCCAGGGTGCTGGAGTGGGGATGGGGGTGGGGAATCTCTTCTTAGCAAGACAAACTCCAGAAGCTGATCTCAGCTATTTTGCCTCGTTTTCTCCTGACGTCTCTGGTTCCAAGAGTAAATCCCTTCCAAGTTCCCTAAGATTTGGTCCCTGACTTTGCCCATGTTCTGGTAAGCAGGACCTTATCTCTTGTAGCCACTTCTAAGGTTTTGGTATCTTTCCAGGAGACCAGGTTTTCTGGGATCCAGGCCAGGCTCTGCTACCCAGGATCCGTCAGAGCCAGGTGAGTGATGTGAGTGTGTTAGTCAGGGATCCCTAGAGCAGAATTTATAGAATGAATCTCTCTATATAGAGAAAGGAGATTTATTAGAATGACTTACAGGCTCTGGTCCAGCTATTCTCACAATGGCTTCTATGTACAGAAGGTCCAAGCATCCAGACATGAGGCTGGATGTCTCAGCTGATCTTCGGTATATGCCAGAATCCTGAACAAGTAGGCTGTAATGCCAGCTAAGGAATGGACATGCTGGCAAGACAGCAAGCAGGCAAAGAGCAAAAGCATCCTTCTTCCATGTCCTTACATAGGCTTCCAGGAGAAGGCTTAGCCCAGATTAGAGGAGGGTCTTTCCAGCTCAAAAGATCTAGATTAAAGGTGTGTCTTCCTACCTGAAAGATCCAGATTAGAAATAAATCTTCCCATTTCAAACTAAGCAAAGATCCCCCCTGGTTTGGGGTTTTAGTTAATTCTAGATGTGGTCAAGGTGACAAGCAAGAATAGCCCTCACTGTAAGGTACCAGACAAGAGTGAGGGAACAGACACCCTAGTCTGATGGGAAATGAGAAAAGTGGTCCAGGGGAGCTGTTCCTTCTCATGGCCTGGCACTTATGAGCTATGGTAAACGAATTCCTAATACAGGTCAGAGTCAGTGACTTACACAGCCCATTAAAGTGCGAGCGAGGTGAGGCCGGGGTGGGGGCTGTCTTTAGCACCTGGTGGTGGAGAAAGCAGTTTTAAGATTCTTTCAACAAATCCTTCTGTGTAACCTAACACTGCTGACTGTTGGAAACAAATCTGTTTTGATTTTTTTCCTATGAACAAATATGTTTCCTTGAAGAGACTTCAAAGAATGTGAGCAGAATATCAAGTGTTTGGTGAATGGTCATCAGCAGCTCACAGAGTGTGACTTTCCAAATGCATTTCTAAAAGTTGTGGATCTACTAGCACAGTTAAAGGCTTAGCACTTCAAGTTGCTCGCCATAAGTTTAGATGATTGTAAAGATACCGATTTTTATATTTTATAACATTGTTATATTTTAATTAATACTTCTTTGTATATTAGACTCTCTTCCAATGCCTTTTATTTTCTCCTGAAATTCATATTTCCAGGTAATTCTTTCATATAATTACACTATAATAGTAATTTTTGCTGTTTATTCTGTCCTACTTCTCTTCAAGAAACAAAATTGATGGGTTATTTCTCCACTTGTGAGATGAGCCAATTCAGGCAAGATTAGAATATATTAAAGGCAGGCTTATGGGAAGCTGCTCTCAGGTAGGTGAGTTCACTGGCTGTAGCAGAGAGAAGGTAAAGAATAAGGAAAAGAGAAGGAAGAGAATGGAAATGAGAGAGAAAGAGACAGAGAGAGAGAGAGAGCACAAAATTTCTGGATTATATAGAGAGGAGCGTCTGCGGGGAAGAGCAGCCTAGATCTCTGGCTGAGAAGTTCAGGGCAGGGTACACCAGCTGGAGAACCTAGAGGCTAGGCCTCTTTGATATGTAAAATATGCACCTCAGTCTCTTGTCCAGCATCTGGAAACCAAACAGAAACTAATAAAAATTTTATATTGTCTTTTTAGCCAGGTGGTGGTGCACACCTTTAATCCCAGTACTTGGGAGGCAGAGACAGGCAGATCTCTGAATTCAAGGCCAGCCTGGTCTACAGAGTAAATTCCAGGACAGCCAGGGCTACACAGAGAACTTTGTCTTAAAAACAAAATGAGTAAATAAATAGATAGATAAATAAATTTTAAGAATTATCTTTTTGACAGTATCCCAAGTATTGAGAACTAATACAATTCTCTCTCTCTTTTTTCTCTCTCTCTCCCTCTCTCCTTCTCTCTCTCTCTCTCTTTCTCTCTCTCTCTCTATCTCTATCTCTCTATCTCTGCATGCATGAGTGTGTGTGTGTGTGTGTGTGATGTATAATTGTAGGAGTTGGTTCTCTCCCTCAACCATGTGGGTCTTACGGATAGAATTCAGGTCAAGTTTGGAGCCAATCACTTTTTCCAAGGATCAAGCCCAATTATGTTTGAGATATTGTTCCCTGTTGAATCTGGAAGTCACTGATTTGCTAAACTGGATGCCCAGGAAGCTGTGTCTCTCAGATCTGTGGTCATGAGAGCACACCGCCTTGAGTGACTGGGATTTAAACTTGGATTCTTATGATTGCACACCAAACCTTTTCACTGACTAAAACATCTCTCCACCTAAGCTTTTTCTTTAGACGAACATAAAACACAGAGAAAGGAGACATCACAGTTGATTCTATAGAAGATACAATCATCAATGGAGACTTATACACATGCACTGGTAATCTAGAAAAAATGGACAGATTATAGAACACATACAAGACTGAATTGTAGAGAAACAGGATCCAAATGAACCAACAATTAGTAGCAAAATCAAATCAGCAATAAAGTCTCCTAGCCAGGAAGAGCACAGGCTGCATGGTCTCACTGCTAAGTTCTACCAAACATTTAAAAAAGTAATACAATTCTCTCAAATTTTTCATAAAAACTGAAAAGGAGGGAATTCTACATTCAACTTTCCAAACCAATCAATACAGGAAAAAAAAAAAAAGATTTTCCCAGTATTGCTGATGAATAAACATGAAAAAATCCTCATTAGAGTACTGACTCTGATGGCATAAAACATAACCCACTGCCATTATTTTCCACAAGATTCACCTCATTGATACGGAGGTACTTGGCTGTGCAGATCAATACTGTGTGTGATGAGCCACTTCGGCACAAGGAGAGGCAAAGCTGTATGATCATATCGGATAGATGCAGGAGAAGCATTTGGCAAAATTCAGCAACCTGAATTTAAAATTGGAATAAATTAGGTATAATATAGTTGTGTCAGAACATGATAAAAACTATTTCTAACAAGCCCGCTGCTAACATCATATTGAGTGGAGAGAAGGTGAGAGATTTTTCTCTAAGAGATGGAATGGGGGTGGATATAGATTTCTATGACTTTTATTTATTATTTCCTGCAGTTAGGCAGGAGAAGGAAACGAAATCGCTCCGAATTGGAAAGTCAAATTGTCGGTTTTTACAGGGTGTGATCTCTTACCGAGAAAGCCCTGGATAATCCACAGAAGAATCGCTACAACTAGTAAGTTTCACAAAGTTGTGGGATGTAAAAGCAAGCAAGATAGAGCAGGGCAGGCCTGTAATTGCCTCACTCTGGAGGTCAAAGCAGGGGGATGGAGTGGTTTAAAGCAGCTAGGATTCCATAGTGACATACAGGTTCTTGGGCAACATAGAAAAAAATTGAAAAAAAAAAAAAAGCAACATACAAAATCCATAACATTGGCTGTAGGTAGCCCAAAGTTGACCACCTACGAAAGAAACCAAGACAGTATTTATTTATTAACTATGAAGGGGCTTCAGAGATGGCTCAGTGGTTAAGAATGCTTGCTTCTCTTTCAGAGGATTGCAGATCAGTCTCTAGCCCTTACATCAGGCAGCTCAAAACCACCTGTAACTCCAAGGCCAGGGCATCCAGTACCGCCTTCTAGCCTCTGTGGAGACGCACGCACACACGCACGCACGCATGCAAATAAAGGTTCAAACAACCCAATAGCAAAGCAAGGAACCTAAATAAAAACAAACAAAATTCTCTAATCTGATTTTAAAAATAAAAAGTGAATTTAAATAAACATTTCTTTCAAAGATACGGGCGTATGGTCAGAAAGTGCACGAAAGATACCTGCAACCACTGAGCACTAGTGAAATGCAAACCAAAGCCACAGTGAGACATTGCCTCATCCCAGTTGGAGTGACTAGTAGCAGAAGACCAAGGCGAGCAAGTTCTGGCAAGGATGTAGCCGAGCGAGACACTTACACACTCTTTGTGGGTGGAATCAGAGCCACCATTATGGAAAAGGCTCTTAGATGGTATTCTAAATGCCACAAGTTATCTCTTTAATGCATATAATTTTCATACATCACTTAAAGGAAAAAAATTAAAATATCTTCCAGGTTGAAGCACTGTAACCATTCTTAGTACACAATAAAAATATGATAGTCAGATGTGATGGTGCATACCTTTAACCCCAGCACCGGGGAAGCAGAGGCAGAAATGCATACCAGGACAGCCAGGGTTACACAGAAAAACCCTGTTTCAAGAAAGAAATGACAAAAGCGCTGTAATTAATAAGATATAAAATGTAAACTATTGTTGGAAATTTAATTTTTAATGCAGCGGCTGCCTCTGAATTATGCAATTATTACTTCTTTATAATTTGTGGTTAATCTATAACTCTTGTGCAGATAAGTGTGCTGCAGTGTTACATAGGAGAGATGCTCCGGCAACTTTTGAATTATGTCCTAAGAAATAATCATTAGTTGCTATTTTATCCATTCTTAAAAATGTACGTGCATGTGTACATATGTGCATGTAAGCATGTGTGGGTACCTAATGGAGGCCAAATTCATCAATACTATACCAAGTTATTTATTAAGGCAATAAACAAAATGCTACTTTCTCATTACTTAATTTATAACGATGCGGTGTAATTAGTAGCTGAAAATATTACTTATAAGAAAGACTATCATATAAAGTTGCTGGCATTTAGATGCCAAATGGACTAAATAAGAATGATCTCCATTTTTAATTTTTTATGTATGTATGTATATTTATTTATTTATTTATTTATTTTTGGTTTTTCAAGACAGGGTTTCTCTGTGTAGCCCTGGCTGTCCTGGAACTCACTCTGTAGACCAGGCTGGCCTCAAACTCAGAAAGACGATGGGCCTCAAATTTGCGGTCTTCTTGCTCTATCTACAGAGTGCTGGGATTGTAGGCATGTGCCATCATGCCTACCTGGGACTATGTATTATATTACACACACGCACATGGTTTAATAATTTGGTTTATTTTGAGACACAGTCTAATTCTGCATCCCAGGCTAGCCTGAAACTCCAGGCTAGCCTGGAGCTTGTGGAGACCCTTGGCCTCACTTTCATGGGTGATCAGCTGATAGGATCATAGATGTGTTGTTGTTGTTGTTTTTAAGATATATGGGTATTTTTAAAATTACAGTTAAAATATCTAAAAAGAAAAAAAATGGCGGGGCTGTAGTAGCGCACACCAAGAATCCCAGCACTTGGGAGGCAGAGGCAGGTGGATTTCTGAGTTCCAGGCCAGCCTGGTCTACAGAGTGAGTTCCAGGATAGCCAGGGCTACACAGAGAAACCCTGTCTTGAAAAACCAAAAATAAATAAATGAATAAATAAATAAATAAATATACATACATAAAAAATTAAAAATGGAGATCATTCTTATTTAGTCCATTTGGCATCTAAATGCCAGCAACTTTGTATCATAGTCTTTCTTATAAGTAATATTTTCAGCTACTAATTACACCACATCGTTATAAATTAAGTAATGAGAAAGTAGCATTTTGTTTATTGCCTTAATAAATAACTTGGTATAGTATTGATGAATTTGGCCTCCATTAGGTACCCACACATGCTTGCATGCACATATGTACACATGCACGTACATTTTTAAGAATGGATAAAATAACAACTAACGATTATTTCTTAGGACGTAATTCAAAAGTTGCCGGAGCATCTCTCCTATGTAACACTGCAGCACACTTATCTGCACAAGAGTTATAGATTAACCACAAATTATAAATAAAGAAGTAATAATTGCATAATTCAGAGGCAGCCGCTGCATTAAAAATTAAATTTCCAACAATAGTTTACATTTTATATCTTACTAATTACAGCACTTTGGGCCCATAGTCCCAGGTAGGCATGATGGCACATGCCTACAATCCCAGCACTCTGTAGATAGAGCAAGAAGACCGCAAACTTGAGGCTTAAAATTCTGTCTTAAGCATTTTTTTTTTTAAAGCTGGCTTTGTTGGTGCCTATGTCTGAGCCCCGCAATCAGGCTGAACTCTTGTGAGTTTGGAGGCCAGCCTGGTCTCTATACCAAGTTCTAGGATAGCCTATATAATGGAACACTGACTTTAAAAAATAATTGTTTTACATTTATGTACTTATTTAATGTGTGTGCATGTTTGTGTGTGCACACATGCTCAAGGTATACATATGAAGCCCAGAAAAAAACCAGTGGGAGTGTGTTATCTCCTGTCCTCAGGTCCCAGAGTTGGGACTGAGGTCATCAGGCGGGTGAGTCCTCTTACCAGCCTACCAAAGCCTGTCTTAAAAAGACAAGTCAGGGGCTAAAGAGATGGCTCATCCTCAGAGCATCAGCCGCTCTTTCAGGAGCCCCAGGTTTGATCTCCAGCACCTACATAGTGATTCAGACCAGTCTGCAACTCCAGTTCCAGGGGATCTAACTCACTCTTCTGGCTTCTGTGGGCACCAGACACACGCGTGGGGTGTAGACATGCATGCAGACAAAAAAATCACACACGCTTTTTAAAAAATCAAATACATTTTTAAAGAAAACTAAAAAAATTAAAAAAAAAAAACAGTCCACCAGCTAGCATAAATTTAAAAAGAACCAGATAACACCAAATACTTAGTAGGGTGAATTGTGATTATGATTTTTATAATCACAGTAAATATGGTTTAAAAATGTATAACTGCATATACATATAAATTCTAAAAATAACTATGAAAATATATATACACACATACACACACACATATACACACACACACACACATATATAATTTAATTCTAAAATTAACTTTATAAAACTATATTTTTGTCCACCATAAGGTAAACTTGATTGCTCAAGAAAACACTGCAGAGGTCTAAGTTGACGACTCAGCAGCTGAAAGAGTTTGCTGTGCAAGCAGCAAGCCTGAAGATATGAGTTTGGATCGCCTGGACCCAGAGTCAGCAAGCTTTGGGTTCAAATTGAGAGAACCTGCCTTTGTGAATAAGGTGGCGAGAAACTGAGGGAGAATCCTGATGTGAACCCTGGGCTTCCATACACCTGTGCACACACATATGCTCCTGCATACATGTAAATATGTGTATCCACAGATACATACCACACAAGCATACACATGCAAGAGGAATGGAGAGGAGGGCAAGGACAGGGAGGAGAAGAAAGAAGCAGGGAAGAGGGGAAGGTAAAAGGAGAAAGAGGAGGAGGAGGAGGAAGAGGAAGGAGAGGAGGAGGAGGAAGGGGAGGAAACATTCCTGTTCCACCAGGGTCAGTTGCTAACCATATACAATATCTGTGGTGACCATCATGATCTCTGTCATTTGCAGTCCATGTCTTTCATGAATCCTCCACTGTGGTTTGGATTTGGAATGTCCTCCATGTTCAATGAGGTCATTAGCTTGGCAATGCTTGAAAAGGGGTGGTGTCTAGGAAGCAGGGCTTAGAAGAAGGAAGCTGGTCAATTTGGCAGATATCTGGACCCTAGGCTCTTATCTCCTTCCATCTCTCTCTCCTTTCCTTGTCTCCTTCCTGCCCTGAAGTTAACAGGCTTCCTCCACCATGACGTTCTCTGCTGACACTGTCTTGGAACAACAAATTGATGCCCCAGGGACTGAAGCCATGAGTGAAAACCTTTGCTCCATCCATGTGCGTGTGCGTGCGCGTGCGCTTATGCGTGTGTGTGTGTGTGTGTGTGTGTGTGTGTGTGTGTGTGTGTGTGTGTGTGTAGACAAGTCGCTCTATGTAGTTATGACTGTCCTGGAACTCCCTATGTAGACCAGACTGGCCTCCAACTCATAGAGATCCTTCTGCCTCTGCATGCTGAGTGCTGGGATTAAAGGTATGTACCGTCTTGCCCCACCCAACCTTTTAAGTTGATCTTCTCCATTTTTGTTTGTTGTTTGCTTGTTTTTGTTTTTTGTTTTTTTATTACAGTGTCAAAAGGATGACTAGCACATCTACTGTTTTGCACTGACCAAGAGAATGTAACAAAGGAGATGGGCAGTGCTTCTGTGACTGACATTTGCTGTAGAAGAGTCTGTCTTGCTAGTAAATGAGGTCTATTGACTCATAGTGTGTAAATGTCTTACCTGGGGGAGACATAAACAATGTCTTGCCCTCCTCCTAAAGTCAACAACAAATTGAGGCACTGAATCTGGAGAACTAATAAGTATTTTGGGGACTCCTAACAGAGCCTAGATGAGGGACTGCTTAAGGGGTATAGATGTTCTCCTTACAACAGGTCACACATGGTAAGACTTTGCCAAGCAGGGATGAAGGCTTCCCCATAGCTACATAGATGGAGCCCCCTACAACCATCTTCCCTGGCTTTTATACTCTAGCCCTTCCCCAAGGGCAAGTACAATTAAGGCAGAGTTGTGTACAATAGATCATAGGGAGAGCCTGGATATTCAGGAGAGGGTCTAATGGTCCCATGCCTCATTGAGGGGGCGTAAATGGTCAACAACAGCCATTTTTCTTTTGCCAGAGGATTCAGCTGAACTCCCCAAGATGGAGGCTTCCTGACTGGGAGGACAGTGACTCACATCACCACTCCTTGCTGACTTGATGATGATGTAGGCATGTTTAGGAAACTTAAATGGCAGAGATCTGCCTGTGGCCGCCAAGAGCTAATCGTGGTCTTGAGGAGATGCTGAGGGCTGCAGCCAGTGGAATGTTGGCTCACAGTCATAGCCCACAGCCCCATCACTGCCTGGGGGAGGCATTCTGCCAACAACCAGTCAGATGCACAAGTGGGAACACAGCCCAGTCAGTACCTGATTACAGTTGTGTGACCCCAAGTAGCACAGTCAGCTAGACACAGCTTACCCTCTAATCCATAGGAAGGGAAACAATGTTGTCTTCCAATGTTGTGTTTGTGGTGATTTTCTGGGCAGCAAGATTACAGATATAACTAATCTATTTAGATTGAACTTTTGAACTGCTTTTATTTTTAAGTAATTAAAAATTCTAGAAATGAATATTAGGAAAAGTTGATGGAGACTGGAGAAGTGGCTCAGTGTATAAAGGCACTTGTCACCATACTCAATGACCTGAATTCAAATCCCAGGACCTATGTCACACATAAACACACACGCATGCGCACTTGAGTGCACACACACAGATGCACACAGAGACACACAGACACACACAGAGAGATAGACAGAGAGAGTAAGACAGACAGATACAACCAGAGATTCATACAGAGATACACACAGAGACACACAGACACACACATAGACACAGACACACAGAGGCACACAGACACACACAGAGAGTGAACACACAAAGAGACACACAAACACAGACACACAGAGATACACACACACACCCAACACACACAGAGACACACAACACACACACACAGATACACAGACATACATACAGACACACACACAGACACACAGACTCACGAGCTAAGCAGGCTAAACTTGAGTAGGGATGTGAAACAGGTGAGGGCAGAAGGGGATGTCCCAAGGAGAGCACAGTGAATCCACTTTGATCCACTCTGATCGCTCTTGAGCTTCTCCTTCATAACACACCAGAAACAGACTCGATATTCACATGAGGCTGTGAGTGGAATGGCCATGTATGCAACAACATACTCAGTTTAACCTTTATGTACATAGAAAATATGTCTATTCTGAGAAAAATATGTTTGCACAAGTTAATTTCAACCCAATGTGAGTCGGCAGAAATAGTTCAAGGAAAATAAAAAAATGATCAATGATCTACAAGAAATAGTGGCCAGAGATAGAACCAGTGAGGACTATACTTAAATCTGTGCAGTTAAAGTGTGGTCATCGAGTTAAGCGTGGTCATTAAATCGAATCACTAAAGTAGGATGGGTCTGGGTGTATCACAAAGAATGCTTGCCCAGCTTGTGCTCAGCTCTGAGCTCACACTCATGCACTACAGAAAGCAAAATAAGACTGACAGTAAGCCAATGCAAGGATTAATAAGTAAGCATATGTGGGGGAGGGAAATTTTAAAATGGTGATTTGTAACTTTAGGTTTAGACTTTTGGGGGTGTGTGTGAAGAGTCTTGCTACGTGACCCAGGATAGCCTTGAGTGTCTAATCAGCCTGGCCTGGCCTCTGGAGTGCCAACACTGCACCCTGCTGGATTCAGATTTTTAAAAGAGAAATCTAGGAAATGACAGAATAGGAGCTACATGTCAGGAGGGTAACTGATAAGCACATAAAATTTATTATATAAAAACTTTATCCTTTTAAACATACTTTTATTGATTATTTGGGAATTTCACTAAATGTACCCTTACTTTCCAGCCCTCCTAGGTCTGCCCCCACCCTCATCCTTGTGGCCTCCCCCAGAAAAAAACAAATCCAGTCATTCCCATATAGTCAACTGGCCTAAACTGGCAGTGGCCTACCCTTTAAAGAAAAGTAAGTCCTGGCT
The DNA here is from genome assembly GCF_008632895.1 of Mastomys coucha. Classification (NCBI taxonomy): domain Eukaryota; kingdom Metazoa; phylum Chordata; class Mammalia; order Rodentia; family Muridae; genus Mastomys; species Mastomys coucha. Next base: position 19,043,673 of record NW_022196898.1, read on the forward strand.
TGGCAGTGGTGGCACACACCTTTAGTCCCAGCCCTTGGGAGGCAGAGGCAGGCGGATTTCTGAGTTCGAGGCCAGCCTGGTCTACAGAGTGAGTTCCAGGACAGCCAGGGCTATACAGAGAAACTCAGTCTTGAAACAAACAAACAAACAAACAAACAAAAACAAAAAAACAAAAAAAAAGAAAGAAAGAAAAGTGAGTCCTTCCCCACCTCTACTCCAGCCAGTAGCTTCTATTGTGGAGAGCTACACACCAGCATCCTTATCACAATTTTTCAGAGTTCTCTTCAATGGTTTCCTGTCTAGGTTGTTACTTTTTTCCTTTTGGAGGGGTAGGGGTGTAGGGGCGGTCGTTGCAGAAACCTTGAATGTCTTTCTCAACTGTGAGTCTGCAGTCGTCAACACCACTGCTAGAGTTTCCTTGTCTTTTCCAGTCAGCGGAAGCACGGATCATGGACTTTCACAAGGTATCCGGTGACAGCACGGACCACAGACGTCTACCTGGCCTCTGGCGTAAGCTTGTACCATGAACCTTAGTATGGTCTCCAGTGTCAGTACAGGCCACGGACACCAACGAGACCCTTGGCAACAGCCTTTGCCATCAGAGTAGGCATGAAATCTAAAGCTTTGTCTTTCGGCTGAAGGACGCTAATAAAGATTATTGATTATAGGTGAAACATGAAAACTAACTCTGAAAGGAAGTAGTGAGAATGAGCGAACTTCTGCCAGAACCCTGGATGCTGCACAGACTCGGAACTCCTGTGGGGAGCGGAGTCTCAGTCAGTCTATCTCCTTGTTTGAGTGGCCACCCTTAGCCTTGTACTAGGTGAAAATTCACATTTGAGGAAGGATCTGAGGACCCCGGCAACTCTACTTACAATGCGAAAACCAGGCCAGCAGTAGGAAAAGCAGGCCAGCAGTAGGAAAAGCAGGCGAGCAGACCTCATCATTTGCCCTCATACCAGTTGGCAGTATGAAGAGAAGAGCCAGTAACAGCCCAGCATTCGGAATAGTCTCCATCTAAAGTAAGCCCAGGATCATTGGCCAAGTGAGAGGATAAAGAAGCAGCCACGTTGGGAGGAGGACAAAGGCTTCTGCTGGAAGCACCGTGGGGCATGTGATTAAGGGATAACAAAAGAGCTATTTCTGTGATGGTGCCTCAGCCTGAAGAGACAGGCAGCACACTCATTTCCAATTAGCTGACTCAATCCTCTACCCTCGTGCGCGCGTGTGTGTGTGTGTGTGTGTGTGTGTGTGTGTGTGTGTGTGTGTGTGTGTGTGTGTGTGCATAAGTGAGGTGTGTATGTATGTACCTATCTATGAGTGCACAGAAGCCAGAGAGGACATCAGGTGCTCTGCTGTGTCATTCTCCACATTACCCCTTTGAGACTAGGTGTCTCCTGCGTGGATGGGCTGGAGGCCATAAGTCCCAGTAGAATCTTCCTGCTCTGCCTCCCATAGAGCTGGGGTGACCGTCGTGTGTGTGGCCATGCCTTGCTTCTTAGGTAGCTGCTGGAGATTTGGATTCAAGTCCTCATATTAGTACAGCCACCAACACTTCTACCCAGTGAGCCGTCTCCCATCACCTCCACTGTCTGTCCATTACAATGACTATGTATAACTTTTACGACAGAAAATAGAGTTCATAGGACTCCCCCCCCCCACTTCATTATTGATCATGTTACACAAAGCTCACCTAGATTGAAACACCTCAGACTTTTGGTAAATGTTGTGGAAAGTGAGCCAATATTAACAGACCGGATTATCTAGGTCCAGGGAACATCTGTTGAAAGACAAGGACAGCCAGACATGGTGACACTTGTCCTTACTCCCAGTACCTGGGGAGCAGAGGCAGGTATTGCTCTGTGAGTTTGAGACTAGACTGACTTATATAGTGAGTTCTAGACCAGCTAGGGTTAATAGATTGAGACCATGTCTCAAGAAGAAGGAGAAGAAGGAGAAAGAAAGAGGGAAGAGGGAGAGAGAGGGGGAAGGAGGGAAGAATGAAAGAAAGATAGAAGGGCATGACAGTCTGTAAACGCTTACCCTTCGTTCATAGTCTCCTACCTGAAGCAGCAGTGACTTGTTAGTTACTTCTTGGAGTACACGGTGTTCAGGAGACTGCTTGAGTTGAGTTACCAGTAACAGTCACATATACCAGGAGATAGATGTCCCAAATGTGCCACCTCCAACTTCAGAAGCCTGTAAAGCTCTTTGGGAATGTTAGCAAGGGGTTGCAACAGAAATGGAGTACAATGAGTCTCTTTTTTTGCTCATCCTTTGAACCAAATATGGATTGGAGCTAAAGTAAGTTTGAAATCAATGGTTCCAAGACCTGTTACTTACCACAGAGCTAGTTTAGAGTTAGAAGATGTAAATGTTAGGACGTTATTCACTTTAGCAAACATACACTTGTGGGCTTTGTGTCAACTGAAAGTCCTGTGGTGTAGGGGCCCAGCTGGGAGCTTTCCAGGTGCCTGAGGGCTCCCACACAGCTCTGGATCTTATGTTCATCGCTGCAAATGTAAAAGCCAGGGGGAAGCCTATTACGAAAACCTCTCCTGGGGAGAAGATTAGGTGGCTGGAAAACATTCACACATTTATTCATAGAGTTCATAGGACTCCCCTTCCACTTCATTATTGATCATGTTACACAAAGCTCACCTAGACTGAAACACCTCAGCCTTTTGGTAAATGTTGTGGAAAGTGAGCCACATGTACTGAGAGCTTTCTGAATGCTTGCTCTCATTCTGGGTTCTGGCATGATTAGTGGGTAGAAAGCCAAAGCTTTGTTCTCATGGAGCATGTTCCCGTGGGGGACAGAGACAGCAGTTAGTAAGTGTGTAAAGTAGCAGTGACGGGGGTGGGGGGGCTACGAAGACTGCTAATGCAGGGCCATGGGAGAAGAGACAGACATGCTCATTGCTCTCTTCTCTGACTGTGGATGTAAGTTGTTACATTCCCTCTTCACTTCAGTCATCCATCGGACTTCTGGCAGCCTCTGCTTGGGGGCTAACACCTGGGAGCTAAGACAGATGCTCTCTGTTGACTGTTGGTTCGTCTTTGAAGAAGCCGCCTGAGTATGCCCACCACCTGAGTACGCTCATCACCTGAGCACGCCCACTGCCTGAAGATCTGAACCTGGGGACTTTGGCACCTGAACTTTCTTTGTAGTGTAATCTAGAGACTTGTTTTCAGTTTCTCCTGTGATTATAAAAACCCTGGTTTCGTCTCAGTAAAGTGGAGCCTTGATTGGGACGCAACTTGGCTTCGTGTTTTCTCCTGCATTTCAAACCCTTTCTGTCAGGTCCTTTATTCCCTCCTGGCTGAGTAGAACCCAGTTCTTGAAACTGCAGGAAGTTTCAGTAAGTGACCAGAAGCTTCAAGCTCCTGTCGGCTTGCCTCCCTGTCATGATGGCCTGACTGTACCTTCAACTGTGAGCTAAGATTAAACCTTTTCTTCCCTGAGTTGCTTTAGTCAAAGTATGTTATCAGACCAACGGGAAAAGAAACTAAGATTCCTTCTTATTATCATTTTGATTTTCCTCTTCTTCCTCTTCTTTTTTTTTCCCTGAGACAGTGTTTTCTTGTGTAGTCCTGGAACTCCCTCTGTAGACCAGACTAGCCTTGAACTCACAGAGATCCTGCCTCTGCCTCCCAAGTGCTGGGATTAAAGGTGTGCACCCCCACTGCCCAGCAACAAGCTTTCTTTTCTATGTGTTTGTAATGTTTATGTTTTTATATATTAATTAATTTAATTATAGACTTCTGACACTTACTACCTAAATACTGTATTTTGATCATGTTTACCCCAGACAACCCTTTCTTTTCTTTTCTTTCTTTTTTTTGTTTTT
>NW_022196898.1:19047533-19096960 GCF_008632895.1 Mastomys coucha
GGCCTCGAACTCAGAAATCTGTCTACCTCTGCCTCCCAAGTGCTGGGACTAAAGGTGTGTGCCACCACCGCCTGGCATCAGATAACCCTTTCTTATCCCCCATTCCCACCAATACTCTTTCTCTTTCCAACCAATCACTCTCCCATTGTTATGTCTAGGCACTATAAAGTCACCCAGATAGCTGTTTTCAGAGATATTGTTGTTCATATAATACTTGTTTAGTTTTAGTTTATTAATATCACCTGGCTTTCTGTACTGAAATTGTATTTGTTACATATTATTTATTTCATATTAAACTGCTCTAGCAATAATTGAAAACACAACTATGCTTATCTATGAAGACTGTAATGTGTAATTTTTTTCCAGTCCTATTATTTTGTGACTCCAGAATAGATTTCAGAATTTGGCTTTGGCTTAATATTTACAACTTTGGCTTTTCTAATAATGTACTCTTAGGCTATGCTTAATTTTAACATACATTTTCTGCCTTCCCGCTGTTTTATTCTTTCTAATATCAATTTACAAATTACAAAACCCACATGGGAGAAGTAGATCTAATATAGAGATATTCCTCTTGCAATTATTTCAGTAGCTGGTGTAGGCAATTATTTTTATTTTAAGATTGTATTTACTGTTACTATTACTTGTGTACACAATCATGTGTGTGTCTCTCATAGCTACCATGCACACACACTAACATCAATAACATCCTCTGGCAGCATACACAGCACCTTCCAGCACTATGAAAGCTATCCAGTAGGGCTGAAGCTTCCAGGGGAGTACCAGCTAGAGTTCTCGGCATTCAGGTGTGTGGTGTCTTCAGCAATAGTCTTACCATCAAGTTATGGAGGGTAACAGGAGCACTGATAGTAGCCTGTCATGTCTAGGAGGTCTGTAGGACCTCACTGACCAACAATTCCAAAGAGGAAACACGTTCCTATTAGAATAGAAAAGTACCACCAGTGTTGCCCAGCTGCGAACCTAAGGAGCTACAATAATGGCTGTCCTGGGCAAGACTATCACACGTTTGTGTAATAGTGGTACAAATGTCATGGAAATAACCAACCACCTTATGATTGGAATTAAAGGTTACTCCATACCTTGCACTGAAATCAGGGCCACGAACTTGTTACTAGGTAGGTCATAGATGCTAGGGGAGAGGGTACTACGATTACTCTGCTAAATAGGCACAGTATGAGGCTGACTCCTGATGACTTATTATACCCATACTGAGGTTTAATTTCTTAAGGTCTTTGTATCCTAGATATGAATCCTCTGATGGATGTACAGCTGATAGTGATTTTATCTGGCTCTGTAGCCTGCCTTTTGACTTGACTGACAGTTTCTTTTGGTGTATAGAAGCCTTTAAATTGTACAAGATCCCATAAAATTGTAAGTTATTGGTCTTATTTTCTTAGGTATTAGAGTCCTATTCAGAAAGTCCTTACCTATGCCTATATCATTTTTAAGGGGTTATTTACTTTTATTTTATGTGTGAGTGCTTTGCCTGAATGTATGTAAGCACACTGTATATATGCAGTTCCTAACAAAGATCAGAAGAGAGACATCAGATGCTCTGTAACTGGATTTACAGATGGTTATGAGCCTACCATGTGGGTGTTGGGAATTGAACCCAGGTCCCCAATAAGAGCAATGAGTGCTCTTAGCTCTTGAGCCATCCCTCTATTCCCTAGGCCTATATGTTTTGGGATAGGTAATGAGGTAGGATTGCTCTTCCTAGACCTATCCTGGAACTCACTACATAGACCAAGCTGGCCTTGAACTCACAAAGAACTGCCTAGCTCTGCTTCCCAAGTGCTGGGATGAAATATGCCTGTGTCTTGAAGTATATTCCATACCTTTCCTATGATAGTTTTAGAGTTTCAAGTTTTGTGTTGAAACCTTTGATGCATTTGGAGCTTCTTCATGGTGAGAGATAAGGATATATTTTAATTCTCCCATGTAGATGTCCAGTTCCCCTGGCATAATTTGATTAAAATGTTATCTCTTCTTCAATGTGGGCTTTGGCATCCTTGTGAGAAGTCACGCGGCTGTTGTTGCATAATCCTCTCTTCTATTCCACTGACCTGTGTGTCTGTGTCTGTGCCACAACTGTACTGCTATGGATTATCACTATGGATTATAGTAGCCCTTGAAATCATATCTGGGGATGTCTCCAGCAGCACTCTTTTTTCTCAGAATTATTTTGGGTAGCCACACTAATCAGGGTCTTTTGTGATTCTTTATACGTTTTAAGTCTTTTCCCTGTTTCTGTGAAGATCGACACTGTCCAGATCTCAACTTTTTCTTAAAGAAGGCATGGAGGAAGTGCTGATACACAGGAGTGGGGAGGTACAAGAGAGGGTAATGGGGTTGAATATGGTTAAAATGAATTATACTCAGTCATGAAAATGCCACAGTAAAACACGTTGTACATAATGAATATATATGAATTTTAAAAAGAAGGGAGAGAAGGAGGCAGAGAAAGGAGGAGAGAAGGTAAAACACTTTCCAAAACCTTCAGACATTAATGAGATGGGCTGGGGGTTACTATGTACCATATTATCAAGATTATTAAATGTTTGGCTTATCCCTCAAAAATAGTCTGAATACTTTAACAGCAATGGCAAGGTGAATCTGACATTTAGCAACTTGAATGTGAAAACTTGAATTTTAACCTCACATGTTTATTTTCATTGTAAGATGACACTTTTGATAGAGAAACTCTCAAGGCAGAATGTAAACAGGTTTATAATAAGTATTTTGATTAACCTTGGTGGTTATGGCAAATACTTATTTGTTAAGACATTATTCAATTTTGTTCACATGATCGTTAATTAATCTACACAGAAAAGGTGGCATCTTTCCTGGGGCCCCAAACATACATTTCGATTTATTCAGAGTGGTTTGAATATGCATGACCCGTGGAATGTGGTACTCTTAGGAGGTATGGCATTGTTGGAGGAGGTGTGCGGTGGGCTTTGGGGTGCTATGCTCAAGCTCTGCCCAGGGCAGAGGAGAACCTCCTTCATGCTGCCTCTAGATGACAATGCCCTACTACTGCCTACAGATCAAGATGGAGAATTCTCAGCTCTTTCTCTAGTACTATTTCTGCCTGAAGGCTGCCTTCTTCCTGCCATGATGATAATGGACTGAACCTCTGAAATGGTAAGCCAGCCAGAATTAAATGTTTTCTTTACAAACGTTGCTTTGCTCATGGTGTCTCTTCACAGCAACAAAACTCAAACCAAGACACTCAGTCCCATTCATTTTGTTCTTGTGTTGGTTGGTGACCCAGTGACAGTCAGTAACACACTAGACAAAGTCTGGAGGGCATTTCTGAGAAAACTCCTTTCTCCTTAGCTGGCCATTCTGGAACAAGGCAAGACACTGAGGATGCAAAGTGCTGAGATGGACAAATTCTGATCTTCAAAGATCTTGTTGAGCTCATTAATTAAACCAAGGCCAAGTTGGGATTATCTTTTAACTTCCTGTTACTTCCCGTTATAAAAAGTCTTATCAAAGCCACATGGCAGATTAAGTCCTGAGCAAACAAACTGTGCACCACTGTGTTCTTGATCTTATTGTTAAAGCTAGGTTACAAAGATCATGAAAGACAACCTTTCTTCTTTCTTTCTTTCTTTCTTTTTTTCTTTCTTTCTTTCTTTCTTTCTTTCTTTCTTTCTTTCTTCCTTCTTTCCTTCCTTCTGTCCTTCCTCCCTTCCTTCCTTCCTTCCTACATTCCTTAAAAACAAAACAAACCAAACAACAACAAATTATAACACACAGAGACAGGGTCTAACAGAATCTCAGGGCTAGCTGTGTAGCCCAAGTAGCTGTTATTTATGATCCTACTGCCTCAGACTTCCGAGTGCTGGGATTATAGGCGTGTGCCACCATACCTTGCTTAGCTAGCTATAAAATAGTCTATATTCAGAAATGTTTTAGTTCATAACATGGGGCAACCAAGATTCCAGTGTTAAGAGAACTCTTCATGGTATCACTCTGGATCCTGCAAGTGACTATCTGCCACATCCTGTATGGCTTGGTCCTAGAAATCTGACTAAGGCGAATTGGGACTAAAGAAACAATAGATGCACACACAGAAAAGCTACAACAGGGTGGGCTGTGTTCATTCTGGTGGAGGGCACCTACAACAACCCAGAAACTTCATCAAGCTTACTTTATACATCTGAATTGAGGAGGCAGCTGAACAAGGAGGCAGGGTTGGCTAATCTTGATAGGCCTCTGTAGAGAGCAGGCTCCAGCTGCATCATCCCAGAGGGGGAAGGCACTATGGCTAGCTATTGCACACACCATCAACATCTGTATGTAGATCAGAGGAAGGTTCTGCCTGTTCACTTGGGAGGCACCTCCATCCTTGAGATTGTGGACTTCACTCAGGACTTCATCCACTCCTCAGAAGTATCATTATTAAGTTACCAATTACAAGGACCACAACTCTGACCTAAATTACAAAGAATTCACTGGCTCTTATAAATGAGAAGAATAATTAGTTTATTATTATATTGGGTTGGGGATTTGTCATGGTGCATGAGTGAAAATCAGAGAGCAACAGTGTGGAGCCAGTCATCTTTTCCCACCTTTTCATGGGTTCTGGGGACTGAACTGAGGTCTTCAGGCCTTTGCAGCAAGTGCCTTATTTGCTGAACCACGTTGTTACCCCCATATCAGAGCTTGTAACGTTATAGAACTTGGCCTTTCCCCTGTGCTCCTCTCAGCTGTCTCCCTCCATGTGTTAGCTTCTTCAGATTAGTTTTCTTCAGGGTAACACCACCATTCACTGTGGCTTTGGGCCTCCATCTCCACATCTCACCCCTTCAAAATGCCAGGGACTTGAAATGTTCTCATTGGCTTAGCCTGAGTCATATGTGCAACCTCAAGAGCAGAATAGAATCAGATTCCTGGAGGCTTTTCTAAGTGGGAAGGAGAAATACAAACATCAGAAAGTAACTATATCGTGGTCACTGTGTCCTGGTTGTTATTATGAAGAATAACTAATTTTTTTTTTTTTAAAGCAGAGTCTTACTCTGTAGCCCTGGCTGGCCAGGAACTTGCTATGTAGACTAGATTGGCCTCAAACTCCCAAAGATTCTCTTGCCTCTGTCTCCTAAGAGATTAAGGCATATGCTACCATAAATTGGAGTTTTAAATTTTTCTTCTTGCTATGTGTATATGTGAGTGCGTGCATGTAAATCTATGCATCATGTACATGAAGTGCCCTCAGAGGACAAAAGGGAGTGTTAGGTCCCCTGGAACTCCAGCTGCAGACAAACAGTTGTGAGTGCCATGTAGTGCTGGGAATAGAACCACAGTGTCATGGAGGAGCCGCCAATGCTTTTAAATATTGAACCATCTCTCCTGCCCGACTGGAAAGTGACTTTTAAAGATGTGCTTGGATTTATACTCTGTACTTTAAGCAGAATGTAAGATGGGATAACCAATGCTATTAGGTCCATAGATTGCCATTAAAACACAAGATTTGGTGAACCATTTAGAAAGTGCAGACAGACATAGTTATTGGAGAGCCTTTGCTAAATCATAGCAGGAACATTTGTGAGACCAGACTTCTGTTTATTTCTAGAACCACACATCAAGACAATCAATAGTGATTTAGAGCAGCTGCTTCAGGAGAAATGTCAAACTCTTTGCTCTTTAAAAAATGTTAATGGGAAAATTTGAAATCCGGGAACTCTTCAACACCTTCACTCTTCTGAAATCCAAAATTGCTAGGATTAAAAAAAGAACGCAAGGCAATCCAGTCAAATTCATAGACACTTACTGGCACATCTGCTATTTGCATCAGAAAATGAAGCAAAATTGGCAGGAAACACAACGAGCAATTTGCAAAGGCAATTCAAAGTCCACAGCCGGTGTTTGCAGATTCCTAGCACAGGGTGCTTGGTGGCAAACAATGGCCATCCTAGAGCCTGGCCTCCGTACTCATCGCCCTGCACGCCTGAAGTTTATCTCACACCTGCATTTGAAACTTGGAAAACCTGCCAAGTGGTTTCCCCAGATGGACTCTGCAAAAATTCCAGGGTGCTGTACATTGTAATCAGAAAAAATATCTGTCTCTCAAACTCATCAGCTATCCGGAATCAGTTAAAAAAAAAAAAGGAAAGAAAGAAAGAAAGAAAGAAAAGAAAAAAGAAAAATTTAAAGTGATGTTTACTTTAAGAGGGCATCCGGTGCCCACAGAGGTCATTGTCATTTTGACTAGAGCAGCACAAACTAAGAATGAAGCTGGGCAGAGGCTGGTGGAGCATGCCTCTAATCTCAGGAGGTAGAGGCAGGTCAATCTCTGAGTTTGAGGCCAGCCTGGTCTACAAAGGGAGTTCCGGGACAGAGAAACTCTGTTTCAAAAACAAACAAACAAACAAAACCAAACTAAGAATGAGGACTATGTAGTGCCAGGCTGTGGTTGCTGTGGGGTCTGTCTCCCTCAGGAATAGTCCAAGATGGGTGAGGCCACGCTTGCACCAAGCTACAGAGACTTAGCTGCTTTCTTCTGGAAACCTTGACGAGCTAATTACTTGTATTATGGAAATGCATCCCCTGAACTGCTAGGGTGATTCTGCAAATTCAGTGAAGTGCAACTTGTATATAAAAAGCTGCTTAGTTAGGGAGAGAGAAGCGGCAACCAATGAAAATTCCTTGCTGACGCTTTAAGATTGTCTATGGCTTAAACAATTAACCTTTTCTAGAAACTTTAGAAAGGGCAATTTGGATGTTTTAAATAACCAGAGCAATGCAATATACCCACGTTAAGTCAAATGTGCAAGAAAGGGAAAACATTGCTATCCACCTCCCCCCACGTCTACCCCCGACTTTAAACAGCAGTTTTCCTTTTCTGCACAGGAAAGGGTCTGCAGAAGGTCGTTATGAGTCTGGATGGAGGCCAGGCTGCCAGAGTCCTGGGGCTGAGTACTGGCTCTGCCTATTGTTAACTGGGTAACCTTGGGCAGATGACAGACTTTCTCTGCATTGGCTTTTTTATCTGGAAGAGGGGGGTAATAACTGCACCATCGGGGCTCTTAGAGGCTGGAGTGAATTAACCTGGAAGGAGCACTTAGAGCACTAAACACAAATTAAGCATTAGTGTAATTATTCATGGCATTTCAAATACATTTACCGAAGGAACTTCTACTAGAATACAAAGATAACAAAATCAATATGCACTTCCAAACTATATGTCTGTAGACAGAGTATGTGTTGAAAGTTCCTTTAGAGGCTGGCACGATGGCTCAAGCATAAAAGCACTTTGTGACCAAGCCTGATGACTTGAACTGGGTCCCCAGAAATCGTATGGAAGAAAGAGGGAGCTGATTCCCTTGAGTTGTTCTCTGAAGCCCACGTACATGCTGTGGCACACTTTTATATGCCCCCTTAAACCTAGGAAATAAAATAAATAGGTGCAAAAAAAAAAAAAAGTAAAGAAAAGAAAAATCTTCCCTCTGGGCATAGTGTTACATTTGTTTATCTCAGCACTCAGGAGGCTAAGGTAAGAGAATAAGGAGCTTGAGGCCAGTCTGTCTGATTAGACATTGTTCTGTTGCTGTGAAGGGACACAATGACCAAGGCAACTCTTATATTATAAAGCACTTAATTGGGGCTGGCTCCTAGTTGCAGAGGCTTAGTCCATTATCCTCACGGCAGGGAGCATGACAGAACACAGGCAGACACAGTGCCGGAGAAGTAGATAAGAGTTCTACCTCCTGATCCACTGGCAGCAAGAGAAGAGCCCACCCCCAGTGACACCTTCCTCCAACAAGGCCACACCTCCTAATCCTTCTAATCCTCTCAAAGAGTCCCACTCCCTGGTCATTCTTATTCAAACCACCACGCTGGCCTACATAGAGAGACCTTGTATGAGAAAGAGGAGTAAGCATACTATTGAAGTAATTTACAATGTCACATAAGATATAGTTCAATTCTATACAAACATCCCTAAATGCACATTGCTTGAAGGTTCTGCAGATTATTTAACAAATAGTTACTGACTAGCTAGCTATCTTGTGTAGGGCACTGCTGTAGCACGGACTTTGTGTGTATTTGTGTGTATGCGTGTGTGTGCATGGGGCTGATACTTTTTAGGAGGATACAGTAAGTAAACCAAATAATAAATGATTTATCACAGGGGGCTAAGCTTTATGAGGAAATGCGGTGCAAAATTGGAGTGTAAATAGTGGAATATATCTATAGAGAAGGCCTCTAGCAAGACCGTGCTTGAGAATGGCCTGAATTAGAAGCCATATTGGACTTGGAAGAGAGGGATATGTACAGAAAGGGAGGCGATGCTGTTTAAGGAAGAGCCGTATCTGCAGAGCTTGTATTCCACATTCAGAGACTGCCATCTGCACGTTCCTATACAAACTCGCTGCCTGAGATAGGAAAATTATATGAAAACACGATCATCACAGTTAATGTAAATTACACAGGCTCCGTGTTATGTTGGCTTACATATGGATTCCAAAGAATCTGTGGACAACAAATATGACTTTCTCTTTTCAAAAGCAACTCAGAGTAGGAAGCAAACTATAGCAAATTAAGAGCAGCAACTGGGAAGTCCTCAGAAAGGCTAGAAAGACCATGAGAAGCAGGATAGATAGGTCAGTGGTTAGGGGCTCTGGCTGTTCTTGCAGAGAATACAGGTTCAATTCCCAGCCCCCAGCTGCCTGTAACTCCAGTTGCAGATACCTTCTCATCTCTACCTCAGATGCTTGCACATAGCACATGCAAAATTACAAGCTCACACACACATATAAGCTATTTTTTTTTTAAAAAAAGAAAGGCTGTTCACTTAAGTTTGTTTTTTGTTTTTTTTGTTTTTGTTTTTTTAATAAAATGCTATGTAAGAGTTTTGCATAACATTGTCTTTTCGTGGTTGGTAGCTGGGTCCTACCTGACCTGTTATGACTGTGAACACAGCCGTAAAACCTGGAAATAGTTTTAGCTTTGTTTAAAAATAAGCAAAGCCAGGCTGGAGAGATGGCTCAGTGGTTAAGAGCACTGATTGTTCTTCCAGAGGTCCTGAGTTCAATTCCCAGCAATCACATGGGGGCTCACAACCATCTGTGGGCTGTGCTGTCGGGGAGACCATGTTGGTCTCCTTGTCCTGTACTGCCACTGAGGGCTATAATGGGTGGCCCGTGCTGCAGCGGAGGGCTGTGTTGATGTCAGTGGTCAGTGCAGAAGTCCAGGATCTGTTCCTGCTGACTTTAAAGGGCAAGGAAGATACTTTTGCACTGATATTTTTGTTGTTGTTGTTGTTTATTTATAGTTGTGAGCCTTCATCTGGTTGTTGGGAATTGACTTTTAGGGCCTCTGCTAGCTCCAGTCAACCCCACTCGCTCCAGCTCAAAGATTTATTTATTATATTATAAATAAGTACACTGTAGCTGTCTTCAGACGCACCAGAAGAGGGCATCAGATCTCATTACGGGTGGTTGTGAGCCACCATGTGGTTGCTGGGATTTGAACTCAGGACCTTCGGCAGAGCAGTCTATGCTCTTATCTGCTGAGCCATCTCACCAGCCTGTTTGCACTGATATTGATGACTGCAGATTCACAACTGAGAAAGGAGGGACAGACATAAAAGGCTTCTGTGGCAGACCCTACCCCAAAACCCTAACAGCCTAGATAGGAAACTATTGAAGAGCATTCTAAAAAACTGTGATAAGGATGCTGAAGTGTTGTAGCTTTCAACAATTGAGGGTTTCTGGCAGAGATGCGGGTGGGGAAGGACTCAGTTTTCTTTAAGGGGCTGGCCAGTGGGAGCTTGACTGTGCTCCAGTGAGTATATGGGCAGCAGAAACTGGACTTGTAGTCCTCCTCCCCTTCCTCTTTTCTTTCTCCTCTTCCTCCTCTTCCTCCTCCTCTTCTTCCTCTTCCTCCTCTTCTTTCTCCTGTTCTTCTTTTTCTTTTGAGGAGGAGGTCACAAGGGCGGGAGGCAGACCTGGGATGACTGAGAAGTGAGTGTAATCGTACATGATGTGAAATTCTCAAAAAAAAAAAAAATCAATAAAAATATTACATTGGAAAAAATAAAAATAAGCAAACCCCTCAACTGAGTAAAAAAGCAACAGAAAAACAAGTCCCTTCCAGTCCTCCCTGGAAAGGGTGGAAGCATAGAGGGAACCAATTGCTCAATTTAAGAAAGCCATTGTGAGTGCTACAGAGAGCGATTCCTGCTTAGCTGAATCAAGGCTGAGAGGCTAATGCAGCGAAGCTTATCTGAGGCTGACTGTAAAGAGTAGCTGGCACGTCACTGAAAAGCAGCCGCCTGGCTGGGGACTTTTCCAAAGATCACACACAACTGTTTCAGACTTTCTATTTCTGGGGCAGTGCCAAGCCATCTGAGAATCAGTGGTTTTTAGCTTAGTGTCTTATTCTGGGTCTCAGAAAGTCAGCTGCTCAGTATGGAAGGATTTTTATTAGGGGAAACACCTGCATGAGAGAAACCCAGAAGGCAGGCAGGCAGACAGACTGGCAGAACTGTCAACCTGCCACCCAGCCTCACTCAGAATGGGGAAGGTGGGAAGAAAGGAGAGGCGCAAACACCCAGATCACCCAGCATCTAAGGACTCTATCAGAAAGTCCCCCAGCCCAAGTCATGTGCTGGCAGCCTATGTCTCTGGGACCGCGCCTGTCTTGCTACTTAGTGTCCCTGCAGAACGTGGCTAATGGCTCTGAGTAGCAAGCCTGACCTCAGCACAAACTTGGAGGTGGATTGCAGTGTGGGCCCTTTGCCAACTGTGCCATCGAGCAGTGTCAGAATTACTGAAGGAGCTGGCTTGCTGCATCCTCCGGGGCCAGCTCCTCCTCCCTGCCAGATGCCATCAGATGTCCTCAATGCCTGCTGCTTAGAGACGCTTGGCCAGGCAAGCCAGAACCTGGTGGGGTTGTGTCATGCCTCTCATATGTGCTGACCATAGCAAAAGGGCTTCAGACCAGAGAGAGTAGAAACATATCTTCCGCTTTAATGTTTATCAATGAGTTTCATGAATGTCTTACTGATGTGCTCGGCAGTGGTGTCTGTATCTTTGATTTCTTCTAAAAATGAAGGGGGAATGAAGTTGTTCAATAAAGAGCTCCCTGGTTCCATGGACACAGCTCAGTCAGAAAAAACAGACAGGTTTAAAGGCCTGCTGGTGAAGGATGGCTCAGCAAAGGTCAAATGGACTACCATCCAAAGTCCCCTCAACCCCCCCACCCCCCACTTTCAACCACTCGGTACTCATTACGTCTGTTTTTCTGCTGAGGGACCTGACCTTACAATAGCACACTAGCACACGGCATTCATGTGAACACGAGTGGTCTGGTACTGAAAATGGTATTGCAAACACCACTGGCTGGCCCCCATTTGCCATCATTTTAAGTGGAAAAATAAATCTGTGATGGCTATAGGCAAATGCCTAAACATTCTCTAAATGTGTTGTCGAAGAGTGGAGTCTAAATACAGGAAACAGTATGTACCTGTTAGAATGTAAGTTGGTTAAACCATCGCTTTCTGACCATCGAAACAGTCAATGTGATTATCATTGTTTGTCTTAAGCAAGGTGAAGAGTTTGCATGTCCTTTGAACTAGACACAAATTTTAGTATTTAAAATACTTTACCATACAGGGCACATGGGTGTGTGCCATTCATTTGCCAGTGCTTAGGGAGTGGAGTCAAGTGGATCTCTGAGTCTGAGGTCAGTGTGGTCTTCATAATGAGTGCCAGACAAATCAGAGCTATACAGTGAGATCCTGTCATGACAACAACAACCAACTCCATCACATTTGAAAACAGTGAGTTCAAAAATGATGTTTATAATATGCCCATTTCCCACAGAGATTAGAGCCAAGCATAAAAGGTAAGTGAATTACACATAGAAAAATAATCACAAGAGGCTGGAGAGACAGCTTAGCTGTTAAGAGCACTTGCTGCCCAGGCAGATCATAACATGCACATGGCTAGTCACAACAGTCTATGACTCCAGTCCCAGGGGTTCTGGAGCCCCCTTTGGCTTCCAAGGGTACTGCACGGATGCAGGCAAAATACACATACACATACAATCTTGAGGCTAGAGAGATGGCTCAATGTCTCTGCTCTTCCAAAGAACCTGGGCCCAGTTCCCAGCACCTACATGATAACTCACAACTGTCTGTAGCTATAGTTACAGGGGACCAGATGGCCTATTCTGGCCTCCCTGGGCACCAGGCACAGACATATATGTTCAGGTAAAACATTCACACACATAAAAGTTTTAAAAAAATGATGAATAAATCTTTAAGCAGGGTATGGTGAAACATGCTATTAATTCCAGCACCCAGAAGTAGATGAAGAGGGATCTCTGTGAGTTTGAGGCGAGCCTGTTTTACATAGCAAGCATATAGTAAGTAGTATCCTGTCTCAAAAAGAAAAAAAGTTGTAAAAACTTACACAAGTAAAATCATACAAACACACTTTTATGTGGTATAAAGTAGGCTTCCTACGGCTCAGTCCTTTGGAGGTTTAAAAGCAATGTTGACCAGGGACATAAGGAATCATCTCCCTGAAGCCATGCCTGTGAGAAACAAGTGTTGTGTGTTTGATTTTGTTCCTTGACTGTTCACATTTGGATGTAGTGTACAAACACTGGGATGGGACACTAGAGTTTGACCTGGGTTCCCACGGTTATGATTTGGGTGTTGGGTCTCCACAAATTCACCTATCCCTTCATTGCCACTTGGTCTTTCTACCCTAGAAGCCCTTCTACCCACAACAGACCTTCCATAACAAAGGAGGGTAAGCCTTAATACCGCTGAGCAAGCTCAGTGCCCTCTTGGGAAGAAGGACCCTAGCTATCTAGTGTGGGGAAACCCTGCTAATTAAGGTCACAGTCCACTATGACCAGACAGCTCCTCTGAGCTTGGTACAAAATGAAGGGACTCCCTTTACTAGCAGGGCTTCCCCTACTCTGACTTTGTCTGGGGAATCTCAATTCCTCACACCCTCTGGGGGAAGGTTGAGTAGTCCTGGGCAGACCTACAAGTTCAACTTCCTCTCCCATTCCACAAGAACCCTCCCAGTAAGTACCTGGGATTCCTGGAATGCCTCTCCATGTAAATGAGGCGTTCACAGAACTTTAAACTCTAGCCAATGATTTTCATTTACCCCGAAAACCTTTTCCCACTCTTCAAAGTCCATATATAGCCCTGGTTCACCCTAAATAAAGTGTGTTTGCACAAGCCCATCCCAAGTATAGATATGCATACAAGCTAAGATCCTCTAGGAGAGCTGTTTCATTGAAGACTATCAGACACGACCTTTCTGCAACACTCCCCACTGGACCAGGTTCCTGGAGAAAACTATCCATTCTGGACTCTGCTTCATCCTTCTAGCCCAGCTGGAACCTCAAATGCAAACCACAATCCAGAGCCTGACTTAGAGGAGATCGTTGTCAGAGGCAAGCAAGATTATATTTCCGTGTGTGTGTGTGTGTGTGTGTGTGTGTGTGTGTGTGTGCATGTTAAAGCTCCAAGATTAAAAGAGTAAAAATTAAAAATAAAAACAAAATCATATAGATTGATTTCTCTTTTACACAACACATTACATTTTTAAAAAGAAAAAAAGAGTTAGAAACACGCTTTATTAAATCACACGTCGGATCCAATTTTCAGAGATACACTTCTTTTTCCTCCCTTGAGAACGGTCTGTGTCAGTCAGGAAGCTTTATTATCTACCGACTGTTAATCTTTGGAATGGATGCCAAATAAGAATGTTCTCCTCCTCTCCTAAGCTCCCAAGCCACGACATAGAATTCTGTGGTAAAGGTGCAGTATTAAAAACTAGAAGCAGACACATGGCAGAAATTGGGCCTCCACTTCAGCTTCTGGCTGGGTCCCATGCAGCTGCCCTAGGTTCTTATTTCAGAGATGCTTTGTTAGAGAAGTGAATGTGTGCAGTCACGTCAGAGTGATGTTATTCTCTGTTCACTTGCAAGTCTTACCTTCCCAGGAGCAGACACTGAGACATCCACATCTGTCTCAGACGTAGTTTCATTATATTAGATGCCTGTCCTCTGAGACCCACTATTTCATGGTTTTGTATACGCTCTGGTGCTACATTTGCATTGATTTGAGCTTTAATTTTTATAGTATTGGAACTCTGCTGCCTGGAATTACAGATGGGATCAGCCAATTCCAAAGAAGGACTATACAAAAAACTGTATGTGATGCTGTCAGGATGTGAATGAACATTGATAAGGCTGACCATCTTTCAGAAAGAACCTCAAATTAGTTAATTAGTGTGAAATATACTGGATGCCTCTGGTGTAATTTATTTTAATTAATTATTAATACTATTACTTTGCCTGTGTGCTAGTGCATTTGTGCCATAGCACCCAGGTGGAGGTTAGACTTGTGGGATTCTGTTCTCTTTTTCTGTTGTGTGGGTTCTGAAGATGGAACTCAGGTCAGCCACCTTGGAGACAGGCACTCTTACCTGAGACACATCACTGGCCCCAGAAGTCTATCCTTTTGACCCCAAATTATTTTTACTGTACTTCAAAATCTTCCCATGCCCCAAGCCTCACATAAAAATTTTCTGATCTGTTCAAACCATGATTTCTTCCTTAAAAAATCTCCGTAGCACTCATGTGTACATTTTTGCACAAATATTTTTAGATCACTCTTCACACTTTAATAAAACAGAAAGAGAATTTCTTTATATATGCCTCCACCCTATACACACAGCATCCTGTTTTGTTATAAACAATGAACTCATGCTGACACTTTGCTCACAAAGATAGCTTACATTAGGGCTCACTTTTGGTGTCTATATTCTCTGGGTTTCCACACAGATACATTCATAGTAGCATACATCTGTCCTGATTGTGTTGTACAATAGTTTTACTGGCTTAGAAATCTGTGGTCAACTGTTTATCCCCTCCCCCTCCCATTACGAATTCCTGCATGCTGTGGATCATCTCTGTTTCTGCTTTGCTTTCTCCAGAGTTATATTCAGGAATTGTACAGAGTGTCACATGTTCAGGTTGGCTTCTTTCACTTAGTAACATGTGCTTTAGTTTCTTCCATGTCTTCCCATGGTTTCATAGTTCATTTCTTTTCAGTGCTGAGAAATACTTCTTTTTTTTTTTTTTCTGGAGATACTAGGTTATTCAATGACTAAAGAACATTGTGGGGGCTAGAGGGATAGTTCAGTGGTTAAGAGCACTGGCTGCTCTTCCAGAGGATCCAGGTTTGATTCCCAGTACACACATGGCAGTTCACAACCACTGTCACTGAACCCAATGCTCTCTTCTGGCCTCCACAGGCACCAGACACGCTCATAATGCACACACATACATGAAGGCAAAAAAAATATGCATACACCTAAAATAAAAATAATTAAATAGAAAAAAGAGATGTCTTGGTTGCTTCCAAGATTTGAAAATTATGAAGTAAACATCTATAAACATTGGGATTTTTTTGTGATGGGAGTCACTCTGCATCCCCTCTAGCATTTGGTCTTGTTTTCGTCTTGGGCATTCTGATAGGCATGCAATTTGCTTTGAGTGGGAAGATGGATGCAAGTTGTGATTCTGGGATGGGAAGAACAAGAGAACAGGGCGGAGGCAGTGATGTGCATTCAAAGAACAAACCCAAGAATGGTAGCTCTGTCACCAAGGGGCTGCTGACTCCTTAGCAGATTCCACGATTGGGCAACCTGGAAACAGTTCCTGTACAAACTGTACCCTGCACACCTGCATGTTAACAAAGGCCTACCATTCTCAGTTCAAACCCTGTGCAGGTAAGGCATTGGGTCCAGTTTGTTCAGTTTCTTGCATAGTGCCTGACACTTTGGTACAGAGTGACCCGTGAATTTGTTAACAGCTGAAGTAATGATTAAACAGCCTGTAACCTGCAGTGACTTCAGGAGGTTGGCAAAAAGTAGCTGGAGGAATATGCCACTCTAAAGAATCAAATCAAATGAAATTTGTTATATTTCAGAGTACCATAAATAACACACAGGTAAGTGGTAAGACAGGAAAAAAACATTTACTATGTGAGTGATATTCTTAATACAAAAGAAGTTTTGCATACTATGAAAGTCTGAAACGAAAAAGGATGAAAGTAAGTAAGGAAGAGGAACACAGGCCCCAATAAGTGTTGTGTTTTGTCAAGTTTTGTCATAAGGTATTCCCTCCCACTCGACATTGTCACCCTGGACATTTCTGTTCTTGACCAACTAGGACATGGATGATGGACACACACTTGCACAGTCTTTTCTTCTTGCAAAGCATTTGTCGAAGTCTGAAGTAAAGCCGAATTGAACACCAGTGTAAGAAGTTTTCATTCCCTCTGGAGGCAGGGTCTCACTATGCAGCCCTGGCTGTTCTGGAACTTGCTATATAGGTCTAACCATAAATTCACAGAGATCTGCCTGCTTTTGCTTCCAAGTACTGTGACTGAGGGCATGTGCCACTGTGTCTGGAAAATGTAAGAAAACTAAAGCTATTGACTTGTGATGCCTTGATTTCCGTCAGCTAGTAAAATCAATTTTCAAATATCCGTGGATGCCTTCTTCTTTGCTTTTCCTTTTCATTGCTGTCTGTGACTCAAAGACACAGTCCTTCCTCTCACCTGCTACTCACAGCTATAGACTTCGAGTGGACTCAAAGAGTGATTTCAGAATAGCCACAGTCATTCATGTGTGAATATGTATTTATAGTATGCCTAGGATGTGCCAGGATTCTGCCTGTGTTGACTTACACTGGAGAAAGGAACACACATAATCCCTGACCTCATGGCAAATAAACAGGGAGAGCAGGGGAAACAGCCGGGTATGGTGTTCCACACCTGAACTCCTAGCACTTGTGGAAAGAGGCTGACAATTGTTACTTGTAAGCCTGGGCTATATAGTCAGGCCTTGTATCAAGTAACATAAAGTGAACGAGATTCTTTCAACAAATCCACACAAACCTAATTCCACCTCTTAAAACAAAAACAACAGGAAGTAACAATTACTTTTTCTTAATATCTTAGTATAAAAATTAATATTACCAACATATCCTAATTGATTGAAATCCAAAAATATCAGGAATTAGAAATTTGTTGATTGCCATCCAATGGTCTCTCTAATTTGGTAATTGGAGAAACAGGTCCAATATTGTACAATCCATATACACTTTCAGCTTGTTTGTTTGTGACAGTGTCTTGCTGTGTACAACATAAGGGTCTTGAGATCTTGCTTCTCCTATCTCAGCCTCTTTATTAGTAGTATTGTTTATTTCATGTTTTTACACTATACTATGGTTTTCAGAACAGCTTACATATTTTAAAAGTATTTACATACCCAAAAGAAATGTAGACAATTAAATTGGGAGAGGGTTTATAGGAGAACAACAAAGAGTAAGACTGAATGCTTTGCTTGACGTTTGTAACTCTTGTATCAAGTTACCACAGTAAGAGCCAAGATCTTAAACTCTACTAAATATAAAACAAACAAACAAAAACACTTTATATATTTATGTTCATTTAAGAAAATATTAGTAGTGATGTATTATTTTGAAATATACAGTTAATACATTTGGAGTTATTTAAAATTTATATTGGGAAAAAGGTATGTATTTTCAGTATTGCTGTAGACAAGCATCTATATAAAACTGTTAAATTGATTGTTGTTTTATATCAAACAACTTTTATAATACTTATTTTTATTGTTATAATATTTTATAAATTTTAAAGAATATGACAAAAAAGATATTGTAGGTATTGAAGGGGGTGTCTCTGGGAGGAGTTGGGGTACAAAAGGAAAACAAGAATGTGATTTAATTATATTTACTTAAAATATGTTTTTAAATGTTAACAAATTCAGATAAATTGAAATCATGTAACTTTTCTTATTATAATGCAATAAAACTTAAAAAAAATGAACCAGATTCAACCCTATAAATGCCATATATAGCAGATGTGGTGTGTTTTCTTCCTCTGGTGAGCACTGTGAGATGCAGGCTGTCTGAGATCTTCAACCCAAATAAGTATTTGAGAGCTTCAATCAAGATGGTTACAGAATGGATTCATGATCTTAGGAGCAGCCAGACATTTCCAGGTTTCTCTTTACAATCTCACACCCGTGTTTCTCCTCCACCAGTTATCGTCTCTGGCTGCTAAAATTAGAGTGGATTGGACAAGGAGGACACTGATAATGGACAGTTAGAAGGCCACAGCTGTGGTCTGGGATGCAATGATGGTGGACTGGAAGAGTTACCATGGAAAGTAATGCACGTGTTTGTGCTGGGGGAGGTGAGGTCAACAGGATTTGATAGCTTGGATGTGTATGGTGGACTGGGGATGAGAAAGAGTGGAGCAGAGGAAACACGAGCCTGTGCTGAATTAGAGGGAGGTAATTTTAGTTAAAATGCTTAGTTAAGTGGTTAGGCATCAACACTTAAGCATAGAGCTCTGCAGGCTCTGCAGGCCCTCCATCTCACCGGGGCAGGCAGCACAGCAGAGCTAGCCCTGGTGGTGTGCTTGTAGGAAAGCTGATGGTGGATTGGAAGAGTTACCATGGAAAGTAATGCACATGTTTGTGCTGGGCACAACAAAGTTGATGACCAATTCAGCTTCCACCCAGGCCCAGATCTCCAGGACTCTGAATGTGTGCACTCCAGCATCCACCCCATCTATGAACTGCTGGAGCATGTGAAGGGGACAGTTCTGCAGATCCAAAGTTATAGGATTTCTATGTCACAGGCAACAACAGGATGTCTGAGAGGAGTCTTTGTGAGGATCCAGTGTTGATAGTGTAGCAGAAGCCAAAGGCCTCGAACCAGACCAAGGACTCATTGCGATGAGCATTTGCAAGTAAAGAAGTGTGGACAAGAGGGTAAACTGTGGGACATACCATGACACACCACAACCTCCCCTGTGGGATGTTTTTGTTTGTTTATTTGTTTTCATTTGGGAAGTTGAAGGATATGAAGGGACAGGGAGATGAATGTGATTGGGATATATGATGCGAAATTCACAAAGAATCAATAAAAATGTTTTCAAAAAGAAAAAAAAAAGAAAAAGAAAAATTCCTGTGTGGTGGCTCATGCTTGCAATGCTAGCACTTGGGAAGTAGGGGTATAGAGAGGAGCAACACCAGGTTGGCCTACACAGTAAGTTCTAGGACAGGAACTATACAGGGAGACCTACCTTTAAAAAAAAAATGTAAAAGTAAATGTTAAATTTTGTTTTCACAGTTCAGTTAATTTCTCTATTTTTTCCTGGTTTTCTCTTATTTCTATAAGTTCATATTCCCCCCATCTCCATGGAGAGAGGTATTTCATCTCTGAGATGAACTATACCTAAAAATTAGGCCATTCTTTTTTTGGGTTAAGATAGTTAAGTAAATTCTCTTTGGCTCTTACTTTTTTGCTTAGGTTTGACTTCAGTGGCTGAAATAAAACAAATCTGTACAATAATCTGCAGGAGAGGGAAGAGCCATAGGCTTCTCAATGTACTGCACTGCTTCAAAGGCTCCACTGCTCTCTAAATAGACGTTGTGAGAGACAGCGATGCAGGATGAGCCTTCTCAGGGTTTATCATAGGAAGACACAGACAATAATAACTCCCTGCGAACAAGTGCATCCACAGCCACAGAGAACTGAGAAATGACATGGGAAAACGTAGGAACAAAAATAGAAAGATTTTGCCCACAAGTTGAGGCCTTTGTTTTTTGAACAGACAAAATTTTTCAGGAGAAAAACCTGTTGGTCTTAGTCACTGTTCTATGGCTGTGGAGAGACACCATGACCAAGGCAACTCTTATAAAAGAAAGCAATTAACTGGGGACTTGCCTACAGTCTCAGAGGGTTGGCTGTTCATTATCATCATGGCAGGAAGCATGGCAGCAGCCATGGTTGAGAGCTACATCCTGAACAAATTGTGTTTGATTTTTTTCTCCCTGGTTCTGAAAATCTGCCCAAGGCCAAATTGAAAAGTTTTGGATTAAACAGAAGAGATTTCAAGACAGCCTAGTATTGGCTGCATCACATGGTTATTTGTGGTCACTCTTAAGCCGATCTATAATGAAAAGGAACAAGCTTAACAGGAACAATTACAAAATGTACAGTTTTAGGGAGAAAGGAGCTCCAGGAAATGTGCTATTGGAGCCAAGTTCAGTGTTCAAGGAGATAAAAAGTTTCAAAGAAATCCTGGTGGCAAATGGAATAAAGAGATACCCTGCTAAACTTCCAAGTTGTGAAAGAGAATTAAAGAAAAGCTTAAGCAGTAAAGGAAATCCTCAACAACAGAAACAGAAAGCTGGTGCAAACGTATTTGAACCAATGCATTTGTTCCAGACCTAACAAGCCACAGATGACAGCTTCTACCATGTGGTTCTGGCTGTAGCTATGAGAACACAAGAAAGCTGTTGTGGAATCTCCCTCCAAGTCTAAGGAAAGTTCATGAAGCCAGACATGTTTCAGGGGTGCCCTTGCATAGAGGCTGAGAAAGGACATTGTGTGAAATTGCAAAGATGAACCTGGATTACCTGGGTGACCCCCAAGATGTTGGAGTGTTGTGGGTTATGCACCAGAGAAGACTTCTTGGACATGGGTTTAAGCCAATAGAAAATCTTTATTAGCTGGCTTGGTGACTACACTGGGTGTTGGGATGTCAGTGTAGCACTGAAAATTTCTCAGGGTGAGCTTTTAACCACAAAATCATATTGTGGGTTGGCATACTTCAGTTAACAAGAACAGCTAGTCAGAAGCAGAACTTCAGAAGCCAAAAGGCAAGGTTAGTACATTTAGAGACTTCCCCAGAACTATAGACTTTGATGGATTAGGTCCTTTTTTCCTTTTAATTTCTTACTCTTCCCACCCCCATTTTTGCACGTGGCGCTACGTGCCGAGTTTTATGGCCTGAATGGTACTTACACTATGGAATTAGTTGTGCTAAGACCTAGAGGCCTGTTACATTTCATATTGGTTCCATTGGCATAGGTCAAGTCATAGATTCATCTCGGAGGATCAGATTATATTGTCATTTAAGCATTAGTAGTTTAAAATAATTTATTTATTTTTTTTTACATAAAAACATCTTTTCTGTTTCTCTTTTATTTGAAGGTTATTTTTGACCACTCCTAAACTTTTTCTAATTATCTAATTGAACTAATTGGCATAGAAGTAACGAGCTTTTCCCAGTGCTAAAAAAAAGACTTTCTTGTCTCATATAGAGGAGGTCCAGTCCTCTTTGAGTCTGTAGAACAACCTTGGCTAAAGAATCTAACTGGGACTCCAGATGACAAGTAGAAAGTCTAGATCGCCCAGGTGTGATAGTTTGAATGTAGTTGGCCCCCCTAGGTCCACAGTGAGTGGCACTATCAAGAGCTGTGACCTTGCTGGAGGAAGTGTGTCATTTTAAAGGTAGACTTTTGAGGTATTATATGATCAAGCTATGCCCCATGTGGTACACAGTCTCCTTCTGCTGCTTATGGATAAAGATGTAGAACTCTCAGATCCTTCTCCAGCATCATGCTTGTCTGCACTCTGCCATATCTCCTACCACAAAGATAATGGACTAAACCTCTGAAATTATAAGCCAGCCCCTAATTAAATGTTGTCCTTTATAAGTTGCCATGGTCGTGTTGTCTCTTCACAGCAATGAAACTCTATGACAGAAGTTGGTACCAGGGATAGGGTATTGTTGTGATAGATGGGACGATAGATAGATGTTTTCATTTGGAGGATTGTGGACTTTGGGACTTTGTGTTAGTAAAGCAGTAAAATGTTTTTAAGAGCTGCTTAATGGGTCATACTAGTAAGGCATGGAAGACAGTGGTGCTGAGGATGACTTGAACTGTGGGAGCCTGGCTCAAGGAGGCTTCAGAGGAGAATAATTTTAGTATGCATCCTAGAGATCCTTCTTGTGATATCTTGGTGAATAATATAGCTGCTTTTTGCCCTGGCTTAAACATTTTGCCTGAGGCTAAATTGCAGAACATTGGATTAATTGCATTTACAGAGAGATTTCAAAACAGCCTAGTGTGGACTCTGTCCTGTGGTTATTAATGGTCATGCCTATAGAGATCTATAATAAAAATGTGCAAGCCAAGCAAGGAAAGTTACAAAATGTTCAATTAGAGGAGAAATGGGGCACCAGGAATAATGGAGTTAAATCCTGTGTTCAAGGAGATAAACAGGTTAAAGAAAAGCTGCATGTTGGGGCTGGTGAGATGGCTCAGCAGGTAAGAGCACTGACTGTTTTTCTGAAGGTCCTGAGTTCAAATCCCAGCAACCACATGGTGGGTCACAACCACCCATAGTAAGACCTGACATCCTCTTCTGGTGTGTCTGAAGACAGCTACAGTGTACTTATGTATAATAATATATAATTTTTTTTTAAAAAAGTAAAGCTGGATGTTACATGGAATAAAGAGAGTGGTGACATCAGTGGAAGACCCCACTCAGCTGACTCCAACTTGTGAAAAGGAATTAAAGAAAAGCTTAGGTCCAGATGTGGTAGTGCCTGCCTTTAATCCCAGCACTCAAGAGACAAAATCTCTGTGTTCAAGGCCAGCCTGGTCTACATAGCAAGTTTCAGAACAGCTAAGCTTAGGCAGTTGAGGAAAACATCAAAAACAGAAAGCTGGTGAAGATGTAATTGAACAAAGGGGTAAAGTTCCAGCTCTAGCAGGGCAGAACTTAGCAGCTTCATTCACAGGCTTCTGACTTTTTAGTCAAGAATACAAGGAAGGGGTTATAGAATCTCCCTCCATGACTAAGTAAAGCCACAGAGGCCAGGCATGTGCTAGGGTGTTCCTGCATGGAGGCCCAGAAAGGATATTGTGTGAAGTTATGAAGGTAAAGCCTGGTTGCCTTGCAGCCCCTAAGAGATGTCAGGGCTGTGGGACACCTGTCAAGAAAAGTTGCTAACAGGGACTGGAACTAGCTCAAAAGGAAAAAAACCATATTGCAGTCAACAAAGCTGAAAGGCATTGGAGATCTGAAGAACATTTTGACATCAGACATGGAGATGCAGAGTTTGGATTTTGCCCAACTAATTTTTGGTCTTCCTTTGGTCCAGTATTTTCTTACTATGCTCCCTTTCCCTTTGGAACAGTGATGTTTATCCAATGCCATTATATGTCGGAAGTATGTAATCTACTTTTTGATTTTGCAGAGGATTACAGTTAAGTGATTGCATGAGTCTCAGAAGAGACTGAACTTTTAAACAACTTTGGGACTTTATCGACTATGGGGACTTTTGAAGTTGGAATAAATGCATTTTGCATTATAAGCCTATGGGGGCTAGGGAGTGAAAGGTGGTAGTTTGAGTGTAATTGGTCCCAATGGGCCCATAGGAAGTGGCGCTTTTAGGAGGTGTAGCATTGCTGGAGGAAGTGTGTCACTGTGAAGGTGGGCTTTGAGGTCATATATGTTCAAGTTATGCCCAGTGTGACACACAGTCTCCTCTGTCCTCTGCAGGTCAAGATATAGAACTCGCAGCTCCTTCTCCAGTACTATGTCTACCCGCATGCCACCATGCTTCCTGTCATGATAATAACGGACTAAACATCTAAACTGTAAGCCACCCTAATTAAATGTTGTCATCTCGAAGAGTTGCCATGGTCATGTTGTCACTTCATAGCAATAAAACCCTAAGACTACATGAACATTGTGTAGCTTAGTTTATAATCCCCCATTATGAGTGCTGAAGCTCCAACTGTGGCAGAACCCATGATACCTGCCCCCACCAATAAAGAAATGAGAATGAAGATGGCTCATCGTGCACAAGGAATACAAGAATCTAGATTGAGGTGGTCCTGCCCTCCTTTCCATTAAAGTTGAGCATCTGTGGTATAACATGTATGAGGACGTAAAGGAGTAGGCTCTCTTTCAGTGCAAGCAAGTCAGAAGATGCCATTAGTGCAAGGAAGCCAGATAGTCTTTGGAGTCTGGAAATAATTTAATGACCATCCCAAAATTGACTTTCTATATATGGCTCTAGGAATCTACATAGGAGGAGCTATTTAGGCATATCTTGGTGACCTTGAATAGGTACACTTTCCTGGAAGTCCTTCAGGGTGAGCTTAGGTTGGCCTTATTTATAGCTATTAGGGTTGGAAGTGGAGCTTATGGGGGGAGGGGGTTAGGGTTCATGCATAACCAGCAGTCTTGACCTTTACTGGTTAAAAATGGTTAAGGAACAGATAAACTATCTTTTGCATCCTGAATATGGAGGGGCTGGCTTCCACTGCCTTCTGGACCTTTATCTTTGAGGTTACCAAGAGAATTTCTAGGAACATAGAAACTTTGAAGCTTATCATCTTAGGGAGCTCATATTCCAGGTGTTCCAAGATAGATTGGTTTGGAGTACTGAGCCAGACGACTCTAGGTGCAAGTTTATTTTGAATAGTGAATTTGCTCCGGGGATCTGGACCATTTAGGTATAGCCCAACTCCTCAAGTTCTACCGTTTTTCCAATAATGAGTTTTGGCTTCCTGCCAGGGCATCACTTATATGGATATGAAGTTGCAAAGAACATACATAGGTTCAGTAACCCCACTAAGCACTAAGCATGGGTACTGTTATCTGGATAGGCATAGTTCTGGATACATGAGAGCCCCTTCTCTTCACCAGTGTACACACAGCCATGAGGGCATGCTCCTCCTCAGGAGCAAGCTAACCACTCCCAGTAACTTCTGGGTGTAATATTTTACAGAAATCTACTTGAAAGGTATAGGTTGGGTTTCAGTGGGCAGGTGAGATAAGAGCTCCCTCATTCTGGTTTTAACTGGGTGTGGTGGGTCCACAGGATGACACTGGAGATATTGTGACCTTCATTGTTGTTTTGGGTAGGATTCTGTTTACCCATAGAAGGTCTCCAGGCTGGGACTTGTGGGCAGGCTCAGATGCAAGCAAGGGTACATACAACCTCTCAAACTGAGCCATGTGATGAACAGTCCTCTGGAGTTATTGTAGGGCTTGTGAGGACTTGAGGAGAAAATGGTTCCTTACTGCTGGTCTGTAAGCTGGGGAAGCAGTGGGGGAGGTCTTCCAAGCATAATCTCATTGAGATAAATCCCTCCCCTTGTGGAATGCAGGGAGCTCAATGCAAATTAAAGGAAGGAGGTATATCCACCTTTCACTGCATTCTGGTGAGAGTTCTGTTGTTGTTTTGTCCTGTTTACCTTTCTACCTGTTCTGGTGGTTTGAATATGCTTGGCCCATCGCAAGTGCTATTATTAGGAGATGGGGCCTTGTTGGAGGAACTGTATCACTGTGGAGGTAGGTTTTGAGGTTCTATGCTCAAGCTCTGCTCCCTGCAGGACACGGCCTCTCCTGGTTGCCTTCCAACCAAGATGTAGAACTCTCAATTCTTTCTTGAGCACTATGTCTTCCTTGACACTGCCATGCTGCCTTCCACAATAATAATAGACTAATTATCTAAAACTGTAAGCCAGTCCTAATTAAATACTTTCTTTTTAAAAGAGTTACCTTGGTCATGGTCAATGAAACCCTAACTATGACACCTGATCAGAATTTTATAGTCTATAAGCACATTGAAAACTTCAATCTCTGTCTAAAGTTTTAGCCATTAATTGAGAGGTTTTGGCTATGAAAGCTTGGCCATTGTCAGATCCCTTTGCTAGGGGGAGGACAGTTTGGCAGGGGCAGTTCTTGGAGGATCTTTATAACTACTATTTGAGCAATTTCAGAATAGGTGGGGAACTCTTCTACCCACTGAGAAAGGGTATTTATAAAAACTGGCCAGTACTTATATCCTCCGGTGACAGGCTGGATCTTGGTGAAGTCAGTTTCTCCATGTTCTCTGGGATGCCAGCCTCTCATTTGGACTCCTTCCTGGGTAAGGACTCTGTTTTAGATTTGCCTGAGCACTGATCTGGCACTGGCTGAGACATCTGGCACCAGGCTGTCCAGTGTAGCTATAGCATACCGTGACCTGAGCAACTCAGAAAGCTTTGTGGACCTCGCTGAGTGTCCTACTGGAGGTCCATTACCAGAATCCCATCAATTGTTTCTGGAGGAATGATCTTTCCCTTTAGTGGTCTCCATCAACCTGTGGGTTCAAACTGTCCATTTTTTCTTTTTTTTTTTCTTTTTTTTTTTGGTTTCTCGAGACAGGGTTTCTCTGTATAGCCCTGGCTGTCCTGAAACTCACTCTGTAGACCAGGCTGGCCTCGAACTCAGAAATCCACCTGCCTCTGCCTCCCAAGTGCTGGGATTAAAGGCATGCGCCACCACTGCCCAGCCTCTTTTTTGCATCTTTTGTTTCCTCTTGGTTGTGCCATAGAGTCTCTCTGGGTCTGGGGGTGTCACCAGAATATCAATATCATTGGTATTGTTGGGTGGCCAAGTTAGCAGCCGATTACCTCTTGCCTCTGGGGAGTTGTTGTTTTGATATCCTTAGCAGTGGAGGATAGCAATTTGTAGGGGAAGCCATATACCCTCTAGGAGGGCCAAGATTTCCTCTTTGTTTTAAATGTCCAGCAGTGAGAAGCTCTCTTTCTCTATAGATCATACTATGGCCATGCATGCTAGTAAAAGGATAGATATGGGATGGACTTTCGTTTTCCTCATCTGAGAGCCTGGGTCAGACTGGTCAGTTCTGCTCTCTGGCTGAGGCCCTAAGTCTTGGGTCCCAATTGTTTCAGTTAAAGTAACAACTGTAGCCCCAACATACCTGGTTTTCTTTGAAGCTGTGTTGTTTAGTAGAAATCTCTCTGCTGGGCCTGGGAGCAGGTTTTCCACTCTTTTCAGAGAATAGTAAGTTTTGAGTTTTTCAAGTATATGCATCATTGGTTAAAAAGGAGCCAGAAACTATGAAAAAGAATTTTCTTTCCCCTTGGGTGCAACAGGCTGCACAGAGTAGGCAGGGAGGGAGTGGAGGGAGACTATTTTTCCCTCCTTGTGTGCATTCCATTTAGATGGCAGAGGTCCTCCACACACCACCATACACGTAGGGACCAGGTCTGAGAGCTGAAGTCAAGCAATGAAATCAGCAAGCACTCTGGGAGCAGAGCAGCTGAGAGAAGAGCTGGGTGACCTGGCAGAGTCAAAAGCACTGGGGCTCCCAACTAGAGGGCACAGGCCTTAAGCCTGGGGGTGGGGAGTATTCACGCCATAAAAAGCCCCTGGTCAATACAGGGAAACTAGTTGGAGTGGCTAGGGTTTCATCTTTCAGAGGGTCTGAATGGTCACCTGATTCCAAAGGAGGGCTAATGGACTTCCCAGAAGCCCCTGAGCTTTTCTGTGTGAGAAACAGATGTCTGTCCTTCTCCACAAAACTCTGCTTTGGTCCATGGTGGACCTTACCCACCATTGCCATCAGCGAGAAGTGAGAGTAAATGATACTCAGCTGACTTAGGGTTCCCACCGCTGTGATGAAGTGCCATGACCAAAGCAACTTAGGGAGGACATGATTGACTTTGTTCACCATTCCCTTAGCGGTTCATCATCAAAAGCATTGAGGGCAGGAACTCTAGCAGGCCAGGAGTCTGGAGGCAGGAGCTGAGGCAGAGGCCATGGAGGGTGCTGCTTACTGGTCCCCCCTCCCAATGGTTTATTCAGCCTGCTTCTTACACAATCTAGGACCACCAGCCCAGGGGTGGCCCCACTCACAGTAGGCTGCGCCTTCCCCCATCAATCATTAATTAAGAAAATGCCTACAGCCAAACCTTTTGGAGGCATTAGCTCCCTCTTCTCTGATGACTCTAGATTGTGTCGTTCACAAAACTAGTCAACACACATATATCTCCATGCGCGCGCACGCGCGCGCACACACACACACACACACACACACACACACAATTATATACTCTTACAATTAAGTAGACTGTATTAAAGACAAAACGCTCAAAACATCATTTCCTAAATTGACTACTTTAGTAGTACGTATATTCTTGAATATATTTATGTGTTTGGTGAAAATACCATAAGGGTGGTTACGAAGCAACTCCCAACTTAATGTGCAGACATGATGCTTGAGGTAAACTCACTGGTTGAATATATTAGAAGGGCTGTGTAACAAAGAAAAAAATAAGATAGGTTTTGAGGTAGCTAGAAGTAGGTGATTGACATTAGAAATGATGGCTCATTATTTTAAATATCCCTGAGTTTAACTTTGAGTAATGAATGTCGTTTGGAACCTTAGACATTCTAGTATTCACTTGGGCCAGTGGAGCAGAAAGCCTAGTTGCAGATCTTCACCTCTGTCTTTTGGTCCAAATCCAATTCTCCAATCTCATACCTACCCCTGTAGCAGACTACCTGCTGTGGCTTCCCCTTCCTCCATGCCACCACCTCCAGTCCATCACACAGATCTTTCCTTTCAAACTTTTCTTACCCATCTCATTGCTTTATCCCAGTCCCCGAATCCAATAATCATTTCCTGGAAACCCTCAGGCCACTCTGAAGCTGGCAGGCTAACTACTGTCATCTCTCCCTCCAATCTTCCAAGTCCAGTTCTCCCAACTCTGTAACAGACCATCTACTGCGGGCTCTCCTAATTCTCTATCCCCATTCCAGGGGACCTAGCAGATCCTGGTGGGACAGCCTGCTTTCTTTCCTTTTATGGATCACCTTAGTGTGGCCTCCAGCCAATCCCCATTCCTGTGTGTCAGCTCCCCAAACCTTACCTGGAAACACCACCACTCCCCCCGCTACCCCACCACAACAACCATCTCTTACCGGTATCTCCATTGTCTCAATTCCTTGATTAAAAAGGCTAGTTTTCACTATCCTGGGCTTTTTGTCATTCCTAATGAATTTGCAAATTGCTCTTTCTAACTCTATGAAGAATTGAGTTAGGATTTTGATGGGAATTGCATTGAATATTAATCCTGCCAATCCATGAGCATGGGAGATCTTTCCATCTTCTGAGATCTTTGATTTCTTTCTTCAGAGATGTGAAGTTCTTGTCGTACAGATTTTTGACTTGCTTGGTTAGAGTCACACCAAGGTATTTAATATTATTTATGACTATCATGAGAGGTGTCGTTTCCCTAATTTCTTTCTCAGCCTGTTTATCCTTTGAGTAGAGGAAAGCTACTGATTTGTTTGAGTTAATTTTATATCCAGCCACTTTGCTGAAGTTGTTTATCAGGTTTAGGAGTTCTCTGGTGGAATTTTTAGGGTCACTTAAGTATACTATCATATCATCTGCAAATAGTGATAGTTTGACTTCTTCCTTTCCAATTTGTATTCCGTTGATCTCCTTTTGTTGTCTAATTGCTCTGGCTAGGACTTTGAGTACTATATTGAATAGGTAGGGAGAGAGTGGGCAGCCTTGTCTACTCCCTGATTTTAGTGGGATTGCTTCAAATTTCTCTCCATTTAGTTTGATGTTGGCTATTGGTTTGCTGTATATATTGCTTTTACTGTGTTTAGGTATGGGCTTTGAATTCCTGATCTTTCCAAGACTTTTATCATGAAGGGGTGTTGAATTTTGTCAAATGCTTTCTCAGTACCTAATGAAATGATCATGTGTGGTTTTTTTCTTTGAGTTTGTTTATATAGTGGATTACATTGATGGATTTCTGTATATTGAACCATCCCTGCATTCCTGGGATGAAGCCTACTTGATCATGATGGATGATTGTTTTGATGTGTTCTTGGATTTGGTTTGCAAAAATTTTATTGAGTATTTTTGTATTGATATCCATAAGGGAAAATGGTATGAAGTTCTCTTTCTTTGTTAGGTCTTTGGGTGGTTTAGGTATAAGTGTAATTGTGGCTTCATAGAACAAATTGGGTAGTGTTCCTTCCATTTCCATATTGTGGAATAGTTTGAAGAGTATTGGTATTAGGTCTTCTTTGAAGGTCTGATAAAACTCTGCACTAAACCCATCTGGTCCTGGGGTTTTTTGGTTGGAAAACTTTTAATGACTGCTTCTATTTCTTTAGGGGTTATGGAACTGTTTAGATGGTTTATCTAATTCTGATTTAACTTTGGTACCTAGTATCTGTCTTGAAAACTGTCCATTTCATACAGATTTTCCAGTTTTGTTGAGTATAGGCTTTTGTAGTAGGATCTAATGATTTTCTGGATTTCCTCAGTTTGTGCGATTATGTCTCCCTTTTCATTTCTGATTTTGTTAATTTGGATACTGTCTCTGTGCCCTCTGGAATGAACTTCTTGGGGAATCAACATCCCTGACCTCAAGCTGTATTACAGAGAAATAGTGATAAAAACTGCATGGTATTGGTACAGAGACAGGCCGGTAGATCAATGGAATAGAACTGAAGATCCAGAAATGAACCCATATACCTGTGGTCACTTGATCTTTAACAAAGGAACTAAAACCAGTGGGAAACAGACAACATTTTCAACAAATGGTGCTGGTTCAACTGGAGGTCAACATGTAGAAGAATTCAAATTGATCCATTCTTATCTCCTTGTACAAAGCTCAAGTCCAAGTGGATCAAAGACCTTCACATAAAACCAGATACTCTGAAACTAGAAGAGAAAGTGGGGAAGAGCCTTGAACACATAGGCAAGGGGAAAATTTCCTGAACAGAACACCAAGGGCTTCTGCTCTAAGAATGACAAATGGGACCACATAAAATTGCAAAGCTTCTGTAAGGACACTGTCAATAGGACAAAATGTTCTCCAGTCAACAGTTTGGGAAAAGATCTTTACCAACCCTACATCCGATAGAGGGCTAATATCCAATATATACAAAGAACTCAAGAAATTAGACTCCAGAGAACCAAATAACCCTATTAAAAATGGGTTACAGAGCTAAACAAAGAATTCTCAACTGAGGAATACCAAATGGCTGAGAAGCACCTAAAGAAATGTTCAACATCTTTAGTCATCAGGGAAATGCAAATCAAAACAATCCTGAGATTCCACCTAACACTAACTAGAATGGCTAAGATCAAAAACTCAGGTGACAGCAGATGCTGGCAAGGATGTGGAGAAAAAGGAACACTCCACCATTGTTAGTGGGATTGTAAGCTGGTACAACCACTCTGGAAATCAGTCTGGGGGTTCCTCAGAAAATTGGACATACCTGAGTAAAATAGTACTACCTGAGGACCCAGCTATTCTACTCCTGGGCATATACCCCAAAGATTCTCCAACACATAACAAGGACACATTCTCCACTATGTTCATAGCAGCCTTATTCATAATACCCAGAAGCTGGAAAGAACCCAGATGTCCTTCAACAGAGGAATGGATCCAGAAAATGTGGTACGTTTACACAATGGAGTACTATTTAGCTATTAGATGATGAATTTATGAAATTCTTAGGCAAATGGATGGAACTAGAAAATATCACCCTGAGTTAGGTAACCCAGACACAAACGAACACACATGGTATACACTCACTGATAAGTGGATATTAGCTCAGAAGTTCGGAATACCCAAAATACAATTCACAGACCATGAGAAGCTCAAGAAGAAGGAAGACCAAAGTGTAGTTATTTTGGTCTTTCTTAGAAGGGGGAACAAAATACTCACGGGAGGAAATACAGAGACTAAGTGTGGAGCAGAGACTGAAGGAAAGGCCATCCAGAGACTGCCCCACCTAGGGTTCCATCCATGTACAGACACCAAACCCAGAAGCTATTGTGGATGCCAACTGCTTGCTGATAGGAACCTGATATAGCTGTTTTCTGAGATGCTCTTTCAGAGCCTGTCAAATACAGAGGTGGATGCTTGCAGCCAACCATTGGACTGAGCACACAGTCCACAATGGAGGAGTTAGAGAAAGAACTGAAGGAGCTGAAGGGGTTTGTAACTTACATGAAGAATAACAATATCAACCAACCAGACTCTCCAGAGCTCCCAGGGACTAAAGCACCAACCAAAGAGTACACATGGAAGGATCCATGGCTCCAGTCCTACATGTAGCAGAGGATGGCCTTGTTGGACATCAATGGGAGGAGAGGCCGTTGGTCCTGGGAAGGCTCCATCTCCCAGTGTAAGGGAATGCCAGGGTGGGGAGGCAGGAGAGGGTGGGTGGGTGGGTGAGCACCCTTATAGAAGCAGGAGGAGGGAGGAGGAGGGAGGTTTTTTCTGGAGGGGAAACCAGGAAAGGGGATAACATTTGAAATGTCAATAAAATATCCAATAAAAAACATGAAAAAGAAGAAGATAGAATAATAGAATGCACGTGAAAACATTCTTCTGCTCCATCCAAGAAATACCCCTTAACCTCAAGGATAGAAATCACCTCAGGGTAAAAGGATGGAAAAAGATATTTCCTGAATACGAGCCTGAGAAGCAAGCTGGTATGGCCATTTCAAAGTCTGAACAAAGAGGCTTCAAACCAAAACTAATAAGGAGAGATAGGAATGGACATACTGCTCATCAAAGGAAAGTCCACCATGACGATATTGCAATTCTTAACATCTGTGCACCAAGTAATCTGTTTAGGGGCTGGAGAGATGGTTCCACAGTTAAAGTACTTACTGGGCTTGCAGAAAGTCTTAAGAACTGGAGATTGGATCCTCTGGTCCCACACAAACTCAAGTGCTTGTGATGGCTTTCCCCATAATTCCAGTGCTCACAAGGTAGACACAGAGAGTCCCTGTATCAGACTGGCTGCCAGGCTAGGTGTATCAGGGAGCTGTGTGTTCAATCAAACTTGGTCTCAGTGACTAAAGTGGAGAGTAAGTGAACACTCCCAGCATCAACCTGGGATACCACACACACACACACACACACACACACACACACACACACACACGAGTAAAACGTCTTATGTTTAAATTAGCCAGGTGTTCCAATTTCATCTACCAGTGATCCCAACATAAAACCCATGTTTTCAATAGAAACTATTTGTAGCACACAGGAAGCTTTAAGGCAATCCAGTTCTCCTCAGGCCCTGTGGAGAGGCCTTCACAAGAATTGGGTATACAAATGGAATATTGTTGGGTGTACCTCTCCCCAAAGGGGAATGTTAATGGTAGTCTATTTTAGTATGATACAAGTAGATATCCATCTTGAATTAATAACTTTATTGTGGTGCCCTATGTTCCTCCAAATATTTGTTAATTTAACCTTCATTTGGCCTAAGCAAGTTAATACATTTTTTGCCTATTTTATTCTTTAAAAATATATGGTGTGTGTGTGTGTGTGATGTGTGAAGGTCAAAGGACAACTTTCAGGAGTCAGTTCTCTCCTTGCACCATGTGGGTCCTGGGGATCAAACTCAGGCTGGGGTGGCAAGTGCCTTTGCCCACTGAGTTATCTCATAAGGTAAATAATGATTTTGTACTGTGGTTTGAATAAAAACCACCCATATGCCCAAGGGAGTGGTATCATTAGGAGGCGACAGCCTTGTTTGAGTAGGTGTGGCCTTGTTATAGGAAGTGTGTCATCTAGGGGGCGGGCAGTGAGGGTGGGGAAACTTTTGAGTCTCAGAAACTCAATCCAGGTCTAGTGGTTTATTGTCTCTTTCTGCTGTCTGTGAATCCAGATGTAGAACTCTCAGGTCCCTATCTAGCACCATATCTGCCTGTATGCCACCATGCTTCCCACCATGACAAAAACATACTAAACCTCTGAACTGTAAGCCAGCTCCAGTCAAATGCTTTCCTTCATAAGAGTTGCTGTGGTCACAGTCTCTCTTTAACCTAGTTACAATGTGTGTTTCTGGGTTTCGTGCATCTAGGTGAGTGCTCTCTCGACTTTTGATCCACTTCTCCAGTCAAATAGCAACAATTGTTTCAAGCCCATTATTTATTTTCCATGCACATTCATGTGTGTTTGTGTATATGTGTGAACATGTGAGGGTCCTGCAGGTACCAGAAGGTGTAGCATACCCTGGAGCTCAAGTTACAGGCAGTTGTGAGCTCCCTAATGTGGGTGCTAGGAACGAAACTGGGGACCTACGGAAGAGCAGCACTGGTCTCTGCTGCACAGAGAAATCTCTCCGCCCCAGTATCAATAATTCCCGAGAGGTATTTTCTCCCCTTTCTGCTCTACCCCCCAAGTTTGTTTTGTTTTTCAAGTTAACATCGGCATCTAGCAATGTTTTAGAAGATTACTAGAGAGAAGGGTAGAAAAATTGGATGACGGTTTCTTAGGAAAAGTGGTTTACATAGACAGATTTGGTGCAGTCGTGTGTTTTATTCTGAAAACAGGTATCCTTGATGTATTTCTGTAGTTAATATAAAGACTTGGGTTATAGAAAACAACCTTATGCTTCTTGAGGGCAGTAAAATAAAATTATGTTGTACCTGAACATTAGTGTTTTCACATTAGTTCTTCATTTGACAGAAGATGTGGGA
Organism: Mastomys coucha; assembly: GCF_008632895.1. Classification (NCBI taxonomy): domain Eukaryota; kingdom Metazoa; phylum Chordata; class Mammalia; order Rodentia; family Muridae; genus Mastomys; species Mastomys coucha. Next base: position 19,081,786 of record NW_022196898.1, read on the forward strand.
TATTAAAATAAGCCCGAATTGATATACTATAACGTTTGCTTAAAATGATGAATTTCTTTTCTTAGTGGTACAACTAAAACATTCATTTTTTCCCACTCAACACCATTTTAAACTAAGATGTATTATCAAATTTTGCATCTGGAAATGTTTTAGCAGATGCGCTCTGAAGATTTATATGGCTTAACTCTTATAACCATGTGAGAGCTCTTTACTGAAAACCACTTTTAGGACAGAATTCGCATGGCCTCTTGCATTCAGGAGCTTTAGTCACACTGCTGGCAGGGCTATAAATAGAAGTAACATTTTCAAAAACATTTTGAATTATGAATTACAATGTTGAATATTTTCATTCCCTACTGTCTAGATATTTCACCCCCATGTGTATCACTGGAGAGACTTTTATACATGCACACCAGGAGGTAATACACATATAAATTCATGAGATTGTTCATCAAAATAAAACAAAACACAAAAAACAAACAAAAACACAAAACTTAGCAACTTGATACTTCTGTACGGAGGATGAGTGTACTAGTTGTAGAGTATTGTACAGCAGTAAAATGATCATGTTATAGCTATATATAGCAACATGTGAAGCTGTGGAAATACAACTATAGGTAATTAGGCAAGTGTTAGAGGATTGTAAACAGCAAGACAATATTCATAAAGGCCATGAAAGGGGATAAAAGTTAATTCTTGTTCTTGTTTCAACTCTTTCTTCTTCTTCTTCTTCTTTTTTTTTTTTTTTGTGGTTGATAACTACATAAAAATCGGATTGATAGTAAGTGTGTAAGCCTCTAAGTGAACCTCCAGGGCTTCAGAATGGCCAATCTAACTATAAAGAAGCTCATGGAGATGAATAGGGTTAGGGACTGGGCAAACATGTGTTCAAGTGACTACATAAATCTGGCTGCTGGATGCTTTTATTTGTAAGTTCATTGCAATAGAGTGATTTTACAGTTATTTTAAGAAAAAGAAAGCAAACAACAAAAACAACAAAAACAAACCCAGGCAAAATTCGAGCCTAAATAATTCAGGGATGTAGACATACTGCTTGGTGTGATAGCAAGGGAGGACGGATGGACAAGGCAGGCAGGAGAAACTTCATGCTGATACAGTCTGCTTTCCAACCAGATCACTGGTTTATACTCATAGTATTTATGCAGGTTGTGCTTCATAATAACCCTTTAAGGTACCTTTCATATGTGCTTATATACATATAAAGGCATATACTCTAGAATATTAGGAAAATGTCCTGATCAACGCAAACCACATATTTGTACAGAAATGACAGAAAAAAATAAGAGCATGTCAATTATAAGTGATAATTGACAAGCTTAAAATGTGCAGAGAATTTTTAAATGATTTAAAATTTCCTTCAAAGGTTTTCTTTTAAAAGCTTGTTTTTAGCTTTATTTACTTTTATGTAAATAAAGTAGTGTTTTGGCTGCATGCATGTATGTGTACCTTGTGCATACCTGGTGTTCTTGGAGGTCAGAGGTGGGCATCAAATTTCCTGGAACTGGAGTTATGGATGGGTATGAGTTACTATGTGGGTGTTGGGAAGTGAACCCGAGTCCTCTGCAAGAGCAACGTGTGTTCTTAACCACTGATCCATCTCTTCAGCCTCTACTTCAAAGGTTTTATCACATTCAGTCAGCCAAAGGCTTAGAAGATCAACCACATTAGATGTTTATAACTTCCTACAAGGTAATAGGCCCAAAAATAGATGGAAGCACAATGAAACATTATACTAGAGATTATATTTGCTTCATGGTTATTTTCTGAGGCAAGGTCTCACACTAAATTTGGAACTTACCATTTGACTGGTCTGCAAGTCCCAGGGATCCCCAAGAATGGGATCATAGGTGCATGCCCCGCTTTTGACACAGGTGCTTGGGTTCTGTGGTGGTTTGAATGAAAATGGCTCCCATAAACTCACAGAGAGTGGCATCTTGGGTGTGTGGCCCTATTGGAGTAGGTGTAGCCTTGTTGGAGAAAGTATGTCCCTGAGGGTAGGCTTTGAGGTTTCAGAAGCCCAAGCCAGGCCCCAGGGTCACTCTCTCTGCTGCTTGTGGCTACTGATGTACAACTCTCAGTTACCTCTCCAGCACCTTGTCTGCCTGTGTGACCTGCCATGGCTCTCTGCCATGATGACAGTGCACTAAACCTCTGAACTGTAAGCAAACAAGCCCTGTTAAATTAAGAGTTGCCATGGTCATGGTGTCTCTTCACAGGAAACCCTGCGACAGGATTGGAAATCATGTTCTCATGCTTGAGTGGGCCTGAGCAGCAGGCACATTACCCAGAGAACCATCTTTGGGGTCCATGCCGAGTAATTGTCACTTTTCCCCTATCTGAGAAAAACTTAATGTAGCCCGCGCAGTCTTCTCGCCGGGAAGAAGACACGCGGACACTAGGTTCCTTCTGCAGCAACTGTTTATTTGTCTTCATCCATAGGGAAAAAGGGGTCGAACCCAAAATCCGCACTGCTTATATACACCACAGTGCAGGGTATCTGCCCACAACGTGGCGTGTCTGCTCATGATTGGCTGTTCGCTCATTACCCTACGTAACGCCCCGGGATGGGCCATGACATGGCGTCTTTTCACTCTACACACATGCACAAACAGTTCTCTACGCACATGCGCAAACAGTTGTTTAGGCGCCATCTTGCCATGGCGAATGCCTCTCAAGCTTCATGGCTCCCCACAACTTAAGACTACTATTAGCTCAGTGTTTATTACTGAGTTCTTTGTACTGTACAGAAATACACATTTTACACGGCCTCTTTCTTTCCTGTGAAATTTAGAAAAAAAAATTCACTTAAGCAACAGGGTTTTTAGAAGTACAATTTGTCTTTGTGTCAGATACTAATAGCACAGTTTACCCCAAATCTGTGTCGTAGGAATAATCTATGTAATTTTTTGTTGCTGTTGAGATTTCTGTAACAAAGATTGACTGCAATATCATTAGATAAATATAAAATTATACCAATCACTGGGAGTTAGTGGATGTTAGAGTACTGCGTGATCAGAATTGGGTTCGGCTTCTTCTTTGCTATATTGTAATACTCATTGTCTTTGGGCCTTAACCTCACATCATAAACAAAGATAATATCTGTCTTCATTAGGAGATTGTTGTATGGATGCAAACAAATATATATATCTAAAAACCTCAGCAGCCAGGTGTGGTAGAACACACCTTTTGCACCAGCAATCGGGAGGCAAAGGCAGAAGGATCTACAGGTTCAAAGACAGCCTAGTCTACATACTGAGTTCAAGGCCAGCGAAGGCTACATAGAACGACCTTGTCTCCAAAAACCAAAACAACAAAGCATTTGTAAATCAGAAGAAGCAAAAGTGAATTTGGAATCAGGGGAAAGGGTTTTATTATTTTTTCAGCATACTCAACTTACAGTAAATTATAACAAAATGCTTACTTAGGCATTAAAAATGGCAAGTTACATGAAATTTCTCAACAGAAATAGGAAAATGCCTAGAGGGTCTTTTAAAAAAAATGTTATTGATTTTTTTACACAGATGAACCACTTGGATGTAAATGTCACGGCATGACATCATGGAATTTAAAGATGTCTTACTTAATTCATTAAATCAAGCCATTATAGTAACCATGCTTGCTTAGCTTTGGGGGAACAAATCGCATACCTAGGTGTGTCTTCTCTAATCCCAGCATTTGGAGTCAGGCAGAGGCCCTAGAGAAACTTTGGGCATGGAATTTTACTGCTAGTGACTTCACAGGAGGTCAAACTAGTAGTTATAGAATCTTTATCAATTTTTCTACAAAGTGTGTTTATTAGAGGAGACACAGTTGTATGGATAAAACTATGAATGCACCTCAAATCTGCTAAATTATTATAGTAAGAAATAATGTTTTCCTAACAACACCCAGGACATCCCCTCTAGCTACTGTTCTTAGAGGAATTTTTCACTCATTATCTAATTTTGGAACCTCTTGAATGTTGAATGCAACAACCCAATTTGTTTTAAATTTATATTTTCTCAATCAGGTGGACAATATCATATATTGAAGACCATATCCTAGCTTTCAAAAATATACTCTCAACAGTTGCTCATATTCCTTTTCCATTATGTTTATATTGTTGGGCTTAGATTATTTAAATACTTAAGCATGCTTCTTTTGTTGCTGTTGTTAGGGAAATCTAGGTTTTTGTAGAAAGTTTAGCAGTTATGGAAAGTAGACAAAAATCTGGAGAAAATGTAAATTGCTTATAGTTACTCTAGTTTCCAACTGTGAACATTTTGTTATATTTCATTGCAGGAATTATATTTTATATCTTAACACATAATTGGGATCAAAAGAAAGCAGAAGTGTTTGGGAGAACATTGGCTGGGAGGGTATCAGGAGGCCTGAACTTCAGTACAGTGGATCAGCACCGTCCTTCTTGGACAGGGGTAGAGAGAATGAAAAGTTCCTTCAGAGATCACTTGTTTCATATTCTAGGCGGCCAGTCCTTGCCCTCACTTCAATTTATCCCGCCGAGGTCCACTTTTGCTTACTCAAACACCCGCCCTCACCTTCGGCGAGGACTGAGGAGGTGGTTGTCACTTCCAAGCCTCTAGACGACTTCTAACCTGAACCACAGGCAGAGTAGCTCGCTGAGGGACACTCCATACACGTCTCCTTGTGGAAGAGTGGCCACCAGCACCGTCCCAGAGGTCAGTCCTACCTGGACCTCCCAAGTTTGTCATTATAAGTCTAGCCTCCGGTTCTGAGATCCCCGGTTCTGCTGTCAGAAAGACAGAGCTGTTGGGGTCCTGGTCCAAGTCCTGCCTCTCAGGAGATCCCGGTGGGCTTCTGTGACGACTGCCTCGGGTCGCCAAAACGATCACTCGCTTTCGATTTTCGAGCCGGGAGAAAAATGTCCCATCTCGCTAGCCCTACGAAGAGCCTGGCGTGGACCGTACCATTGTGTAGCGTGCCGGAGGAGGGGAGCGCTCACTTACAGCTCCCGGCTCTCCAGCGAGCGGCCGTGCCGCCCGAGAAACCCACGTTCAGTGAACTCACGTTACTATCACATGGTCCCCGGGAGCCGGTCTCCGAGACAGAACCGACAATCCGCTAGAGCTGGGCGCTCTGGATTGGCCGTTCATCCCCCGCGGTTCTCCGACCCGCCTGCCGCCCACGTGCGTCCTCCCGGGGCCCCAGCCGGGTGAGAGTGGGACGCAGGCTGGCTGCGCCACTCCCGAGGCGGGGCGGGGCGAGCGCGTGCGGGGCGGGGCGGGACGAGCGCGAGCGGAGCCGGGTGCTGCCGAGCTGAGCCGATCGGAGCCGAGCCGAGCCGAGCCGAGCTGCGAGGTGCCGGGGAGAGGCAGGCAGAGCCTGCCGGCGGCTCCGCACGCTTCGTGCTGCGTTTCCCGGCTCGGTGTCCCCCCCCTGCCTTTGCCCAGACACCGGCAAAACTTTTATTGTCTCGGGGACCCCTCCCCCGTGGATGTGTGACGAAATCGCAACGCTCCGCTGTCTCGTCCCCCAAGCTCGCCTGCAGCGGCGATCGAGGAGGGAACGTGCAACCCTCGCCGCCGGGCTCTTGCGCCCTGCGCTTCCTCACCTGCCGATCGCTCCCGGGAACCGCGAGGCGGGGGGAGGACCCCCAAAGGGACCGCGCGGGCACCGGTACCCCGAAATCCTGTTCAGCGTTGCGGACCTGCTCGGCGCAACTTTAACTTGATTCCTGTCGCCCTCTCGGGGCACCCGCGGCGGCCGCCGCCGTCGCTGCGGTCTCACAAAGAGCGCGGGGAGGGAAAGGCGGCGCGGGCGGCGGGCGGCGGGCACGGGCCTCCGGGCTGCCCAGACAAAAGGGAAACTGCCACCGTTTTGGACGACTGTTCCGAGCCGCTTTGGGTTCACCCTGTCGGCCCGGGCTGCCTCTCCGCCTTGGTCCCCGCGGGCTGTGCCCGCAGTACTCAGACCCCGCGAGCTGCGGGGCGCGCGTCGCTGCTGCTGGTCCGGGCTCTAGGGATAAATAAATGATAGAGGATACAATGACTTTGCTGTCTCTGCTGGGTCGCATCATGCGCTACTTCTTACTAAGACCCGAGACGCTTTTCCTGCTGTGCATCAGCTTGGCTCTGTGGAGTTACTTCTTCCACACGGACGAAGTGAAGACCATCGTCAAGTCTAGCCGGGACGCCGTGAAGATGGTGAAGGGCAAGGTGGCTGAGATCATGCAGAACGATCGTCTTGGAGGACTTGATGTGCTGGAGGCCGAGTTTTCCAAGACCTGGGAATTCAAGAGCCATAACGTGGCGGTGTACTCCATCCAGGGCCGGAGAGACCACATGGAAGATCGCTTCGAAGTTCTCACCGATCTAGCCAACAAGACGCACCCGTCCATCTTCGGAATCTTTGATGGGCACGGCGGCGAGGTAGGAGTTCTCTGGGGCTAATTGTGTGTAAATAACCGGGCGTCTCGTGCGTGGCGGGTTCGGATCAGGGTGAGAGGGGCGTGGTGATGACCTGGGGATGACAGAGGTGAGTCTAGTTCCCAAGACCCTGCTGAGGAGATCTTGGGTACGGGAGAGTTCACTTTAGCCGAGAGACACGCACTGGATGTTTGTTCCATGCCGTTTTAATATAAAGTTCCCAAGGTCAGAAGCCAGTTCATAATTGCTAGTTTTCTGGGGAGAATGAATAGTATATGCAGTGGACTTTGTCACCAGGCCTCAGTGTCCCGATTCTAGAGTTCGAGACAGCGAAGGAAGATAGTGTCTTCCGTGTACCCCTTTAGGAAGAAGCCTGCACCAATTGGATGGACTGGGTGAAGGTGAAGGAAGCTGCGACTTCTAGTCCCTTCGCGCGAAGGAAGGACTCCCTGCTGCAACGCTTAGCTTCTTCCCAACTCGGCCAACTTTGCTAGAGCCATAGGACAGGGACAGGGTGCCTCCCTGGTGGTGGGTTTTGGCTGCCTGGCCTTTGCCGAGGTGGCTGTGCGCGCGTAGAGCCGGCGGTAGCCACACCTGACCTCTATGCAGTGAGCCAGCTTGGGGATACTGATGTCCGTCCTCTTCCTTCTGTAAGCCTCTGCTTGGGGTTTATCTGGGAGCAGGAAATAGGCTAAAGCCTGCTATAGGTCTTTCTGGCATATTTCTGTGACACTCTGGGCGTGTGGCGTCTTATGTTTCCTGGAGGTCCTGCCCTTGGCCCTGTGCCCAGAGGTAGTGAGTGTTGAAATGTGGCTCCAGAGCAAGTCCTGACATCTGCCTCAGTTGGACACTTGTAACTGTTACATTGCTTCGAGCTTCCCCACCTCTTTCTTGGCCCCATTCCTTTCTGCCTTTACCCTCTCTTCCTCTTCCTCTTTCCTTGCATTCTTACCCTTCTTCCCCCACCAGGTGGGCTCTAGGGCACTGTTGGCTTGTTTTTGGTCTGAGCAAGCTTTCAGTTGGTTATCTTATCTGTGCTCTCCACTCAACTATTTGCAAATGTTGCCCAAGTACAGCACCTCCCTGCCAATTTAGCAGAGAATAATTTGAAAAACTTAGGTGGTAAGACTGGAATTTGTATTTAAACAAAATTTTTTTTTCACCCCCTTTGCCCATCTATAATGTGTCCTTCAGAATGGAAGTCTCTCATTCATCGTACTTTTGTAGTCTCAGGGTGGTTTGGAGTTCTCCTCCCATTGGCCACGGGGTAGCTGAAAGACAGGCGGCTAATTGAGATAGGAGACGCTGCCTAGTGAGCAAAAAGAAACAATAAGCAAGGGTGGCTGTTTAATGACAAGAGTCATGGTATCACTTTATATGCCTGGACTGACTCGGTGGAGGTGAAGCTAGCTGCACGTCTCTCCCTCGTAAATAATTTAACAAACTTAAATTTATTATAAAGCTGCAGTACAACAGTTGCTGATAATCTGATTTTAAAAGCACTTTTGAAGTTTTGATGGAATATTAGTGTTGTAGAACACTGGACAGTGGTACCTAAATGTGACACATTGGCATGCGTTGGCCTTGCACTTGGGGCTGGATGATTAAATTTGTCTACAGAGCCAGAAGTTTCAGTTGGAAAGTTTCTTAGCAGGATCTGGGCAAATACACCACCCAGGAAAAGATGCGATGGACACTTTCCTTTAATTCAAAATATTTTACGTTGCACCCTACTTTCACTATGCACATCTAAACAAGTACTAAATGAAAAGGTGACCCGTTAGCCAAACTGTTGCATGCCTTTTATTGAGCCTAATGTTCAAATGCTTGCTGTTTGCAAAACAGTTAACATTATTGGTTCTCCCAAAAAAATAGAATAATTGTGGCTTCACCTCCAATCAGGTGCAGTCAGGTTAGTCTCTTTGCCCTTGTTTTACCTCAAGAAATCAGAAATCGGGAGTGCTATAAAATGAGCTATCGGAATGGGGACAGTGACAGATAATGATGAGTGACTTCTCTCTTGCTCTTTTTTATTCTCTTGTTATATCATTTTAAGACAATCCCAGCATTTAGCACCTGTACTGTGCATTCTTGGCTCCTTTAGCGTTCACCAGAGGAGGGTGCCACTGTGTGATTTTTTTTTTTTTTTTTTTTTTTTGGTTGGTAGTTACAACCTCTCAGAAAAGGTGCCTTTTCTGTATATACCTGCACACATATGGCCATACACAACACAGAGGTTAAATGAGCTGAATTTTATTCATGGTAATTCATACTAGTAAAAGAAGCCGTACAGATTTAGATTTGGAAGGAAACTTTACTTTCGCTTGTATATTTCATCCCTGTGTAATTGATTTCATTGTTTTTTTTAGACGAGGTGCAGATAGCTAGAGAAATTGTGCCCTTCCCAAGGCTGGCTGGCTAGTCTGGGTCTTTTGGTTGGTGGTCTTTTCACCAGGAAATAGGCTTGCCTGTTTACCTAGCGACATAGCACTCTATGGATACAAAGGTGACTGAACAGAACTTCTGCCCTCCAGAGAAGTTTCGGTCTAAGAAGACCAACTGTTAGACCAAAAGTGATGGCGCCGTGTGCTTATAGTGATCTAGGAACTCAAGAACAATCATTTAAACTAGCCTGAGAGGTAGGTGAAGGAAAGCGCCAAGAAGGCACCATTGACTGTAGGATGAAGAGGAAAGGCTTTGCTTGCCTGTTGGTGGTTAAAAATAGGGTCTGGCTGTGGAGCGTAGGCTGGCACGAGCTCACAGTCCTCCTGCTTTAATCTGCCCAGTGCTGAGCTTAGAGGCATGTGCCACACGGTGCCCCGAAAAAGTGTGTGCTTTGACGTAGGTTCTAGCTTTGAACCTCTGTGACTTCATATCAGCTGTGACCTGGGCCATTTGCTTTATCTGGGAGTAGTTTATCTTAAAAAAAGAAAAAAAAAGAGGGGGGCAATAATGAATGTGAGCTGAGTCCTCTTCAGTTGTACCATGTTGGATGGACTCAATGGAGAGAAAGTTACCCAGGACAGCTGGAGCAGCTGGAAGTCTGCCGCATTGTGGCGGTGATAGCCAAGGGAGGGATGGTTTCCTGTGGGAGTTTCAGCTTGCGTCATTAGAAAGATGTTTGTGGGGCCCCCATAACTAACTTATTCCCCAAATTCTCTGTTGTCTTCTTTCTAACATCTGGTAAACTTCTGATTACTAGCTAAGGGTTCTATGGACATTGAGAACTCAGAGTAGCACTCTGGTATCAGGCTCGTAGTTTCTGGTTACTGAGAAGGAATATTGTCTGTGGTTAATTAATACATTGGTAGATATTCCGATTTGTACTTCAGCCTCCTATGAACTGAATTAGCATATTCAGCAAGTATTTCCCTCCCAACCCCCAAACACATCTCTAGACTTGTACTGAAGACTAGACTGGATGGCCGTGACTTTCTTTAGCTGTCTAAAGAAAAGTCTAAAAAGTCTTTTTAGACTTGTCTAAAGAAAGGTCTAAAAGAGCTTCCTCTCTGTAATCCAGTAGACCAAGTTCTTTCTTTGATTCTCTTGGACCCTTTAAACATCCCATCCACCACATTAGGGCAGATGGTTGGCTGCCTATGTATGTATCTGAAGCTATGACAGTGATTTTCTTATGTAACATAAGATCAAGACAATCAAAGGTTATAAACGAAGCTCAGACTGTAGCAATAGAGAGAGAAAGGTTGCTTTTTTAAACTTCAAAAATATCAGCTAAGAGTCTGGGCTTAGTGGCCCAAGTCTTTAGTTTCAAGTACAAAGGTGGTAAAAGCAGGTGGATCTCGTGAGTTCAAAACCAATCTGGTCTACATAGTGAGTTTCCGGACAGCCAGAGCTATATAGTGAGATCCTGTCTCAAAAAACAAAAACAAAAACAAAAGACAAAAAAAACCCCAACAAGCTAAACCAAACAAAGAAACAACTCCCTCCCCCAAATGTCATCTAGGAAAATGATTGGCACCTATAATTTACTCACAGGCAAAAGGCATTTTGTCATTTGTTTGTTTGTTTGTTTATTTCAAGTACTGTAAAGAAGAAAAATCACCAATTCTCTGATTCAGTTTTGACTGGCATCTATCTAGGTGACTGGATTTTTTAATTTTTATTTTTTAATGCTCACGTGCTAATAGGTATTCCTGTATTAAAGGTTGTGTATATTGTAAAGTATAGTTTTGAAAGTTCGTATTTCATATCAGAGAAGAACATACTTCAGGTGCTTGTTGGGAATTTCAGTCTTGAGGCCCAGATGCGAAACGGTGTGGAGGCTTGCTTGCCTGCAGGATCCAGGCGCACAGGTTCCTAACTCTGAGCAGTGATTGATACTTGTTTTGAGCCAGTCTTTCCTCTGACAGTGTTACAAAAGTGCAGACGTATACTCCAGAGAGAAAAAACCAGCCAGGATCATGAGATTTGACTTGTTGTCAAAGGTTAGTGGTGTATGAAGCCTCTGTTTTAGGTTAGTTTACACAGAAGGAAATTTCGAGCCAAAGGAGCTTTGAACTCAGGTCTCTTCCTGCAGCGCCTGCCTTCTCCAGCATGTGTGCCTGTCTCTGTGTGCTGTTGTTTTGCTGGTAAGGGTCGTTCTGAGGGATGGTCTTCCGAAGCCCGGACAAACAGACTGCAAAGACATTATGGAGGACCCTGATGCATATCTAGTGTACATAGTGTGCATCCATAGCGTACATAGCATATATAGTGTGCATAGCAACGTAGAATGCTTTTCATGACAACCAACGGAGAGGTAGTTCCCTAATGCATTTCTGTTTTCATCTTAAGGCTGTCGAATCATACAACTGAGTCATTCTGTGGTTTTCGGCTGCTAAAAAGTGCTGAGAGGTAAACCTCTGTAAATGTGTAGAATGTCATGGAATACACTCATTTGGCATGTCAACCCCACTGCCAGGATAGCTAGCTCATCTTTTCTACATTCAGTTTCCCTTTGTCCTACTTTCCTCTCTCTCCCTTTATATATATCTTTTATCTCGTGGTATAATATGTATTTATGAACATTCCATTGGGTCTCTCTGAAATAAGGTACAATTCTAACTAACTAAATTACAAGCAGTCCAGTCAGTAGTCTGCTTTTCAGACATTACAACTGAGATTAGTAAATGATTAACTCTCACATTGTAGTGTACAAGAGACCTAGAGGTTTACTGAGGAGAAATGCTTTATGCCTTAAGAGAAAATATTTTTTTTTGTTTGTTTAAAATGGTACATTAACATTTCTTCAAAAAAAAAAAAAGGTCATATTTTTTCTCCCTTCTTTGAAGTCTTTCTTCTATTTCCTTCCTCTCTCTTGTTCTTGGGAACATCTTGGCAAGTGACTATAGGAGGCTGGCTGTGACCTTGTGCATCTTTTAACAAATTGGTAAGAATGCCAGCTGAATGGCGCCAACAGCTGTTATCTGTGTGGCGCGCCACTTGTGGAAACAGGGTTAAGCTGTGTGCTGTCCAAAGATGAGTCAGTGCATTCTCTGCCCTGAGGAAGCATGCGTGCGTGTGCGTGTGTGTGTGTGTGTGTGTGTGTGTGTGTGTGCGTGTGTGTGTGTGTATGTGTGTGTGATGTGCACATATACTTTCAAGTGTGTGTTTGTACTTGCATACGTGTGTATATGCATCTGATGCCACATGGACCGTTCTCCACTGAATTACTGTGGTAGGGTCTCTCGCTGATCCTGGACCTTGCCACTTTGGCTGATATAGCTAGCTAGCTTGCTCCTAGGACTGCCTGTCTTTGCCTCCTGAGTACCGGGAAGTCCTGGGATTACAGGTGGGCCACCACACCTGGGTGTTGGGAATCCACGTTCTGCTCCACAGGCCTATGTCGTAAGCACTTCATCCACTGAGCTATTTCCCTAGCTCTTCAGGAAGCTTCTGTCTAATTCTGGGGAGGTGAAATGTTTTAGACTCTTAGAAGCACTGGGCATCCATCAGCCGTAAGTATGTGGTGGGGCCCGAGCCACATGGAATCTGGGTACTTGTAAGAAGAAACTGACATTCCTTGCTATCCTAGCGTTTTAGGAAGGAGAAAGGGAAGATAACATCTCTTCCCCTTCAATGGACTAGAGTGCAGACTTAGCTGGATGAGAAGGTGGCCCATGGCTTAGAGCAGACTTGTCAATAACTGCCATTCTGGAAACCCTTGCCTTGTGTTTTCTATATTTGAATACTGTCCATTCTGATCTACATGGTGGTTTTCGATGATCTATTTTGTGTTAAGTGCCCTTATTTGGAAAGTAAACTCCTTATCAGCAATGGGAACAGATAATCAAATAAAACTCTCGACCTTCAACTTTCTACGGTGCTGTCACCAACCTGATGGGGTGGGATGAGTCTGTGATGGCTCCCCACAGTTTCTGGCTTTCTTGGAGGCCATTTGTCTTCCCGCCTAACCCACCTTATTTGTTTATTTATTTAGATAATTATTTATTTCTTTAGATGGGGTCTTGCTATATAGTCTACGTTGGCCCCTGGTTCAAAATCTTCCTGCTTCGGCCTCTTATTTTTTTTGATTTTTTTTTCGAGACAGGGTTTCTGGCTGTCCTGGAACTTGCTCTGTAGACCAGGCTGGTCTTGAATTCAGAGATCCACCTGCCTCTGCCTCCCAAGTGCTGGGATTAAGGGTGACACCTTCCCCACCTCGCCCTCGTTTGCTTTTTTGGACCAAAAAAGTGACTTAGAATATTTATCTGCAGTGCATTAATTTGAAGCAAGGCAAGCTGTTTTGCAGGGGTGGATTCTGTAGTGATGCTGCTTTGAGAAGAACCTGGTAGGGGATGTTAGTCAACCTTCCTTGCCACGGTGACAAGAATCCCTGAGAAAAACCAAACAACTTTAAAGGAAGAAAGATGTATTTCGGCTCCCGTCTCACAGGTCTCAGCTCAGCTTCGCTGCCTTCAGTCTGTAGCAAACTAGAAACATCTTGACACAGGATGTGTCGTGGTGGAAGGGCAAGGCAGAAGACACCTGAGGTCCTCACTTTTTTTCTTCCATGTGCTGGGGATTGAACCCAGGACTTTGTATATGGTAACAATATACTTTACTACTAAGCCCTATCTTTAGCCCGCTGTCCAATTTCTAGTGCAAGTATATGGATATTTTTGGAAGTCCTTCGTAGGTTTTGTGGTTGCCATTTTTATTTAGTTCTTTGAGGGTGTGTAACCTATGGTTACTCTGACAATGACCTTGACCTTGGAAACTCAAGTGATCCTCTTGTCTCAGCTTCTCCAATAACAGAGGTTCTAGGCACAAATCACTATACATAGCTAGACCTATCTATTTTATTTTTTTCTTTCCTTCTTTAAAAGATTTATTTATTTTTATGTGTATGCGTGTTTTGACTGCACCATGTATGTGCACCACGTACATGCCTGGTGCCCATATTGGCCAGAAGAGGGCACCAGATCCCCTGGAACCTGAGTTGAGTTCATGAGCTGTTGTGTAGGTGCTTGCTCCTCGGTAGGAGCAGCAAGCACTCTTAACCACTGAATTGTCTCTCCAATCCTGCTAGTTTAGTTTTTAAAAGTAAATAGCACATTTTGATATTTGAACAATTACTAGTCACAATTGCTTGTGACATACAATGACAAAATGTACCCAGTGTCTTAGGACCCAAGGTGGATGAGTCAAGGGTTGGGGGTTAGGGTGTATACAGCAAGGAGAACAGGCGAGTCTGCTGAAGCATTGCAAGCATTGCCTTGGACTCTGGCTGAGGATCAGGACTGTCTTCTGTGGGTATTTGGAGGCCCTGGATGTTGTTGAGCGAAACAAACAGTCCTTGCTTTCGCAGTCCTGCTCCTCATCTTTATCTAAGAAGATTTGCCTTGAGTGACAGGTGAGGAGGGAGAGGCAGGTGCCAAGCCTGGGCCAGTGCAGTGTGGTGTGGGCTATCGCTGAGAGAGGAGCTTGGAGGGAAGAACCATGCTTCCAGTTGTCAGGCTTCCCAGAGCGCCTCAAGGGTACACAGAAGAGCATCTCTCAGACAGTGGTGAGTCTGGCTAGGAATTTGCTCCATTCCTCCTTTTTATGACAGAGTTTCTGGCATTCATAAAACATGTGCTGAGCATGTGCTCTCTGAATTTTCAGAACACTGTCCAGGTTATGTTCCTATGAGGATGCATTTTAAAATGATGAAAATATGCATTACGTGTCAGATCTGGTTTATTCAAGTGGGAAGGCCTTTGTTTCCTGGAGACAGGGCCTTGTTGTGAGGCCCAGGCTGACCTGGAAGCCATCTGTCCTCCTGCCTCAGCTCTCCGTGCTGTGGGGATCACAGGCAGTGCCCCAGCCCCACCTTTTATTATCATTTTGTTTCTACAGATGACCTAGCATTTGTTACAGAGCATAGCCTCTTCAGGATTCAGGAACTCTGCCATGTCTTAATTTTATTTTTGTTTTGTGAGACAGGGTCTCAACCCGTGTAGTGTTGGCTGTCTGGAATGCTCTGGGTAGCCCAGGCTGTCTGTCTGGAATGCTCTGGGTAGCCCAAGCTGGCTGTCTAGAATACTCTGGGTAGCCCAGGCTGGCTGCCTGGAATGCTCTGGGTAGCCCAGGCTGGCTGTCTAGAATGCTCTGGGTAGCCCAGGCTGTCTGTCTGGAATGCTCTGGGTAGCCCAGGCTGTCTGTCTAGAATGCTCTGGGTAGCCCAGGCTGGCTGTCTAGAATGCTCTGGGTAGCCCAGGCTGGCTGTCTAGAATGCTCTGGGTAGCTCAGGCTGGCTGTCTGGAATGCTCTGGGTAGCTCAGGCT
>NW_022196898.1:19096974-19213150 GCF_008632895.1 Mastomys coucha
GGCTGGCTGTCTGGAATGCTCTGGGTAGCTCAGGCTGGCTGCCTGGAATACTCTGGGTAGCTCAGGCTAGCTGTCTAGAATACTCTGGGTAGCCCAGGCTGGCTGTCTGGAATGCTCTGGGTAGGCCAGGCTGGCTGTCTGGAATGCTCTGGGTAGCCCAGGCTGGCTGCCTGGAATGCTCTGGGTAGCTCAGGCTGGCTGCCTGGAATGCTCTGGGTAGCTCAGGCTGGCTGCCTGGAATACTCTGGGTAGCCCAGGCTGGCTGCCTGGAATGCTCTGGGTAGCTCAGGCTGGCTGCCTGGAATGCTCTGGGTAGCCCAAGCTGGCTCTCTGGAATGCTCTGGGTAGCTCAGGCTGGCTGTCTAGAATGCTCTGGGTAGCCCAGGCTGGCTGCCTGGAATGCTCTAGGTAGCCCAGGCTGGTCTCAGACTCAAAGAAGAGCTGCATGCCTCTGCTTCTCAAGTGCTGGGATTAGAGGCGTGCATCACCATACTCAGGTTTTTAAAAATGATTTAAATGATTTAAAAATGATTTCATGGGCCGTGATCATTTGATCTCATTTAAGTGATCCTGTGGTTAGGGACTCAGTTCTGGAAAAAAAAAATCATGTTTTTAACTTGAGGTTAATATCTGATTTGTTTTATTCTTAATTTCTATTTTGATCTTTAGTTATTTTAAGGACATGCTTTTGTGCTCTAATTGTAATATTGTTTTACCAAGTGCTAACTTATAATATTGCAGTATCCATAATATTAAATATTAATACAACTATTAAGTAACTTGAAATATTAAATAAAGCTGCAATTAAAATATTTAAAAATAAATTAATTTTGAAATTATGAGAGTATAATAATATAACTGTGTGACAGTGTAGAGAAGAAGGCACTTCGGGTCTTAGCCTGGCACACTCACTCTTGCCAATATTAGTGTGTGGCCTATTGGTCTTGTTGGGCCTTTTAAATATGTTTTTGCATAGTTATGTCAGTGTGCATGCAGTTTTACATTACAGTGTACGTACAGTGTTCCATCTTACATTACTTTATGCTATCTGTAAACACACTAAACATGCTGCCATTTTGCACTATTATCCTTTATATTATTTCTTATTGCTATATGATGGGGGCTCACACCTGTGGAAGTCAGAAGACAACTTGCAGTAAATGATTCTGTCCTTCTACTAGGTGGGTCCTGGGGATTGAACTCAGGTCATGAGGTTTGACAACAAGCACCCTTAACCATGTTGCCAGCCCCTATGTTTTTATGTCTAATAGTTTTTAGTGATAGGGTAATATTTTACTTAATTGATAGCTGTTAAATTCCACAGCTATTTCTTGATACATTTAGTTTATTCTAACTTCTCAACATTGTAATTAATGTAATAAATATTTTAGTGCTTCTACTATGCTTTGGAATTTGTTTTTTTTTTTAAAGATTTTTTTTTTCTGTTGCCTTTATTGGCATTTATTTTCAGACTGAAGTGATGGCTTGGCTGTTAAAAGAGCTTACTGCTCTTGCAGAGGACCCAGGTTCAGTTCCCAGCACCTCCATGGCGGCTCACAGCTCTCTGTAACTCCAGTTCTAGGAGTCCTGACTGTTTTTTGATCTCTGAGGGCTCCTACATGCATGTGGTATACATACATACACATAAATTAAATAAAGAGAAAGGAATAATTTCATATATGTCATATACTTTGACTATATTACTCCCTCATATGCTTCCTTTTTCCCTCTTCCCATGAGACATGAATTCCTTTCTTACTCTAGTCTCTTTTTGGCTTTCACATGTGTGTGTGTATCTGGTTTTAGGTATCTGCAAAAAATCTAGGGTAACTAATGAGTAATGACATGCAGTACTCCTCTTTCTGAGTTAGTCTGTTTCATTTAAGGTGAAGGTCTCTAGATGCATCTATTTTCTAGACAGTGATGTACTTTTATCCTTACGGCAGTATGAAACTCTGTTACGCATATATGCTATATTTTCTTTATCTGTTTATCTCTTGGTGGATACCTAAGCTGAGTCCAAAGCTTGACCTTTACCAGTGGTAGTGCATGTGCACAGTAGGACGTGCAGGTGCAGCTGAGGTGCTGAGAGCCCGTCAGCTGTAAACCCAGAAGTGTAAATCCGCTCAGGATGACGGAGGCCATGGTCGTTCTGATTTCATTTTTTGAGAAGCTTCCACGACGGCTGTACATAGTTTACATCCCCACGGGCAGTATGTAAGGGGTTCCCCACTTTGCATTATTGGTTACATTTGTCTGACTCTTTTTCTCTTCATGGTAGCCATTCTTTTTTGTTTTTTTTAAAGATTGATTGATTGATTGATTGATTGATTATGTATAAGTACACTTTAGCTGACTTCAGACACTCCAGAAGAGGGCGTCAGATCTCCTAAGGGATGGTTGTGAGCCACCATGTAGTTGCTGGGAGTTGAGCTCAGGGCCTTCAGAAGAGCAGTCGGGGCTCTTAACCGCTGAGTCATCTCTCCAGCCCGGTAGCCATTCTTTTAGATAGATTGTGAGTACAGTTTTAATCTCTTTCTCAGTTTTTGAAGTTCTTCATATATTCTGGATGTTAAGTTACCACTGGATGTGTGGCTAGCAAAGAGTTTTCTTCCAATCTGGGAGCCTTCTGTCTGTGTAGATGCTATTGTATCTTCACATGAAATCTATCCCATTTCTCAGTTCTTGGTATGCTTTTCAGAACGATTAAAGTCCTTTGCAGGAAGTCTCTGCTTGTATCTTGTAGTGTTTTCTTGTAGTGATTTCAGTATTTCAGGACCTATATTAAGGTCTTTAGTTAATTTCAGTTGATTTTGTACAGAGAGAGGCAGAGGGTCTAGTTTGTTTTTTCTGCATGTGGATATCCAGTTCCCTCAGCTCCATTTAATGAAGGGGTGTGAGCGACAGTCGAGTAAGCCAGGGGAAGGGAAGCAGGAGCAGGGCGACTCGGTGGTTTCTGTCCAAGTTCTTCCTTCCTAGAGTCCCCACCTCAGTTTCCTTCAATGATAGACCATGGCCTATAAATCAAGTAAATCCTTTCCTATCCTGCATTGCTTTTGGTCAGTGTTTTATCACAGCAACAGAAAGCAAACCAGGATAGTGGTGCTCAAAGTACTTTTGCGTGTTCCCTAATTTTAGCTTTCATAAGAGTAAATTACTCCCATTTTATAGAAGTACACATCAAGGCAATAAGAAATGAAGTAATTTACTCAGTTCCTCATAGCCCTTAAGTGGTAAAACTAGAATTTGAAGCGGAGATTCAGACTTTTGTGTGTCTTTGGGCTGGAGGGACGCTCGGTGGGTAAGGGAACTTGCTGCTGAGGTATAGATATATATGGTCCCAAAGCTGTGTTCTTAGTTTCTGGCTGAAGCTCCATAGGGCGGTAAAACACAGACAGTTGTTGGTACGTAGACACCGCCTTTATTTTCTTACTTTGCTCAGTAGGACTCCAGATTTCTCCTGTGACTGTGGTGTTCCTGTGATACGTGCTTTTGGAAGCCTTGGTAGATGAATCTTTGGTAGGTAATTGTCTAGGAGAGTCCCGTTGTATGGAAGTAATGGTGTCTGAAGTCAGCAAGTTGAGTGACACCTTCAAGCAGGTTCGGAGACACCCCATTAATTGCTAGCACAGTCTCTGTTTCATAGAGAGCACCCCCTTGCCAGGCAGCTACATGGCCATCAGTGCAGATAGTCATGACAGCAAGGAAGATATAGGCTTTATTTCCTTTGGGGGACTATAGACTTTAGGATAAATATATAGGATTTGCAAATGCTTGTACAGTTTCTCTGGGTACCAGTGTACTGATAGTTTATAAAATTTTCCTTTTGGAAGACCAAAACAGTCCGTATTTTCTTGTTCACTTTAAACAGCAAAATATCATTTTCTCATTTGCTGTAATACCAGTAGCGTGTTTGTTTGATAAGATGCTTGTTTTGTGTTTCCATTCCAAAAGTTTGTATGCATTATTCTCTTAGTCAACATTAAGCCACATTCCAGCTTAGTTATTATCAGCCTTCCAACCCAGTCTAGGTCTTTGAGTAGGGAGAGACTTGACACAACAAGTCTCTGTGTGTTGACCTCTGTACTTACACTTGCCATCTCACGTGCAAATAATAAAAACATTAGCTCGGAACACTTTGCATAGCTTTTCTCCTTGGCAAAGTGCAAAACACTTTAAAAATATTCCTGGAGATTAAGACTATACATATTGATAAACTGTTTTCCATGAAGTGGAGGTCTGTGCTATGACAAAGTTGGGTTTGAGATGTAAAGAGATAATATTCTACTTAAAGTGAATGAATCTCAAAGACTCTATTTTTCTGATATTTTATATTTGTGCTGGTTAGTTGTCTTTTGTTTGTTTCTGTCAACTTGACACAAGCTAGGGTCATCTGGAAAGAGGAAACTTCCACTGAGGTGCTGTTTTCCTTCCTCAGATTGGCCAGTACAGAGCTGGGGTGGGGGGGCCTGTTTTCTTGATAAATGATTGCTGTAGGAGGACTCAGCCCATGGTGGGAGGGGCCACCCCTGGGCAGGTGACCCTAGGGTAGATAAGAAAGCAAACTGAACAAGCCAGGAACAGGAGCACTCCTCCACGGCCTCTGCTTCTGTTTCTACATTCAGGTTCCTGTCCTGCCCTCCCTCTATGACTATGAACTGTAGGCCGAAAT
The DNA here is from genome assembly GCF_008632895.1 of Mastomys coucha. Classification (NCBI taxonomy): domain Eukaryota; kingdom Metazoa; phylum Chordata; class Mammalia; order Rodentia; family Muridae; genus Mastomys; species Mastomys coucha. The sequence continues at coordinate 19,101,647 of NW_022196898.1, forward strand.
CAACTCTGATTATAAACTGCATGCTGAACAAATTTCCCCAGCTTGCTTTTTGGTCATGGTGTGTTATCACAGCCATAGAGACCTAACGAGAACAATATTTTTCCATTTCTCTGCCTTGGAAATAGAATGAAACCTTAGCGGTCTCCACCGCGTCTAGACTGATTGAGGACTTTGTTAGTTGAACATGTTAAGAATGAGAGTTACTTTCCTCTGCTCCCAAAGGACGGGGGAGTCACTGGGCACAGGGCTCCCAAAGGTTACTTGGGAGCTATTTGTATGGCTCCTGCCCTGCACAGCAGCCCCAGCTAGAGAGACCCCCCCCATTTCTCAGTGGCATGAAGACAATCTGCTTACAGCTAGTGTCTACAATCTACAATGACTCGGAAAGCTCTCTGGCTTGTTCGGAGGCTCAGTCCTTTTCAGACCATATTGTTCGTGTTCGTGCCCTTCCCTACCTGCCTTTGTATGATGTATAGGATCCTGTATGATCTATATGTCCCCAATGCTGGACCAGAGACTAGCTGTGCATTTCTCCAGTCAGAACAACTGTGGCTTCTCTGGGGGAGAAATCAACACTTGCCTGCATGTGCTTTTCAGTGCTGCCATTCTGGATTTTGGCTGTTATAATGCCACTGAGCAATAAAATCTTAATAGGCCACTTTACTTTTAATAATAGGGGAGACTATGTTCGGCATCACTTTTAGACAGCAAAGGTGTTAATCTGAAACCTGCCTCTTAGAAAATCATCCCCCCAGTTATTGGATGTGATGGTACACACCTTAGATCCTACCGTTTGGCAGGTAGAGGTGGGTAGATCTCTGAGTTTGAAGGCTGTATAGTGAGTGAGAGAGACCTTATCTCAAAAATAAAACCAATTCTCTTGAAAGATTAGTCAAATTGCTCATAAAGGACAGCACATATAATTTAGATAATAAGTAGCTTATATAATATATATTTATAAATGTGTATTATCCAAAGTAAAGTCTAGTAAAGAATAAGCTATATGTATGAAAAACATAACTTTATAGTGTTTTAGATGATGTAAAAGAGTATCTTGAACTTCTGTAGGTTGGCAAACGGTACCACTTTTCTGTACCTTCAGTATAATAACCCAGTAAATGAGCAATTGTCTGAGGGTTTCAGGCTCCAATAGACTTGTTTTTTTTCTTTTAAAAAGAAGAAATCTTCACTTTGAGGAAATTTATTCTGGAAGTTTCAAAGATACAAAGCAGAATAAATAGGAGCTTTTGGAGCTAATAGTAAGTTGAGTTTACTTGACGGTTTTAAAAGTCAGTTTCGGGAAGATAATGATAATACCATATTAGAATCATTATTTTTACCCTATGTGCCAGGTATCAGTTAGGATATATAGAAGGGAATACAGACATAGGCACAAGCCTGGTAACTTTTACTTATACTACATAGAAGTTTATATTTGCCTGTTGTTTCCTCGCTGTGGCTTGAGGACCCAGGGGAATTTTGATTTTCCTGTGTTTTCAGAAGAGAGACCAGTAGGCAGTCTTCCTGCTTGCCGTCCAGGCGGCTCTGCCGAGCATTTGTACAGTACGCTCAGGTCTAACCTGTTTTGGTAAAAGTCTTGTTCTGGGTTTGTTCAAGTATGAGGCTCAAAAGGCAGCTACTAATTCTGGAAAAGGAAACTACTGTTTTTAGCAGAGGGATCCAAAGGAATGCTTAAGGGCAAAGACGGGAGAGCCTAAAGCTGCCAGAGAGCTGCTCCCTGTGCCTCCCTTAGAGTCACAGGCCCTCCTGTGGTTTGTGGTGCTGCATAGAGACAGAAATTGCTTATTCCCAAGGCTGTTGTAGTGCAAACAGATTTAGACATGAAAAATCGCAGGCGAGCATGCATTTTGGAATATTGCTTAAGAGGAAATTCTTTGAAAAGACAAATAGTGTTTTGTTTTGTTGTCCCCTCTGAAAAAGGGTTCCTCTGCACAGAGAAACCCTGTCTCGAAAAACCAAAGTCGGATAAGAGTGTTTGTGCTTTGCCAGAGAGATGTCCTCACTCCTGGTGCAAGTAGGGATAAAGACAATCATCTTCAGTCACAAGAAATCAGCATTGATATCATTTAGCCCAAGTAGTCCACGATCCGGTCTCATCAGGTTCCACTGAGGCGTGGTCAACACACAGTGAGTTCCTTATTTAATTATGCAGTTCGATCAGCTTTGTACAGAGCTGTGGAGCCACCTCTGCAGCCCGGTAACCTCTGCCCTCCTCTGCTGCCCTCTGTCATGGGAGAGCCAGTAGTCTGCCTCTCCCTACCATAGCTGGTGTGTATTCTATAACAATTTCTGTTCATGTAAGCACACAGGTTTTTTTCCTTTCCTTGTACTCAGCACAGTCATTTTGAGATCCCTGTTGTTTCACCTCTCAGTAATTCCCTCACTTGTGAAATGATGCTCTAGTTTGTAGTTCATCATTAAAATTAAAAAGATTTATTTTTATTTTGTGTATGTTTTGCCTATATGTATGTATGTGCATACATATGTATAGATGTCTTATATATGTATGTGCGCCTGGGGCTCTTGGAGGTCAGAAGAAGGTGTCATAGCCCCTGGAACTGGAGTTATAGATAGATTGTTGTGGACTGCCATATTGGTGCTGGGAGTTGAAGCTGGGCTTTCTGTAAGGGCAACAAGTGCTCTTCACCATGTGGGAACAACTCTCTCCAGCTCAGCTTATCCATATTTATTCCTGAGTTGAGTTCTAGTATATGGAAACTTCAGATTTTGTTAAAAATATGATGGGTGGTGGCAGTTCACGCCTTTAGTCCCAGCACTCTGGGGCAGAGGAAGGCGGATCTCTGAGTTTGAGGCCAGTCTGGTCTATAGTGCAAGTTCAAGGATGGCCAGGGCTACACAGGGAAACCTTGTCTTGGAAAAACAAACATACATACATACATACATACAACAAACATACATACATACAACAAACATACATACATACAACAAACATACATACATACATACATACAACAAACATACATACATACAGACATACATACATACATACAGACAGACAGACAAGTTCACTTGGTAGGCCTTTGAGGTAAGTGTTTGTTGTGGGCATGTGTACAAAGCTTTGTGTGGGCACATGCGTCCCTTTCTCTCTGGATGCCTGCTTGGGTTGTCTTGCTGTATGTTAGCTTTTTAAGGGAAAGTGGTGCTAGCCATGGCCATGCCTTGTGGAAAGGAGAGAGACCCAGAGGTAGAGAGGTATGTTCGAGGGAACTAAGCAATCAGGTGGGCAGAAGAGAAGATCAAGGCCCACAACCATTTCAGGCTCGGTTTCTTACAACTCCATTTTCTTGTGTTCCAGGTTAAGATCCAAGCAAGGCTGCCCTTCAGCAGTGGCCTATTTCACACACTGGTGCACTTCCTACCTAACAAAGCGCCTTTTGTTGTGTGACAATTTTTGAACCTGGGGTTTTGAAAGCCCTTTTTGTTTTTCCCCTGTTATCTTCTGTGATCTGTCTGAAAGGTCTGACTTTTTAATTTTTAACTCATACACTTGAGATTTGGAACTCATAGTTCTTTACTTTTATTTTTTGACAGAGCCTCACTCTGTTGGTGGCTGGCAACATCCACTGTGTACTTTTACCCAGCCTGCCCTCAGAGGTGGGGTACAGTCCTCCTGTTCAGCCTTCTGAGCCCTGTGATTACTGCTGGGCGCCTCTGAGGCTGCTCTACAACTTAAACATTTGAGGTCCTGAGTTCAATTCTCAGCAACTACATGGTGGCTTACAACCATCAGTAATGGGATCTGATGCCCTCAAATGCATAAAAAAAAAAATAATAATCCTTAAAAAAAATAGATGCAAAAAAAGAGACTTATATGCAAAAAAGAGACTCACCAGAGAAGGCACCCAATAGGACAGAGAACAGTTTATTGGTAGTGTAGGATATCTCAAAAAGAGTAAAGCTTGCCTTTACCCCTCTCTCTCTGTCTTCTCCCGGCCATGTGAATTTTTAAGTTAAGGGAATAGCATTCAGAAATGTTCTAAGTGAGCAATTTGTATAACTTACAGATCAAGAAATGGTCATGCTCCATTCGAGGAAGGCTTGTGAGTTATCTTAAAACTGAGTAAGTCTTCTTGACATCGCTGCTGCCACGGCTCACCTCTTCCTCAGGGTGCTTCTACCTCCCAAGTGCTGGAATTACAGACATAAGAGTACATGCTGGGTGTATTAGTCAGGGTTCTCTAGAGTCACAGAACTTATGGTAGTCTCTATGTAGTAAAGGAATTTATTGATGACTTACAGTCTGTAGTCCAACTCCCAACAATCAACTCCCAACAATGGTTGGCAGCAGCTGTGAATGGAAGTCCAAGGATCCAGCAGTTGCTCAGTCCCACAAGGCAAGGAGGCGAAGCAGAGAGAGAGCCTTCCTTCTTCCAATGTCCTTATATAGGACTCCAGCAAAAGGTGTGGCCCAGATTAAAGGTGTGTGCCACCACACCTTTAATCCCAGATGACCTTGCTTGAACTCGTAGATCTTCCAATCTTAATCTTCTGGGATTCATAGCCACTATGCCTCAAGATCTCCATGCCAAGATTCAGGTTGGAAACTTGTATCTCTCAGCCTCCAGATTAGGGGGCCACAGGTGAGCCTTCTAATTCTGGATTGTAGTTCATTTCAGATATAGTCAAGTTGACAACCAGGAATAGCCACTACACTGGGGTTATAGGCATCCAGACCATGTGCTGGAATTACAGACATTTAGATCATATGCTGGGGTTACAGGCATATAGATCACACCACTGTTTTGGCTTTCATGCAGTGCTGGAGATCAAAGCCATGCCTTCATGTGCTGTGCAACTGCTCTGCCCATTGAACCATACCCTCAGCCTTATTTTTATTTTTATTTTCTTTTGAAGGCAAGGTCTCATGTAGTACAGGCTGGTTTTGAACTCCTGATCCTCCAGCTTCCAGCCCCTCAAGTGCTGGGATTAAAGACATGTGTTCTCATGTCTGACATTCTTTGCCCATTTTAACATTGGGGTGTTTGTTTTTATAGTTGAGTTTTAAGGGTTCTCTATGTACTTAAGGCTTTAGCCACATATATAGTAGTAAAGTGCAAATGTTTTTCATATTTCTAATATATATTTTATAACCTTAAAATTTGAAATTATAATTTCAAATTTACAGAGAGGTTATATGAATATTTAGGATGAAAATCTCTCATCCAGAATACTTCAGACACAAGTATTTCTGGTTTTTAGATTTTGAGATATTGATGCAGTCTCTACCAATGAAGCCTTGCTAATCTGGAAGTCACAGATCTGAAACTTCTGAGCATCGAGCTACTGCTGCTTTTAGGGTTGTGGATGTTCAGATTAAGGATGTCTAACCCAGATAAGGAACTCCCATGTGCTCCTTATTCAGAATCAGTCCTGTTCTTTTAGACCGCGTTTTAGGTTGACCTTGTGTTGAGCCAATGCAATACAGGGAATTAGCAGAGGTTTGGGGGAGATAAAAATAAGAACACAGCACTTGTTTGATCTGTGAAGCAAATACTGTTTATAAAGCAAGAAGTCTTCTTGGGGACAGCACTGGCAGAGGCTGTGGGAGAGGAGGCCAACGGTAAGGAGAGTGAGTGGTATGGTGGGGTTGAGACTCTTTCCAGTGGTTCTGAGTGTGACAGTGATTCGTCCCTGGATTCCCTTGGCAGAGCTTGGAAAGGTAGTGATTGCCAAAACTGGGAATTGTCGGGGATACTGCCTTGTCGATTTCTGGTGAGTAGAGCCATATATGCTGCTGCTCAAACGTTCCTCATGGCTGGGGCAGTCATTACAACCGAGTATCAGGTCCATAGTTGAGAAGTGTGGAGGTTGAGAGACCTCCCCGTCACAGGAACTAGGTGTTGCATGAAGCATGTCCCAAGCTCCTTAAAGGCCCTGGAACCAGAAGTTCTTCACACCCACTAGAAGGACTTAAAGGGGTGGCTGGGGAGACAGCTTAGGTGATAAAGTGTTTGTTCTGAGTACATGAGGGTCTGCATCCAATCCCAGACCCACAATCTAGACTACAGTGCGAGCACCAGGCTAGCGAGAGACCCTTTGTCAAACATGGTGGGTGGCATCATTGATGCTTGACCTCCCTGGACACACATGAAAATATATCCACACATGTATGTGACACACACAGCTTATATATAGCCCGAGTTAGCCCCAGACTCTCGATGTAGCCTCGGATATCTTTGCATTGGTGATCCTTCTGTCTGTGTGGGGTCCTGGCAACAGGACTCAGAGCCTCATACATGCTAGGCAAGTGCTCTACCTACTGACCTAACCTGGCTTTGCCTGCGTACTATGAATCTTCTGTAATGAGGCACTTTAAAACGCTCCCCCCTTTTTTTTATTTTGTGTCACGGTCACTTATAGCTAATGTGTTCCTGTTATTACACTTTCTTCTTGGGGAAAAAAAAAAGATCCACTAACCTCTGAGAAAAACAAATGTTACTCTAGGAAGGGTCTGGAAGCCTAGAGGAAGAAAGAGGTGGTTTTGGGTAAAGGTGATTTAGTGGCTTCCTCTCAGTCCTCAGGTATCCATTCTGCCCATCACTTATTCCTGTAGCCCTGGAAGGGCCTGGAGACAGCATGGCCTTTGAAGCGCCAGAGGCCTAGGGTCGAATCCAGGCCCATTTACAGCCGTGTCATCTTGGGAGGCTCGCTGATGCATTGTGAACCCAGCGTCTTCCTTCCTGTTGAATGTCCTCCTCCTTTCTCCTCCCCCTGCCCCCTTTCCTCTTTCATCCATCTTCTTTCTCCCTTTTCCTGGTTTTCTGAGGCGGAGATCAGAACCCGGGCATGGTACGTGCGTTCTCACTGAGCTCCTGGCTTAGTGTGACTCAGACTCTTTCTTCTGCTCTGGACGGTGTAGAGGATTTAGACTCAGCTCAAGGCAACAGCGTAGAGCCCGATTTCTGTCCTGGCTGGCTGTAGCTTTGTTTTGCGACTGAGTCTTGCTGTGTAGCCCAAGCTTCCTCAGTCACCCAAGGGCTATGATTTTAGAGATGAGTCACCACACTCTACTGTAGACAGGCATATTTACAGGGTACACATGCTCTAGTCCTGTCTTGAAGTGTAAGGACATACTATGTAATCTTAAGAAATGTATATGTAAAGGTTTTCAGTATAGTGCCTGGTACCATAGTGCTTTCTGTCACACCATCACATCACCACCATCATCACCACTATCATCATCATCATCATCATCATCATCACCATCACCATCACCATCACCATCACATCACCATCATAATCATCATCATTACCACCACCATTTTTAAAAAAAATTAAAGAAGATTTATTTATTTTTATTTTATGTATGTCTATGAATGTTTGCCTACATGAATTTATGTGTGCTGTTTTTGAGCCAAATGCCCTCAAAGTCGAGAAGAGTCAGATCCCACTGGAACTGGACTTATAGACAAGTTGTAAGCCCCCCTGTGCATGCTGGGACATGAACCCAGGTCCTCTGAAAGAGCAGCGGCTGTTCGTAACCACTGAGCCATCTCTCCAGTATCGTATCGTTTATCACAAAAGCTATTACCATTCTCCTTAAATTTGTTTTAGTTTAGTTTAGTAAAGAAACTAATGAAATCAGCTTTACACTTAAATTCCACTTATTTATTTGTTTACATTTTAAAGGGCTTTATTTTTATGTTCTGTGTATGAGTGCTGGCTTGCATGTGGAATGTAGAGCATTTGCGCGCCTAGTGTCCACCGAGGTCAGGAGAGAGCATCAGGTACCTGGAACTAGAGTTACAGTGGTTGTGAGCTGCCCCGTGCTGGGAACTGAACTCAGGTCCCTGACAAGAGCAGCCAGTGCTCTTAACCGCCCAGTGGTCAACCAACCCTCTGCCCACCACCACTTTTTTTTTTTTTTTTTTTTTGAGACAAAGTCTTAGTGTATAGCCCAGGCTGGCCTGGAACTCACTGTGCAGTCCAGGCTGGACCCAGTTCCCAAAGCTCTGCCTGCCTCAGCCTGCTGAGATTAAAAGCGTGGCCGTCACACTCAGCTCTTCACTTTTTATAGCTCCTCACACATTCCAAAAGCAATTATGAAAACTTCTACAGGTGGATGCGTTTTATACACTAAACTCACTCAACACGCAGCTCAGGAAACAGATTATTAACTGAACACAGCACAACTCACTACAGTAAGATGAGGCAGGGGCTCTTCTGAAGGGAGACAGAGGAGGGTCAGATGGGGAGCTGGGAGGCGCAAGGCAGGGGGGGTGACAGGGAGAAGTGGAGGGAGGGAAGGCTGCATGAAGGATGTGAGAGACCCACGACTCCTGCCCTTGTTCTTCTCTGCAAATTATGTTTTAGTTTTTTTTTTTTAGAGGAAAATATTTTCCTTTAGTATGGTGTAGACCGTCGCCTCGTGCTCTGTGCAAGCCCTTAACAGCTGTGGCAGAGAGGTGGCACATTAAGTGTGGCCTTAGTAGATCCCTTTTTTTTCTCTTGCTTTCAAAGCTTGTCTCTTGGGAAGGGACTTTCCGGGGCTGGTAGGTTTGGATGAGGAGAGGCTGAGAGGTCCTGCTGATCTTCTGCGAATAGGTGATGTACTCTCTGCTTTTATTTATCTGAGCCACGGAAGTCCACTGAGCACAGAGTTGTCTATTGTATTAAAAGAAAAGGGAAAAATTGCTCCAGCTGCACAGGCTTCTTAGCTGTCCCCTGTAAAAAGCATTTAACATTCAAAAGAGCCCAGCACACAAGGAGAAAGCCGGCTGTGGAGGAGGCAGCACAATTTGGGGTGACATCTCCTGGGTGGAAGGAGGTCACTAGGCTGAGCACAGGCACCTTCTAGAAGCCAGGGACAGCCATGTGTTTACCAAGTTTCTGTCTGGACATGTTCAGTAAACTGGAGGAAAGTTTTTAAAAGGCAGCTTCTGAGAAGAATAAAAATTGGGAGCTAAATTCGAGGCTCTTTATATATTTTCCTTTCAGAATCAAAGCCATGAACATACGGATTCTGAAAAGCCTGGAAATGCACTCACTTGTGTGTGTCTCTTACCTTTCTGTACTCAGCCTGACTATGCCAAATTTCCACATATGTTTGTCAGAATTCCACTGCTCACTTTTATGCTATTATTTTATTTATTAGGACTTATTTTTTCTAGGAAGTCCCTCCCCTTCCCCCAATACATAATCTCACCGTGTAGGCCAGGTTGGTCTAAAACTCATTCTGTCATCAAAGCTGCCCCAAATTCACGATAATTTTCCCACCACCTCCTCCTGAGTGCCAGGATTTCCGATATACGCACTCCGCAGTGGCTTAGTAATTTTTCCACATAACTTGAGATACTGGCAGCTGGGGAGCTGGCAGAGACAGGGAAGTGCCTGCTGTGCAGCCGTGAGAACCAGAGCTCACATTACCAGCACCCACATACCCTCATGGTATGGGGGATATGTCTACAACTCTGCTCTTGGAGGCTGGTAGAGACGGCCGCTGCTGCCCTGGTCCTGGTGCCCATGAGCAGGCACTTCCCTCATTCGTGTTGGGTTTGCCACATGTGTGCTACTCTATCATGTCCTCCCCATGGATGTTTTTGTTTCAGTGTCACTATAGCCATCTGACCTTTGGCAGAGGGGTTTGTACCATCCGCTGTTTGTTGAAAATTAGCTAGGGGGCGTGTCTCTAGCACCATCACAGACCCACTGTACAGGACTTGTAAAGATGGTACATTAGTCACAGCTAGGTTTTCCTAGTACAGAAGGCACCAGTGTGGCCTGCTTGAAACCCTGACCGAGGCCAGAGTTGGCAGGTGCGTTAAAAGAGTTTCAGTATTGACAGGTCGGTTTCCTCTGGTCTGTAGGAAAGGTTTATATTTATTTCTCTGTTAAACCAGCTGTTGAAAACCATGTAAGCTATGCTTTTATTTAATTGATTTCTAAAGCACTAGAGTTGTTTCTGGATTGTAACCATTGGCTTTTTAACAAACCATACTTAGACTTTAAAAGGCTTTTGAACATGGATTTTTATTATTTTAAAAGTAACATATATTACTTGAAGAAAATTTCAAACTCAGAGCTAAGAAGAATTGTTGGTAAGTGTTCCTTGTTGTCTGCCCTTTTCTTCTGATTCACGAGTGTTTTTATAATTCATCCTAAGTAATTCGCTTAACCTGTACTTAATTTTTAAGTATACTTCAGAAATGCTTGGTTATTGAATTGTGATATAACCCTGTTTATGAATATTCTTCTAAATTTTAATTAATTTATTTATTATATGAAAGTACACTGTAGCTGTCTTCAGACACATCAGAAGAGGGCGTCAGATCTCATTACGAGTGGTTGTGAGCCACCATGTGGTTGCTGGGATTTGAACTCAGGACCTTCGGAAGAGTAGTCAGTGCTCTTAACTGCTGAGCCATCTCTCCAGCCCCCCTAACCCTGTTTATAACGGATGGAAAGCTTAAAATATTTTGCTTTCTAAAATACCAGTTGTGGAGAATAAATAGTCCCTTTTCTGAAAACTCACTGTGGCCTCTATATGGGTCAGTGGGACTTACAGGCAGTGGTGCAAATGTATTTTCTTCAAGAGCTAGGTTTCTTATCAGTGAAGGCACTTGAGTCCAAGGCATCTCTTCTGTCAGCATGCCTGTGTGTGTGTGTCTGTGTGTGTGTGTGTCTGTGTGTGTGTGTCTATGTGCACGTATGTGTGCCTTCAGACAGGGTCTCTCACTGATCCTCCAGCGAGACTGGCAGCCAGCCGGACCGAGTGATCCTCCTGTCACTGTCTCCTTTAGCTGGGCCAGCCTGGCTTCTTATGTGGATGCTGAGGACCCAAACAGGTCCTCTTGCTTGCACAATAAATGCTCTTAGCCACTGAGCTATCTTCCTAACTTTTATAAGACTCCAGACCAAATGGCTTCTAAATTCATGCCTGTTACTTTCAGAAGGGGGGGGCCTACAACAGAACACATAGAGAGAAAACAGTAGTGAGAAGACCACACGAGGTAAATGGAGGCCACGTGGTGTAGACAGAGGCCAGGTTAACACCCAACATCCGCTGTGTCCCCGTCTGGCATATCTATAGTATAATCTCAAGTATAATCTAGAATATTACCTTTCAAAAAACCACAACTATTAGGTGGGGTCCCTAATAGAGGAGTTAGAAAAGGGACTGAAGGAGTTGAAGGGGTTGCAACCCCTTGGGAAGAACAATAATATCAACCAAACAGACTCCCCCAGAACTCCCAGGGACTAAGCCATCAACAAAGGAGTACACATGACTCTAGCTGCATATGTAGCAGAGGATGGCATTGTCATGCACCAATGGGAGGAGAGGTCCTTGGTTCTATGAAGGCTCGATAGATGCCCCAGTGTAGGGAAATTGAGGGCGAGGAGGTGGAAGTGGGTGGGTGGGTGGAGAAACACCTTCATAGAAGCAGGGGGAGGGAGGATGTGATAGGGTGTTTCTGGGAGGGAGGAAAACCGGGAAAGGAGATAACATTTGAAATGTAAATAAAGAAAATATCCAATAAAATAAATAAATAAAAATTAGTATTTTTTTTCTTTTCCATATGCTTTCTACAGGGAAAACTCATTTTTTTGTATAGAATCACCTGACCAGTTTATCTAGCAGGATCTTATAATGGTAAACACTAGCTTGTGTAGATCTGGGGTCTGGAGACAGGTTGAGATCCTATCTCAACAAGGTAGAAAGCAAGAACACACATCCAAGGTTGTCCCCTGACCTCCACATACATGCCATAGGCTCATGCAAATGCCATGGCCGAGCTCACCACAGTCACACAGGCATGCTCACTTACACACACATAAATAAGCATATTTAGGTTACAATCCTAATGTGTGCTTGCCTGTGAGAAGCCTTACCTGGAGACTGAACAGAGAGGGTGAAGGAAAGGTGTGCTCACCAACAGGCTGGGCGTGGAAAGGCAGGATGGTGACTGGGAAAGTGACCGTCAAGAAACTCCTCTGGCCAGTCTGTCTGGCTCTGGGGTTGTTCTGGTGGCCACAGGAAACTTACACAGCCTGGGGAATGTGCTGTGTTCATCTCTTCTTTATCTCATCCACCAAGACTTAGAAAGTGTGCTTTGCCTCTGGCAGTCTGGGGCTAAGCTCCTGTGATTAATGGTTGAATTATCTGCAGTTTTAGAGGGGAAAACATTTAGAAATTTGCTTCTGAGAACACCTTGAAGGTTCTGTAAAATTTTAAAATTTGTATAAGAAATAATAATTATTTTATGTATTTGTAAAACAATATTTATCTATATGTATACAAGCACGTGCTTACTTATGTGTGTGTACATGTGCATGCATGTGTGACCTCGGTGAGCATGTGCCATGGCATTTGCATGTGCCATGGCATGTATGTGGAGGTCAGAGGGTAACTTTGGATGTGTGTTCTTGTCTTCCACCTTGTTGGAGACAGGCTCTCTTGTTTGTTGCTGAGGACCTCAGGTTAGTTGGCCTGTGAAATCCCTGTCTCTTCCTGTCTTGCCTCAGGAGACTGGTATTCCAGACCTGTGTGATCTTATCCTGTTGTATTTGGGTTCTGGCCATCTAACGCAGGCCCTCACACTTGGTTGGGAAGCCCTTGACCCATGAAACCTAAGAAAACAACCATTTTAAAAGAAAAGCCCATTGTTTCATAACCTTGCAATTCTGACAGTAACACAAAAGGTGAACTCCTTTACATAACACAAACCAACCACTAAAAGCTAAAACTTTGAGTGAAGGTATGCTCAATAAAAACAAAATTAAGTTCTTGGTTCTGGAGATGGTTAAGTTAAGAGCATTGGCCCCTCTTCCAGAGGACCTGGGTTCAGTTTCCAGCACCCGTGTGGTGGCTGACAGCTGTCTGTAACTCCAGTTCCAGGGGATCTGATGCACTCTTCTGACCTCCCTGAAGTGGTGCACAGTACGAAGGCAGAACACGTATAACATGAAATAAAAATACTAGAAATGATTATTTTTACTCCAGATCTCCAGCCTCCCTTCTTATGGGGCCACCATCACCAATTTTCACTTGCCTCTTGAGTGATATTTGAAGTGTGTGCAAACACGCCTGCTTGATTCTACATCTCCTTTATATAAACAGCAGCATGGAATCTTCTGTGTGGTGGGTTTCTTGATCTCTGTTTTGCGGATTAATTCAGACAGATCTGTTGGGTTCCTCTTCCTGGCTGTTCTGTATTTCATTACACAGATGAACTGTTGTCTAACCACTCATTGCCGATGGACATCCACCCTTCCCACAGTCTCTGCCTTTACAGACAGTCCTACACACTCAATGCTCTCTAGATTGGCCTTTTGCATGTCCCGGAAGTTTAATTAATGTGTCAAAGAGTATGTATGGTTCCAATTTTGATGCTTCTTGCCACATGGAGGGTAGCATTGGTCGATGCTGGATGTCTTCTTCTGTGTACTGCTTTTCATGCCCCCAGCATAAGCAATCTATTTTAAATCTCTGTACTCCCAAGCATTTAAAAATCAGTGGAACTGCCCATTTCCATAAAGTGGTGGCGGTGTCCACCTGTGTAGCTTCCTGCCTGAGACCCTTTGTGAGATAGAGTTCTGATGCCTGTTTAATTACACCAGCTGTTGTCGCTGTATTTTCATGACATTTACACTCACGAGCGATGTGCTGTTTGCGTGTTTGACATCACGTTTGCTTGTATGAATTCAGATGATCAATTTCAGCATTCAAAAGTTTTATTAATCTTCTCATCTCATTCAGCACCACAGAAATTAAGCATGCTCTTTTAACTGTAGCCTGCAGACATCTTAGCTGGGTAAAAATATAGCACAATTCTTTGCAAATGTGTTTAATGTAAATATGTAACAAGAGGAAGTAAGCTGGGAAGGCAAATTGGCCTGGTAGAGAAGCAGCTAATGTCAGAGGTCTGAACAGTGGAGGGTCTCTGTTAGATTAGAGCAGTGGTTCTCCACCTTCCTAATGCTGTGACCCTCTAATACAGTATCTCATAGTGCGGTGGCTCCCCCAACCAATAAATTATGCTCATTGCTACTTCATAACTGTAATTTTGCTCTGTTGTAAGTCATAATGTAAATATCTGATGTGCAGGTTTCCTGATATGTGGACCCCCGAGGGGTCGTGAGCCACAGTTGAGAGCCACTGGGAGCACAGACTTGGAAGAGTGAGAAGGCTCGAGGGAGGGCCTGTGATGCGGTGGCTGAGGGGGAAAGGTAAACTTGCTGTGGTTTTGGTACTGGTGACTGTTCTGTACTGTTGGTTCTGTCCTTTAGAGTGGCAGAGTCAAGATGCAGGGAGGACACAGAGGGATGGCGGATGCTATTCTCGGGAGACCAGCTGTATCTGGATCACTCAAGGGTCAGCATTTAGGTTTCTATATATATCAACTTGCATATTTTCTCATCCATGTTGGAAAGGAAATTGCGTAGGATAATGTTACTCAGGTTGAAGCCGCTCTGTTGAGTTATTTTTAAACAGTCTTTGTAGAATGTTCAGAGAGGGCTCTAGGCAATTTCTTTGAAGTTCTCTTTCATTTTCCTTAGAACTAAATGCTTTGGCCACTAGAGAGGCTTAAGGGCCTTGAACTTGTAAACATTCCATCAGGTGACAGTGTCACTGGCAGTAGGAAATGCCAACAGAGCGGACGGAGGTTCCTTCACAGAGCCTAGAAGCCATAGAAAAGAGTTCCCTCAGCTCAGAAGAAGCAGGATTAGTCAGTTTATTGATTGAACAGGGAGACAAGACAGCTGGAGAGCCAAGTGCTGTGTTAGGAGCAGTAAGTGTAACGGTTCCGGCCTTGAAAGCTACTTACCATGCAACAAAGCTTATGCATTAGGGAGGTTTGTGATGCTGCATTTGTTCTTATTTAATGAACTTTTCCTTGAAGAGAAGCCTTTTTGAAGGCTTGTGCAGGCTTGCAGGTAGAAAGGGAGTGCCAGAAGACATTCAAAACACTGATCAAAGGGGTTCTTGCTTAAACATAGGTCATTCACAGCCTTTTTTACAATCTCATTTGTGATATTTCTTAGAAGTGAGGGTACAGTCATTCTGTAGGTGACCTTGATGGTTGTGTGTAAATTTTTGAACGGCAGCCACTTACAGGTGGCCATCAGAATGAGAAAACTGAGGGGAGCCCTTTCTTCTGTGTCTTCCTGGGTTCCGACTCGACTTCCGGCACCAGTACCGTGTTATCTATTATCTCCAGCACTGCCGGTCTTAGGGCTTCTTTATTATTTGATTTAGGCTACAGTCACATCGAAAGGCACAGCTTTGGCCTTTTGCTAGACTTCCAATTGTCCTGAGATCATTTAAAGACAGCCATAAAGTGAATAAATGGGAGCTGCTTGTGTAGCTCAGTGCAGAGCAGTTGGCTAGCATAGCAGTGTTCTCCGTTTGATTCCAGCACTGCAAAAACCCAAAACAGAACACCGGTTATACAACCCAAAGCAAGACATAAGCAAAACCACAGTTATTGAAGAGTGATGCTATGAACACATGCCAGCTGGAGATGTAGCTCAGTGGTAGAATGCTTGCCTAGCGTGCACAAAAAAGGCTCTGGGTTCAAGCCACAGTACTACTAAAACAGCAGTAACAACAGAATAAAAATGAAGCCACCACTGGTGTGTGAGTGTGTGTGTGTGTGTGTGTGTGTGGTTTGTAATAAATAATTGAATTTATGTATTCAAAGGAGTGGAAAAAGAACTGTCTTAGCATCAGTGGTATGTAAGCCATGTAATTTTTGCCATTGAACTAATTATAAGATCTCTCCCAATCCCATCTGAGAATAATAAATAGACATAATAAGCATGTTGTAGAGTTTTGTGACATTTTAAATGAGATTGTGTATTTGAATTACCTGGAACATAATTAGGACTTAACCAGGTTTCTTTTTTAATTAATTACTTTCTTTATTTACATTCCAAATGTTGCCTCCCTCCATGACCCCTCCCAAAGTTCACCAGATTTCTTAATGATAGTTCAATCCCTAGTATGCCAGTTTCTTTTCTTAAAACTTTCTTTACTATCTTGCATTTCAGTCTTGTTGTACAGTTTTAAGTTTTCTTTCATCAGTCCATTAATCCTTCCCACTGATCCATCCATCACCAATCCATCTATCATCCATCCATCTACCTATCCATCCATCATCCACCTATTCATCCATCCATCCATCTATCCATCATCCATCCATCCATCATCCACCTATTCATCTATCTATCATCCATCTATCCATTCATCATCCATCCATCCATCCATTCATCTATCCATTCATCATCGATCCTTTCAGTCACTCATTCCAGACCCCTTCATTAAGCACTACTTTATGCAAGACATGGTTCAAGGGGCTGCTAATAGAGTAGCCCCCAGGATAGGCATGACCTGATCTTTGGTTTTTGTATGTTTCTTTTGAGACACAGTCTCATCATTTAACCTGCGCCAGTCTGAAACCACCTATCCTCTTGCCCCAGTTTTCTGAGTGCTGGGATTATAGGTGTTCACACACCATACCCAGACCATGAAATTTGCATTTCAGTAGGAAAATAGTTTTTTTTTTAAAATTAGAAACTATCAAGTGATGATGAGCAGTGCAATTAAACATATAAATAGGCACAGGACTTTGAGTATGCTTCTTTGAGTTGCATAGACAGGAAGGGCTTCTTGATACAAGATCTCAGCTGTATTAAGATCTGGAGGAAGAACATTCCTGGTGTAGGGGCCAGTTAGTGCAGGGGTGCAATGAGCGTGTTTTATTCTAGACAAAGAAGGATGGGTCAGTTTCTGGAGTTCAGCATTAAGTTATTGTGCTTGGAACTTCTCATGCTGAGAAAGATGCGTGGGTACGTGTTATTTCACAGCTATAACTGTGAACTGTTGTATAATATTCTTATGTTAGCATACACTCAACAATACTCATTATGTTATCCTTTGGAAAGGATGAAAGGAAAAGCCTTATTTTAATATTTAGTGAAGTCAATGGCTTAAAATCCACGGTTTAGGTGGCCTACTGCACATAACTAATTTTTGTGTTAGCTAATGAGAGGTAATTAGAGTAATATGCTTATATAATTAACTTTTAATTATTTTTCTTAGTGCCATTTAGTTTATGATAATTCTTCAAATACTGTAGCAGAACATGAGAAGCAAAGTCTAACAGGTTTTTACTAAATATCACTCATTTGATGTACCTTAAAATTAAGATAAAAGTATATTTTGTAAAAAAAATAGTTTTTTAATTTTATAATTTTATTTATTTATTTTATGTGTATGAATGTTTTGTTTGCATGTATCTCTCTGCACTGTATGTGTGTCTGGTGCCTTCAGCGATCAGAAGGTATTGAGTCCCTGGGATTGGAGTTGGATGCATGTGAGCTGCCTTGTGAGCTATGGCAGTCAGACTCTAGTCCTTTGGAGGAATAGCCAGCTTTTAACCTCTGAGCTATCTTTCCAGCTCTCACTTCTAATTTTAGAATAGTACTGGATTTGAAGAGGAGTTAGAAACATGGTAGAGTTCTGAGGAGTGTATACCCAGATTTCCCTATTAATATCTTATGCATTTGTATAATTCATATTTGTATATGTATTATATATGTATATACAAATGTGTATAATACATAATACAACTAAATAACCACTATATATGCAGTATTTTTTTTAAACAGAAGTCCATACTTGTAATATAATTTTGAGGTTGATAGCACAGTTTTCCAAAAGATTTTTCTCATTTCAGATACCAGCTGCAAAATTTTTGATCCCCCCTAGGTGATCTAGGTCACCTAGGTGCCCCTAGGTTGCCCATTTCAAATACTAACCATTTGGTTTCTACTAACCATTTGGTTCAGGAATTCATTTGAATAACTCACTTGAAGCGGGAAAGCACTGTACTTAGGCTTAAAGCCTTGTGTGCAGGATACAAATCTGTGGCAGAATTTTTGTAGAGCCATTGTATCTGGCATGAATCCAGAGTGATGACACCAGGCCTTGAAGTCACATTTTGTAAACAGCCAGTGATCATTATGTGAGATTTATGGAGTTACTCTTCTTGAAGGATTCATAGAACCTTTTCATAACTTAGTCCCAAGACATACCCGGCAACCAGGAAGTCTCCCATGGCTGAGAAGTGCTTAGGCAATGGTTCCCTCTGACAACTCTTCGATCAAATAAGAGGTTCTGGTATTCTGAAACTGAGTAATTTAGAATTGCTAAAGGTGCCTTTTGTGTGGCAATAATGAGACTTCTGCAAGGCGGTTTGGAGTTCAGTCCTACAGAGGCTGATCCATCCTCCGCCTGAGAAGCCTAAATTCATCATGTGCCTCTCTTTTCTTCTGTGGTCCTGTGTAACCCGGAACGATGGAAATCAGGACCAGCCAACTGGGAGGTGTGCAGACTGAGTCGGGGAGAATGCAAGGATCCAGCTTCTGTGTTCCAAGGGCGCATCACCCTCCCAGCACACGCCTACAAGTCTGCTGACTGACCAGGAAGGGGCAGTTTGGTATTGTTTGACACCTTTCTCAAGATGGTGTTGGCTTGGCCAAGGTGACTCAGAACACCGATGATAACCATGGCACCTGGATGAGCCAATCCTTGGCAACGGTCTCCACCATTACCAAGTAAAGTTACCCCCAGCCCCACCCCCTTCACACTGTTAATATTTTTACAGTCACATTTATTTATTTATTTATTTTACTTATTTATGTGTGTGTTTGTGGGTGGGCAAAGGGGTGCATGACCTGCCCTATGGGGGTCAGAGGACACCTTTTGGTAATTGGTTCTCTTCTTCCTCTCTTGGACCTGGGGAATCAATCTCAGATCTTCAGCCTTGGTGGCAAGTGCCTTAATCTGCTGAGCCATCTCACTGGCCCAGACTCTTGTTATTTTGAAGGAAGTTACTATGTATAGCCCACACTGGAGGAGTGGGGAGACACAGTCTACCTCCTGGAGGGTGCAGTAAGAGAAAGTGTTTTCTTTCTTTCTGTGTTGCTTTTGGGGTGCTGTGGGGTGAGTCAAGGGTATTCTGCATGCCAAGCAAGCATTTGTACTCAGGCTGCATCCCTGGGCTAGATAAAGAGATTTGTGGATATAGAGGAACAGGAACAATTTTAAGAACTATTAGAAAAATAAAATCAAATACTTGAAAATTTTAGATATTAGAAAAATGGAACCATAGAGACTGGAGCCCTCTTTTCAGATGAGTGAACCCGGAGGAGTCATGTCCTTAGAGGCGGGCAGAACTTCCTATTGGGAGTGGGGCTTTGCTAGAGTGCCTTGTGTGTGTGTGTGTGTGTGTGTGTGTGTGTCTGTGTGCGTATACCTTTGTCTCTCAGATTGTTGTGATCTGGAGCCTGGGAGGTAACTGACTTATAGAGATCCTGTTAAGTTACAAGCAGAGAAGCCCTTTTCCTCAGGAGGAAATGTGCTGAGAAGTCTTTTGTGTGTGTGATGGGGTGTATGTGTTCATTTATTCAGCTCAGAAGAATTCTCTGTGTTCATTTGAGCAAAATATAATTCTTCCATGGATTGACACTTAGAAGCTGAACTTTAGATTCTGCCCCTCCCCCCCAAGAATATTCAGCTTTTGGTTTATGTGAAGATTGTTTCAATATTTTATATATGTTGTGTATGTATACTTAAGCATATATAATATATGTATATACAACATATATATACATATATATATATATATATGGACATAGATACTTAGAGGGATGACTTAGAGAAGGTATAATCACTGTATTAAATCTTACAGTTGGTAAGTGGAAGAAAGTGCTCTTTTTTGGGTAGTAGGAATTGACTCAAGGGCCTATGCCTGTGAAGGAAGCATTTTGCCAATGAACTAGAGTCACTCTGGGGATAAGTGCATTCTGAGTTATACTCTCCCCCGTCTGCTGTGCCAGTGCTAGTGAGACATGTTGGCCATATGCATAGTGAGACATGTTGGCCATATGCAAATTCTTTGAAATCATGGGTCTGGATGTTCACTGGACAACATCTGGTGTAAGGGGAAAGATAGGTGGCTTATGTTATGTCCACCTATTTACCACTATCTCTTCAAGTGCTCTGAGCAGGGAATTTGTAACATCTAAGAACACTTAGCCCCATTGTCCTCATCCCACAATGAAGCCCAAAGCTCTTGTTGGGCTGGGTAATCCAAGCCGCGTGCTCTGGCAGCGGGACTCTCTTCTCTTTGTGCAAGGAAGATGTAGAGTGTGCCGGAGAACAACCTGACTTGAGGCACTGGGGGACTTGGGAGATGAGGCTAGGTTAGCTCTGCTGGTTCATAGGAAGGAAGTGAAGGTTTACTGGTTCAGCACTGGCAGGTGAATTCACCCACTTGCCAATTAAACAGACTTTTATGGTCGTAGAAATATTACTTGTGGACTTGAAAATCAGGTAAAAATGACAACATACCACCTACAGGGCAGTTTGGGCAATGCATTTTTTATTTATTTACTTTTCTTTACAATTTTAATCTGTCAGTATTTTTTTCATAAGTCAGAAGAGTATTTCTGACTCTTTCAGTTTATTTATTTTCAGAGATATTACTCTTTTTCCTAATTACTCTAGAGTAGGGTTTCTCAATCTTAACACTATTGACATTGGGGGTGGATGTGCTCTCTCTCTCTCTCTCTCTCTCTCTCTCTCTCTCTCTCTCTCTCTCTGTGTGTGTGTGTGTGTGTGTCTCTTTCTTATCTTCTGTGGTATTGGGGACAGAGCCTAGGGCCTGTGTGTGCTAAGTGAGGTAGGTTTCTCTTGTGGCTGGTCCTTTAGTTCTTTATTGTGCGGTTGTCCTGTGTGCTGTAGCTGGCCTTGACTACTAGATTCCGTAATGGGCTTCACCTGCTCCAGACATAGCCAGTTTATTGCAGGGCAGGCAGAACCCAAGACAGGTTTATCTTGGGTTAGCATAGCCTGGAAGACCCGTGCTGACTGTAATTTGGCATTGGCATATATCACCACCAGCGTCTGTGGTTTGTTTTGTTTTTCTGGCTGTAAAATAGGGCAATTATTTATGTTCCTTTATCATATTTCAACATCTGGTTTAGAGTAACACACTAACAAATGGCTATGTAGCAGGCTATCTTGGTGAAGTATTATACAATTTACAAGTTAAACAGAAGCTAACTAGCTCAGCCCTACCTAATTTTATTCTTGCTTATCTTTTTAGTTTTAGGGGATTGAAAACATTTGCTCACTTATCTCTCTCCTCTAAGCCTCACAGGACTCCCCTTATGGGTTTCATCTGCAGTTCTTGGATCTCAGAGAAGCCTTGCTAAGCAGTACTACAGATCTGAGGTAGTTATTACCCCAGGAAAGACTGTTGTATGGCCCCGTAAGTCTCTAAACCCGAACTTCTCTTGGAGACAGGAAATAACTGTCTTCCAGGCAGGACCCGCCAGCTCCAGGGAATGCCCGCTCTTTACCTGCTCCCTCAACTCCAAGCTGGGAGCATGGGAGAACCCTGGTTTGGGAGCACTGACTTATGTTACCGTATGCTTCCTTTCCTTGAGTGTTTTCTGTATGTTTTAGGGTATGTTGTCTCTGCCTTCATGTAAAAATGATGTGAGCCTAAGGGGACCGACCTGGGGACATCTCTTGTCTCCATTGCTGTCTTTTGAATTCCTCCTGTGTGGAAATATTCTTTTTTTTTTTTTGTAGCTGGCATTTTTAGAGAGGCTGCCTTGAACTTTAGAGTCGGAAGGATGTGCATTTAAATTTGGTGTTGCCCTTTTACTGGCTGGGTGCCTCATCCATAAAAGAGTTAGTATATACATTGCCCCCCCTTCCATATTGTAAGATGGAGTGTGATTAAATTAGATAGTGTTCTTTATTTTGGGTACTTGCTGCATGAAAGGTAGTTTCCATCATTCTCTCTTTCCCTTCCTCCCTCCCTCCCTCCCTCCTCCCCCCACCCCTCTCTGCTTTTCTTGCCATTTATCCTCTAAAGCTAGTCAATTGCAAAAGCACTGATGTCTAAGGTTGACCTCTGAGGATCTTCCGGAGCTTTCACAGGCTCACTCTGAGGACGGCCCTTTGCAGCGTCTCAGCACATACATGCTCTGGGACTTTGCATGCACTGATCTGTTTGCCTGGTCTGGGTGGCTGTCCACATTGTTTGCTCCTTCAGGTACCATTGTGTATCCTTCAGATAGGCCATCTAACCACTGAATACATGGTAGGATTTGCGTTATTTGCTGGCATTTCTTATTCTCCTGACCCAATGTCTTTGCTTTCCCTAATTCCACCTGGTTTGTTGGCCCATTATTGATGTGCGCGATGTTTTTCTCCGTCTACCAGAGTCTGAGCCTGACAAGGACAGGAGCTTGGTTAGCTACTACATCTTCATTGTCTAGATAGCACTTGGCTTGCCCTTGGTACCCAGGAAACCTTGGCTGGGTACATAAATGAATGAAATTATTTGCTAGTCACAACACATTTTCCTTGAGTTTTTCAAGAAAAAGGTGCATGTATGGATTTTAAAAATAGTTATTTAAGTAGCCTCAGATGATATTGGTTTATAGGTGACGACTTATATGAAAATACAATTTCTTCTGAGGCTTTTTTCCTTTATGTAGTTTTAATTTTAGAGAGCTTTTAATTGCATCGTTAACATCCCTGATGGTAGGTCACTGTTGTGTGGTGGATTGGGAAAACAGACCTGGGTTCTATCTATATCACTTCTCTGTGACCTTCAGCTGATTGTCAGAGTCCTCAGTATCCTTCTCAATGAAGAAATTGAAAATGCACAATAAGTTTGTTTATTTATTTATCTATCTAATTTAGGTAAATTTCCTTAATAGCTTAGTGTAGTATCAATATATATATATATTTCCCAGCTGATTGTTAGTTGGCTGGCATGGGAAAACTTACTTTTCCCAAGTATATGTCATTTTCATTTTTAATTAATTATTTTTATTTGAATGGAATAACATTCAGCACCTAAACAGCTGGAGTTTAAAAAATAAGTTACATCTCTTTACTCTGAGGCAAGTGTGTGTGTGTGTGTGTGTGTGGGTGTGGGTGTACATAGCACACACCCTATTGGGTGTGTGGAAGAGGTCATGAGACAGCTTGCAGGAGTTGATCTTTCTTCTTCTACCATGGGGGTTCTGAGGATCGAACTCAGATTTTTCAGGCTTGGAGGCAAGTACCCTTACTAGCTGACCTTACTTGTCCCTAGTGTTTTTTATTTTAGCAGTTGCGATGACAAGTTACACTGTGCTAGCCAGGTGGGTTGTAGTAATCCTTAAAGTGCTCAGCTGAGATGTTCTTCTCGAATGTCTTAGGTTCTTCACCTGGTCATGGGGCAGCATTCCCTTGGCTTAATTAGTGCTGAAGAAGTCTTAAGAAGGAGGGGAGAGGGAGATGCCTCGGTAAAAGCTTTGCAAGCATGAAGGCCTGAGTTAGATTCCCAGACCCCATACATGAAAAGCTATGTGTGATGGAGTGTGCTTTTAAGTCCATCTCTGGAGAGGTGGACACAGGTGGATTCTTGGGGCCAATTGGTCAGCAAGCCTGGTTTACCTGGTGAATTTCAGGCCAGTGAGAAACTCCTTGTTAAAAACAAGAAATGGGATGGAGAGATGGCTGATCACTTAAGAACTTGTGTAACTCTTGCAAAGGACTGGGTTTAATTTCCCAGCACCCACATGATAGTTCACAGCCACCCACAACTCTAGTTCCAGAGGATCTGATGCCCTTTTCTAACTTCTGTAGGCACCAGGCATGCATGTAGTGTACAGACGTATACCACAGGTACACATATGCAAATACACATACACACAGAGGTATGTATACATATGCATACACATGAACACACACACACACACACACACACACACACACACACACACACACGAGTATTTTTTATTACTCCCATGTATAAAGTTGGAAAACCTGATGCTTTTCTCTGAGTGTTTACAGTTTATTCACAAAAACATAGACTTATAATAAATAGGTCTACAGTTCAGGACTGATGCTCAAAAGCTCCCTCCCCCTTTTTAATCCTCATAGTGATAATAAAAGAAAAAGCAAAAGTATTTTTCCAGTTATTTCCTATACCATTTGTATACAGAAGCTCCCAGAGACCAAAAGAGGACATTTGGAGCCCTGAAACTGGAGTTGAATGGTTTTAAGTTGCTCTGTGGAAACTTGCCAAAATCACTTGAAGATAAGCAGAGCCAGCAAGAACTCCTGATATCTACACCCAAGGTTCCTGGCTTACAACCTTGCCTTAGAAGAAGTGCTGACCAGTCATGAGAAAATGCCCAAGACTCAATGAGTTGTTTTTAATTTTTTAATTTTGAAAGGCAGCTTAAGTTTTTGTTTTAGCTTGGATGAGCACCATGTGCATCTGAGATGCCTTGAAATAAGATACCTTGTCTAAGGATGCTTGAGCCTCACTTGGAGGAGGGAATGGAATGGTAGTGGAAGGCAGATGGAGGAAGAGAACTGGGTGGGAGAGGGGATGGCTAGGGAGTGGGGGTTTTGGGGTCAGGTGTGGGGAGGGGCTAGGGGATGGCACATGGCCATGAGAATTAATGGAAATCTGTAACAGAGGAAGGGGGTTAGGGGGTATCTCCAGAAAGAGACAGAGACTTGAGATAGGGGAGGTACCCAAGAATCAATGCAGGTGTCCTAACCTGTGACTCACAGAATTGGGGATATGGAAACTGGGAAGGCTGCCTCCTGTGGCCAGACAGGAACCCCAGTGGATCAATAAGGATACACACCAAACTACCCACAAAACTTTTCATCCAAAATTTATCCTGTCAACATAAAATGCAGGGATGGGGGATGGAGCAGAGACTGAGGGGAGAGCCAACCAATAACCGGGCCAGTTAGAGACCCATCCCCTGGGCAAGCATGAATCCCTGACACTATTAATGATACTCTGTTATGCTTGCTGACAGGAGTCTAGCATGGCTGTTCTCTGAGAGGCTCCACCCAGTAGCTGACTAAAAATACCTTTTCTATATCCATTTGGAAGATCATATGATTTGGCATTTTTTCACTTGATATATCCAACTGATTGATTTGTATGTGTTGAACTGCCAATATTCACTACAGTGAATCATTAGTGATGAATCAATAATTAATAGTTATTAATTAATAATAAGAATTAGTACACCTTTGGATTAGTTTGATGAGGACTTCTGCCTCTGTGCTCATCAGTAAATGCTGACCTCTGGTTTTCCTTCTCGGGTTTTGGTGTTCAAATAAAGCTGGCCTCTTGCATGCATTTAGAATTATTTCCTTGTCTGCACTTGAATACTTGAAGGCGAATTGATATCATTAGTCCACATGATCTTCTCTTTCCTCCTTCTGCTTTGAGATGGCCTCTCACTGTCTAGGCCAAAAGAGCCCCAAACTTTTGATTCTCCTGCCTCAGCCTCCTGAGCACAGAGATTGCAGGCAAGTGCCACACTTGGCTGTTTGCTTTGTTCTTGCTCTCAGAGAACTTTGTTGTGTGGATTGTAACCTCCTCTTTTTTTTTTTTTCTTCTGATTTCACAGATCTGAGGCTCCCCCCGCCCCTTTTAAAAGTCTAATAAGGGTCTGTCTGTTTTAATCTTTTTAGAGAAGTAGCTCATTGTTCCATGATGTTTTGTCCTTCCACATCCGTGTTTTACTTACTTCTGTCCTGATTGTGTTGTTGTCTTGTAATTTCCCTGGGATGTGGCAGTGGGCTTTTATCAGAGCTGATCCTGCCTTTTTGATGCAGATGTGGGTTTCTGGCCCTTTCACTGGGCTTTGATATCGGCCAGCCTTCGCTGATGTCCATGGGGTTTGCTGTGCCCCATCTCCAACTTTACTTGTTCTAAGGACTTTAGAATTTACTTAAACATTTCCTCCATTCTCATTGGTTGTTTAAATGATTGTTACAGGATGGCTTGCACATTTTAAGATCACTGATCACTGTAGCAATACTGACAGTGTTTCCTCAAGTTGTGAAAGCCACCCTGGGAGGCTGTTGACAGATGCAGAAAATGTGGTGCTTTTGTTAACTCTAGAGAAGGCTGAAACTATGTCATTTGAGGGGAAATGGCCGCAACTGGAGAGCATCATATCTCGTGAAGTAAGTCAGACGCAGAAAGTCAAATATTGATTTTATTTCTCATTTGCTGATTTTGGATTTTCTATGGATCATGAAGTCATTCCTTCATATTTGTCAGAGTAGAAATAGACTGCCTAGGGGAACAAATGCGGTGTTGGAGGGCATCGCTGTGTACAGTGGATATGCAATAAAAAGAGTAGGTTGCAAATTTCCATGTATCTGTTAAATAGCACTTTAAAACATATGAATATAACAAACACTTCATCACTAAACAGCCCTTAATAAACACGATCGTTACACCTTTGCTTTGCAGGACTTTTAGCACTTGGAGTAAAGAAGTACACTTTTTTGACTGTATTTTACAAATTGTAGGGGCCAAGAGATAGTGATAGATTATTTCTGGCAATCTGGAGTAGAGAGCTGCCAATTTAACACCTCCAGCCGGTGTGGAGCCATGTGACGAAGAAAGTCTCTTCTCCCTCTGATAGGTTCCACAATGTTCCAGAAAGCTAGAGTGATCTCTTAACTACACCTTCCTGGTTTAACCTTTCCTGCTCTTACCTTTACCTCCACCACCAGCACAGTCACCAGCCCAGTCATCAGCACTAGAGCCAGCAGCACCAGGTGGTTTGGGGGGTCTGTGGTGGTGCCTGTTCTCACTAGGAAGGAGGAGCCTAGTCATTCCAAGGCTGAGTTTGGTCTGCTGGCTGAGCAGATGGTAGAAATCTTTAGGCTGTTGTTTAGAACTGAGATTTCAGAATGCTGGGGTAACCCCACACTAGCATTAAGATTTCTTAGGATTAGGATTATTTAAAATAGGGAAGAGGTTCTCATATGGTCATTAGGAAGAGCACTAGTTTGGTGAGTGTATATGGGATACAGTTACCAAACTCCGACACTATTGTGGATGCTAAGAAGTGTTTGCTGACAGGAGCCTGATATAGCTGTCTCCTGAGAAGCTCTGCCAGTGCCTGACAGATACAGATGCAGATGCTTGAAGCCACCATTGGACTGAGCACGGGGTCCTCAATGAGGGACTTAGAGAAAGGACTGAAGGAGCTGAAGGGGTTTGCAACCCCACAGGAAGAACAACATTATCAACCAACCTGCCCCCCGGCCCCCAGAGCTCCCAGGGTCCAAGCCACCAACCAAGCAGTACACATGGGGGACCCATGGCTCCGGCGGGGAGGACCCATGGCTCCGGCGGGGAGGCAGGAACATCCTAGGGTGGGTAGAGGAACATCCTCATAGAAGCGGGGGGGGGGGGAATGGGGTAGGGGGCTTATGGGGGGAAGCAGGTAAGGGGATAACACAAAATGTAAATAAAGAAAATATCCAATTATATATATATAATGCTAATGATATGCAAAAAAGAAGAGCGTTAGTTTGCCAGTGGAACCCTGAGTTAGGCACTTACTTTACATTTATTCTTTCCCTCCTTCTCTCTAGTCTCTCCCATCCCCCCGACACAGACTCTCACTGGGTAGCACTGGCTGGTCTCAAATGTGCTATGACATTTGCACATGTTCCAGACCATGCTGGCCTTGAACTCAACAGCGATCCATCTGTCTCTGCTAACTGAATGCTGGAATTAGAGGTACGCACTATCATGTCTAGCAAATTCATGTTTTTCAGCTCACAGGGCATTACTGTGGTAGAGCAAGTGCATGGTAGGCAGGTCTATTTAGAAAAACATACACATGGGCACAAATGCGCCTGCGCATTATACTATAAGTTATAAACATCTTCAGTAAGGCTAGGTTAGAAGACAGTGTGGTGTGATGGAAAAAGAATGTGGACTTTGGAAAGTCACAAAGATCTGGGTTTTGATATTTTTGCTATGGCAAAAGTGGTGGTTCTCCTGAGGCAGTGTATTTTATTTTTAAGATCTCATTTTATTTTTTATTATCTCTAATTAAGTGTATGTTTGTGTGTAAATGTGTACATGTGAGTTCATATACACACAGAGAACATAAGAATTAGGCAAATCAGAGTCTCACTATGTTGTTTAGGCTAGCCTCAGACTTATGACCTTCCTGCCATAATTTCCTGTGCTGGATTTATAGGCATGTGCCACCATGCTTGACTTTAAATTTTTATTTTCTTTTTAAAGAAACCTAGCTACTTATACGACTGGTATGAGTAATCTAGACTCACTGGAAGGAGAACAGAGGCACAGCCTCAAGATAGGGAATGGGGAAATTCCCTTCGTGGATTTGCTGTAAGACTCTTAAGTTCTCTGGGAAGGGGAGATTGGTGATGCAATGGTGCTAGTCAGCTGGTCTGGCTGTGGTTAAGAGAACCCTGAGGATAAGGGAACACAGATGGTGAAAGCCTGAGGACTCAGGGTGTGGCTCTGCCAGGGAGAGGAGTGCTCTCCCCTCTAGGCCTGCACCAGTTCCTCCTGGTGTTGTCATTAATCCAGCTCCCTTGGCAGGTCAACCCCAGTCTAGCTTCTGCCTGTTTGCTTAATAATGTAGCCAAATTTATGCCTGTCTTGAGTAAGACCTCCCAACCTTCTTTCATGTTTTGAAGAAGCTACTGATAATTTTTTTGAAAACATGCTAACGTCACATCTAGCAAAAATATTAAATGCTAGAATAGCACAAGTCTGTGTTCACCTCATTCTAGAGCTGAAGCAGGAGGATCATGAATTTGAGGGGAACTTGGACCATACAGTGAGACCTTGCCAACCCTAAAAACAAAGAAAATGACTATTATCTGTCATGCAAGTTTAAATAAGATCTAATGAGAAACAAAATGTTAGCATTTAGATAGGCAGATACATGCATGTGCTCTATGGTGACTGTTTCCTGCTGGGGAACAACCTTCCTGAGTGATTTTTACCACTGTTATTTTTTATTTAGCACTTTCATTGTGTGAAACAACTCATAGATGGAGAACAGTTTTCCATGTTAAGCTTTGAGCTTTCATATTTAATATACTTCCCTCCTCTGCCTTTAGCAGTCTTAACATTTTTCCTAGGTAGTATTCAATCTTTAAAAAATATTAGAAGGTTGTTTTTAAAAGTTTCTTCCTTGCTAAAGGACCATTGTGTCTGTTGGATTATAAGTGTTATTGGATAATTTCAAGTTTCCAGAGATTTTGATATTTCAAAGTTCAAAAGTGCAGCTTTCAAAGTAAGAATGCCTGAGAAAATTCCACTTCCACACCTAAAATTAGATATGACAGCAGAGACCGCAGACAGGCATTTTACCAGACAT
Organism: Mastomys coucha; assembly: GCF_008632895.1. Lineage (NCBI taxonomy): Eukaryota > Metazoa > Chordata > Mammalia > Rodentia > Muridae > Mastomys > Mastomys coucha. The sequence continues at coordinate 19,130,915 of NW_022196898.1, forward strand.
AGTAACTATATATTTTCTTTTTTTGAGAAAAGTTGAAGACAAAAAACAAGACAAAACAAAACAAAACAAAAATCCAAGCAGTTAGCTCTTTATTAAATAAACTGTATGTTTGCCTTTTTTTTTTTTTTTGACAGTCCTTCTGTTTACTTATTTGGTTTAAGAATCATTTGTAGCCAGTTATCTATGATAGATCTTCCATGATGCATTTTGATTCTTTAATAAATAGATAAGATTTATTGTTTTACACTTTAGATTTTATTTTTCCTTAATCAAATCTATGAAGTCACATAAATAATCTCATCGTCCAATTTTGTGTGTAGATAGCTGTGTTTGCAAAGTAGACCTTTGCCAAGTTTAAGATAGGCGTATTTTTTTTAAGAGGTTTTTGTTTTGTTTTGTTTTGCTTGTTTTTTTTTTTTTTTAAAGAGAGATATTTGGAGTATCTTGCAAGTGCTCTATTTACCTCTCCAGATTTATTTCCCTGGTGACTTTAAAAACACACTCAACTTCTAGTGTGAAAAAATTCACATTTACAGTTGGCCCCAACAGTATTTATTTGGCAGTATGTCTCGTGGGAAGAACTTGGTGCTCTTCCTTCGCACTTGGCAAATTGACTGGGGGTGGGGTGGAGGTTGAAGCCCTCTTTGGGTACTGGGCAACTTTCTTGGGACACCTGGGTTCTCCTCCACACCCCTCCCTCTTTGCTCTCAGCCTACTCTGTGAGGCTCTTGGCTGTGTTCCCAGCAGAAAGGATTGCTCACGCTGGGCTTGGCGGATCATCTGGGATTGTGACTACCACCTCTGTAAACCAAAAGCACGTGTGATTCAGAACTCACTGTACTTCCCATCAGGTTGGAGCCTAATAAGTGTGATCCTTACCTGCAATCTGAATATTGGTGATTTTTTTTTTGAGGTAAGAAGGTTCTGTATTAAGTTCGACAAGTGAAAGATTAGGGGGATAATTTCAGAAGGGTGGTCCCCTCACTAACAAGGGAAAGCCCTGCACTGTTGAACTCATCCAATCGCTGCCTGCAACACTGCATGCAGTGTGATGCACTTTAAACTGTATTAATGTTGAAATCGAACACCACCTCGCTTGCCTATAAAGCCCTGCAGCAATTTTCTAGGAAGGGTGTAGCTTGTACCAGCAGTTTACAGGCAGAATCTGGCCCACAAGACCTATTTATTAGCCCTGGTCAGATTTAAAAACCTGTAATTTCACTCAGTATCCTTTGGAAATCTGGAGATTGTGTTCAGTATTGAGCATTTTGTTGGCCCGATCTAAGAAAACAACAGGCAACAGCCCTGCCCCAACCCCTCACCCTGCTTGTTCCCTTCCCCGGCCTCCCTTCCGCCTTAAAACTGCTTTTGTGTGGGCAAGCCATACCAATGGATGCCTTATGCAGCCTGCTTGTCCCAATTCCATTAGCAGTCTCCGAGCTCTTGAGAGCCTGGATCATTTCTGCAGCCCTCCCTACCCATGCTCCCCATCCCCTTACCTGAAGGAACAACTTGCTGGGCTCTGAACCTTCGCCCATTCTAATCCTTTTGAAGTTCCTTTCCCTACTTGTCCATTTGATCACTGTCTTTGGGGTGCCATCCCAGGCATCTCCCTCGTCTCTGTCCTGTTAGACGGCGCCCAGCAAAGTGCCCTTCACTGCTTTGGCTCTTTGCATGCTGCATGCCCAGGTTGAGTTACATCTTTTCCCTTTAGATTGAGAACCTTTGAAGTCCAGGCCTGCCTCCCTACACTTTGATTTATGCAAATTCTCACAATTCTTGGTACAAAAGAGGATTGGGATATATTATTTTGATTGAAATATTTTAATGTTGCCAAAGGCAATGATTTTCTGCTTGAGCTACATGTGAGAGTAATGCTGGTGCCAGTTGAGTTGTGCCCTTTGACTTAGGAGTTGGAGGTTTAAAAAACTCGAGGGATTCTGCTGTGTACCCAAGGCTGTGGCTCATTGACCTACAGTATTTAAGTAATCTAAAGAAAGGTGATTGTCCATAACTTATTCTATTTGATCCATTTTGTTGAGACAGGATCTTATGTAGCCCAGGCTAGCCTCAAATTACGTAGTAGATCCAGGGTGACTTTGAACTCCTGATCCTCCTTCAGCTACCTCCCAAATGCTAGGATCACATTCGTTTAGCTACCATATCTGGCTAAATGACCATGATTTTACTTAATATTTGTCATAGTTAGCTTCGGTTGTCAACTTGACACACCTGGGAAGAGGGACCCTCACTGGAAGAATTGCCTCCATCAGATTGGCCTTTTTCTTGTTTGCTAATTGATATGGGAGGGTCCAGGCCACTACAGGCTGTGTCTTTCCTGGGGGTGGGAGGGCTGGCTTGTAGAAGGAAGGATATAGAAGGAAGCAAGCCAGAGGCGGCGTTCCTTTACAGTCTCTGCTTTAGTTTCTGCGTCCAGATTCCTGGCTGGAGTTAATACACTGTTTTCCCTTGATGGTGGACTATAAACTGCAAGCCAAACAAATGCTTTCCTCCCAAGTTGCTTTTGGGCAGTTTTAGCACAACAACAACAACAGTGAAGCAAATAAGAGAATGATTAAAACATTGGGTTTTTATTTTAGGAAAAACCTACCTTGGATGAACATTTTCCTTACCCCCAGCAGCACATGGGTGTTTGAATAAGTAGACGCGTATCTTAAAGAGCTCCGTCTCTTCCACAGTAACCCCATGATTCCACTCGAGCTATTGGTCAGAGAGCTCATCAGCAGAGCTCCCTACTGCACAGCCACAGCTTTCACAGTGCTGGTAGTTTATGATGTGTAGCCATTGTCCGCTGTTCTGCGTTGTGATTCAAATTTCAAGTGGATTATCTTCCAGGCTCTCTACAAATTAGCTAAGGCATTTATTGACTTTCTAGCACTAATTACCTCTTTTCTTGTGTATATGCATAACCTTCTCTAAAGATGAATAAAATTAAACATTAACTGGCGTCTGGTGTGGAGCACACTGGAGATAAAGTCATCCAAACTTGGTGGAAGCCACTGCCAGCTACACTGTCTGATAATTAAATGGTCAGTCCTAACCTCAGGATATGCTTGCAGATGGGGTGTGGCGGGAGACAATGAAAGAGTTAAAAATGCTCTCTTGAACTGGGTTGCCTTTATTTTGAAGTAGACTGAGATGAAAAAGGTCTCTATGGTCCTTCCTCTACTTACCTCCATGGATGGTGAGTACATGAGCTATGGTATGTGTGGAGGTCAGAGGTCAAAGGACAACTTTGTGGAGTTTGTCTTATCTTCCACCTCTGTATGGGGTCTGGGGATCAAACACTTGCAAGTCAAACACCTTTACTTGATGAGTTAGCTCATCTGACCTTTTTATTTCTCTCTTTCTCTCCCTCTCCCCTCTCTCTTTCTCTCTCTCTCCCTCCTCCCCTCCCTCCCTCTCCCCTCTTCTCTCTCTGTCTCTCCTTCTCTCTGTCTTTGTCTCTCTCTGTCTCTCTGTCTCTCCCTCACTTTCTCTCTCAGGCAGGGTCTCCATTGTTCAGGCTAACTTCCATTTTGTTAATGTAGCCTAGAATGACCTTGAAGTTCCATGCCTAGTTTATCAATCAAGCTGGCTTCCCCACTATTAAACTGAGTTAGAACGCTAGCCTCCTTCCCACCTACCCCCTTTTGGGGCGGGAACTTGATTGTGTTTCCACTGAGAATGCAGTAGTGAGCATTTGGTTTAAAATGAAAGGTTTCATTGTTTCTTATTCACAAAGACTACTGGGGAGCGGTCTTAGCTATGATTTCTCCCTGAGAGTTTTATGAAGAGCCTTGAAGGCTGATGACTGGAAAGCTCCTTGAGATTTCTTTTATTTCTGTGATTGGAAAATCTCATCCAATTAATCTTTATATCTGAAGCAAATGATCTTTTCCACTGTGTCTGTTTGTCTCACTGATAAAACTGCTTTATCTACATCAGATCCGGGAGGAGTATTATCGACATCAGATCCAGCTGCTGTTGCCTCTTGTAATTTAGATTTTCTAAGAGTTGCCTATTCTCTTGGGTTCGTTCCCCTCTCTGTGCTAACTGAAGATAGGAGGGAGGCATCTACTAACTCTCCTCTCAGCTGAGTTCTCCTCATAGGAAGGAGGGAGTTCTCAGTTCAGCCCTTAGGTACCTATAGTGGCCGGACTCTGTCCGGCTCATTCCCAGGCTGGACTCAGTAACATCCCTTGACCAGGAAGGAGAAGCAATCAGCTCAGGAGAGCCGGATTTGAACCTCTGTCAGGCCTGGCTGTTGTCTTCAGTCACCTGTGGACACTCAATGATGTGGCTTTTGAGATGGTGGCTTCTGTCAGAGTGGAGAGGAGACTTGATTAATCAGGCCGCCTGGTGCGCTCAGCTGGATCTCCCTTCACAGCCTACTGAATCAGGGCTTGGCTTTGCATGTCTCAGGAGCTGTACAGCAGCCCCTTCCTGGGTTGGAGAGAAAGGTTGCCAATGGGCCATTCTAGCCTTCTGGACACCAGTTTCCTGGCTTCCTGCCCCTGCTGCCAGCTTCCTCTTCTTCATCAGGAAACTGGCTTCGTGTATATCTGATCAGATGACCTAGGTAAAGACGCCTGTGAGGAAGAGTGCTGGCAGGAGGGAGGGAATGAGGGAAGAAAAGAAGGAGGGAGGGAGAGAGGGAGGGAAAGAGGGAGGGAAAGAAGATGGATGGCAGCTGCCAGTGTCAGCGTGCCTGGCACCAGCCCTCTTCACTCAGTCTGCTCTCTCTGCTTTCTGCTCTCAGCTCTGCCTGCTTGAGGCTGCTGTTTGGAAATACAAAGTCCCAATCTAATTGTGGCACGCTCCTCTTTTTCTTTCCTGGAATGATTTGGATTGCTATTCTGATTCCATCTGTTCTTCTGCTTGTAGAAATTTGACCTTCTGTGAAGGTCGTTACCGATGCTATGATCGCAGTTGGTAGACAAAGACTTGGAAATGAGAGTTGACTATGTTTGTCATGTCTCTGTAGTTAAAAAAAAAAAAAAAGCACCTAGCTCCTATCTCGTAGCCCTGACCTCTAATTCCCTTTCCCCACACTGAGCTTCTCACTTGAAGGCTGGGCCAAGAGTTTTCAGGCCCATCTGGAGACCAAACAAGTTGTAATTGATCGAACAGCTTTTACCGGTGGTACCAGTCTCCTTTTCCAGACAGCTGATGTCACAGCTGTCTGTGTCTTCAGCTCTCTCTAGGCCCTACTGTGTGCTCGGATGTCTAGCATCATATTGACAATAGTAGACCTTGAAGACTGCCTTTCTGAAGAATGTTGCTGAGGTATGGCATCATCTGTGTCTGACCACTCTTCCTGGAGACAACGGAGCCTTGGTCTAAGCCTAGAGTCCTTTTGCTTACCAATACCACCTGTCTTTCTGACGCCTGAATGGTGACTGCTCCAGGCTGCAGTTTTCTTTGAAGGATGCAACCCAATGGAGTGAGTAAGGCAGGCTTGCTCAGAAACTGCCTGGGACCACATGCTAGATCGGATACTTAGGTATGTGATTTTGGAAGTTGTTTTATCTTGAGCCTTAGCTCTTTATCTGTAAGATAAGGGGTGCTATTATAAGCTACTTATAATCGTGTAATGATTATATGATCCACATTTCTAGCACATTACCAAGTCCAAGTTATATTCCTTTCTTTGCTTTGTCTCTTACATTGTGACTGAGGTCACCATGTCCTGTGTACACAGGAAAAAAAAAGCTTGCCTTGCTTCACCATATATTTTTAATTGGCTTTTGCATTCGGTCACTTTCTGTAGTTCCTCTTTAACTGGGTGTTAGGGCAGGTCTTAACTGTCCAAGGTTTCTTCAGGAAGGGATTATAACATTGGACAAAAGGGTTGAAATCCAATAATAGCTTCTATTGTTCTTCAGTTTCAATTTTCTAACTGCTCTTGTGATAAAATCAGCCCATATGTATTGACCTCTGGGCCGTATGGTTTCACATATAGCCTTGTGAAATAAGTTAGTGGCCTTTGGAATCCAAAGTCTTCTGTTTCTAATTTGTTTAGCTCAGCAATGAAAATAACGTTTGTTGCTATTAAATTGGTCCCTGGGGGCCGTTGTCTTCTGCCACCGTGTAGCTGGGGGGCAGTTAGGGGTAGATCAGCAGAGCCACACATATTTTAACCAGAGACTCTTAGACTTGGCACCAAAGTTGGCTAGCCTGGACCAAGCCAACTGACAGGTCACGTGACAAAGACTTGCTTCTGGATGGTCCACATGGAAATGCTGGGTACAGGTTCAACATCCGGAGATTAAGGAGATACTAAATTGTGGATGATTTGGTCTTGCAGAGCAGTATTTGAATGTCACAGAAAATGCATCTCATAAGCATTTTGGTTTTGATACGTTGGATCCAGTTTGCCACATCTCCTGGTGGACTTGATGGTTCTCACAAGTTTCAGGGAGTGTGCAAAGACAGTTTTATAAATGTCATAAGGTAAATGGAAAATATTTCTATAATTTCAAATAATGGTTCCCTGGAGGCTTTTGATCATCTTGAAAGAGCCTCTGGTCGACTTAAATCGCCCCGGGTCCATTATGTTATGGCCCTCTGAAATAGTAGTCTTAATTAGATTGAGGGAAGCATTGATTTTTAGTGACACATTAATATTAATATTCCAAGTTAGAATATGCAAAGGATAGAAATAAAGAAAAGATGTGGCCAGTAGCTTCTAGAACTATCCTAATGAGGATCCGAGTGGGGCAGCCTCTGTTCTTCATACCATGCTTAGTAACAGAGCACACTGAATGTCTGCAGTGGAAGGCTGAGCTCCCTGCTGCCCTCCTGCTGAGACGCTAAGCTCCCACCCCATCCCCAAGTGCGAAGCAGTGTAATAAATTACTACACTTCTCAACAGATCAGAACCATTGAGCCTTGCTTGGACCATGTTCCCAACACAGAGGTCAGGGAGCTGTGGCCTGCAGCCAGCTTCTGTGCAGCCTTGGAAGCCAAGAGTGGTTTTTATGTTTTTAAAGGACGAAAGCTGGATAGTCAACAAAATAAGCCCATGTTTCTTAAAGAGGCCTCAAATATTTAGTATGTGGTCTTTTATAGAAAGAAAAGGTGTATTAGAATGTTGTGCGTGTGCTAGTTCCCTCTGAGAGCGAAGGTGAGCACTGTGGTAGAGCAGAATGGCTGCGGGGGCCAGAGCTGCACAGAGCAGTCTGCATCCTGCCTCCCTGGCTTCTGGAGAATGCAGGGGATCAAATACATCCTCTGGACGCCAGCTTCCTTCCTTAGGGTTGTTGTGACCCAGTTACTTGTGCTTAGTATGAGCAAAAATTTTTCAGTTAAAAATTAGTAAGCAAGGGCTGAGGATATATATGTTAAATCAGTGACATGCTTGCCTAGCCTGCCCAGAAAGCATTGGATTTTGTCCCCAGAACCCACATAAAACCACATAAAAATTAACCCCAGAGTTTAGGACATAAAGACAGGAGGAAGGTTGTCTTTAGCTCTCTCTATATATATATTTTAAAAAGTAATAAGCTGCCCATAAAGCCCACATGTCATGGGTAGTAGCTATAGAAAGATTGTAGCTGATTTGTCTGTGAGTGGGCCTCTGTGAGCTCATGACTTGCTAGTAAGTGGCCATTATCCTAATGTCTCAAAACCCAAACCCGTTTCAGGGGACACTATTGCTTGTTTTCCTCCAAAGCTGGTGCCTGCTTCAGACCTTGACTGGGCCACGTCTCTCGGCTCACTGCCTCTCATTTCCCTCAGCTCTCTGCAGTCTCATCCATGTCTGTACTTTACACTGGATGCCTTTACTAATGTATATAGGCATCTGGGCCTTTGAAGGTGATCAGTAGTCAAAAACTCTGTTATCTTTATGCCTTTCCCCTTTATTTTTAAGAGACCATATGCATAATTAATTAGGTAAAAAACAATTTGTTTAGGGGTGGGCTCTGTCTTTTTTTTTTATTAGATATTTTATTTACATTTCAAATGATATCTCCTCTCCTGGTTTCCCCTCCAGGGGGGGAAAATGTTTCCTCCCCCACTCCTCCTGCTCACCAACCCACCCTCTCCTGCTTACTGGCCCTGGCATTCCCCTACACTGGGGCATAGAATCTTCACAGGACCAAGGGCCTCTCCTCCCACTGATGACCGACTAGGCCATCCTCTGCTATACATATGCTGCTTGAGCCATGTGTCCCACCATGTGTACTTGTTGGTTGGTGGTTTAGTCCCTGGGAGCTCTGAGGGTACTAGTTAGTTCATATTGTTGTTCATCCTAAGGGGCTGCAAACCCTTCAACTCCTTGGGTCCTTTCTCTAGCTCCTCCACCGGGGACCCTGTGCTCAGTCCAATGGATGGCTGTGAGCCTCTACTTCTGTGTTAGTTGGGCACTGTCAGAGCCTCTCAGGAGCCAGCTATATCAGGCTCCTATCAGCTAGCACTTGTTGGCATCCACAATAGTGTCTGTGTTTGATGAATGAATATGGGAAGGATTCCCAGGTGGTGCAGTCTCTGCTCCACACTGTCTCTATAACTCCTTCCATGGGTATTTTGTTCCCCCTTCTAAGAAGGAGGGAAGTATCCACACTTTAGTCCTTCTTCTTCTTGAGTTTCTTGTAGGTTTGTTGGTTCTCTCTGTCTTGCCTAGGCCGTCTTTGACTGGACTCAAGCAGTCGTATCTTAGCTTCCCAGAGAGCCTTGCTTCTTCCTGTGCCCTGCTGGATTTGAATCTTCTTAAACAGCCCCTCTCCTCAGCTGTCGCTGTCATTTCCAGGTAATGTGATTAAGGGATGCTTCCCTTTATTACTGTATAGAGTGACATTACAGTTTTTCTGCTTTATACCGACATGTCTCAGATGCCTGCCATTCGGGATGAGAGCATCTGGGTTCTTTTCAGTGGAGGCTAAGGCTGTGGGTGGGTGTGGCTTCAGGAAAGGCCCTTCCATTTGCTACTCAGAAGCCTGTGGTGTGGTTAGGGAGTGCTCTCTCTATGTAGCTATGCTTTGCCTGGCTTCTCAAGGACAATTCTGGTCCAGTTGTTTCTTTAGAGCAGCATTATAGATAAGGCTTTGAGAAGTCATGCACTTGTGTTGAGAGGGAGTGTAGATCATGCCTATTTCTGGAGCACCTTGCTTTGCAGGGTAGTTTGCCTCTATTAATATGTTATTTACATGTTCTGTAAGGTTCTTTTTTGTTTTTGTTTTTTGTTCTCTTAGCTACTGTTAATAAACAGCTTTCTTGTTTATGGACAAAATGGCATTTTTTTTTCTGAATTGTTTGATAAGCTGAAGTTTTCTGTATATGAGCTATCTCTTTTATTAATGCCATTGAGACTTCAAAATGCTAAAGTGACAAAGTTTTATGTAATTGTATTTCATCATGATTAAATATTCTTTATATATATATACTTATTTATTTTATGTATATGACTGTACTGTAGCTGTCTTCAGACACACCAGATGAGGGCATCAGATGCCATAACAGATGGCTGTGAGCCACCATGTTGTTGCTGGGAATTGAACTCAGGACCTCTGGAAGAGTAGTCAGTGCTTTTAACCACTGAGCCATCTCTCCAGCCCATGATTAAATATTCTATTATATTTTTTTACATTGTGTGTGTGTGTGTGTGTGAAAGAGAGAGAGAGAGAGAGAGAGAGAGAGAGAGAGAGAGAAGTGGGGTCAGAAATCACGTCTATTCTCCCTCCCACTGTATAGAATCTGGGGACTGACCTTAGGTCTTCAGCATGGGTAGTAAGCTCCTGTACCCACTGAGACATCTCACTGGCCCACGAATACTCTCCAGACTGTGGAGCAGCAGCACACTTGTGGCTTTAAAGACAGTGTTAAACGGCAGTTGTCTTGGCAGTCACTCTGTTTATGAACTAAAATAAATGCAATTTTAGCATTGTTCTACAAACATAGAAAGAATATTCTGTGTCCTCTCATAAATGTAGGACAAACTAAGCTATTGATTTAGCTTCATCTGGCTGTTTAAGCCCCAGATTTAAGATTCAAACCTCCAACCTGGCAGTGGTGGCAGCACTTGGGAGGCAGAGGCAGGTGGATTTCTGAGTTCGAGGACAGCCTGGTCTACAGAGTGAGTTCCAGGATAGCCAGGTTTACACAGAGAAACCCTGTCTCAGAAAAAACAAAAACAGATTCAAACCTCCAAATATGTTCTAATAATCTTTGCCGTAGAAGGAGTGAGCCCAAGTCACTGGAGTAGTCGGTCAGCACAGCCTGCGTGTCCCTGTGGTCTGGGGAGTGGTCCTCTTGACAACTCGCCTGCCTGCATCTGTATACTCTCAAACAAGTGACCTGGGGCAGCAGTGTGTGTCGAATGTTCGAGGAATTTATAGACAAATGGGAAAGAGGAGGTTTTTGATTTTTAAGGCCATTAGATTAGTATTATTTTTCTAAGCCACCTGAAAACATGTTTTAACTTGCTTTAGATCACCAAAGGAGCCATTCAGAAGGAAGACACAGGGCTGTGATTATAGCACAGTAGAGGAACCCATGCTAGGTTGTCCCACGTGCATGGGGCTCTGGGTTAGATCCCCACCACAAAAGAAAACAAAACAAAACAAAACAAAACAAAACAAAACAAAAACCCAATAACCCAAAGCAGATGCTGTTGGACAGAGCTCAACCTTCTCCCTCTAAGGAGCTGCCTCTTTCCTCCCACCTAGACCTTTTCTCCTTGGGCTCCCCTCTGGAGTGCTGTGTCTTCGTGTCTAGCTGAGCAGCTGGGTCCTGCTGGGGTCTGAGCAGTGGGTTCTATACAGACCACGCACACAGCTTCAGTGGACTAGCTTCAGCTTCATGAAACAGGAGGATGCAGCAGCTGACTGAAGGCTCTGTCCAGGACCTAACACAGCCGCAGCTCCATGTCCCCTTCACAGTCATGTCACTTAGCCCTAGGATCTGAGTCAGATGCTTGTTCATGAGGTTACGTCTCATTCTTCCACTCCAGGAGAACGTGGCAAATAAGACTGGGAAATGCCTGCACCTTGCAGCTGACTTTCAGAGCCCCAGGCCCTCACTGGCATGTTAAAAGCTTTGGGAAACCTGTTTCATCCAGGGCTAAAGCATTTTTGCTCAGTTAATGTTCTTGCAGGGCATAACTGTTCTTATTGGCTCAAAAATATCTGGCATTCCACAGGGAGAAATTCTTCCCAGAAGCCTGTGCAGAGTGTCGGACTTCTGGGATATAGTTCAAGAGAAAGGGAAACTTGAAGAAATGTAGAGAAAGTTACCGAATGTTTGACATGTTGCCTAGGACAGGGCTTGGATTATAAGGGCACTCCATCAGTTCTGGAGAGACCAGGGCAGTGATAACAATGCTCTGAGTTATTTTCTCTAGGCTCAGATGCCCCAAACCGAAAGGATAAGACATCTCATGGAAATACGTACTATTCAGGTAGCCAAGATCATTTTTCCCACATCTCTCCTCTGCTTTTTGTGTTCTCACAAAAACACGCTGTCAGAATACAGATAGCCTCTGCTTAGCATGGAGCTTCCCATTTTCGCCTCAGTAAAGGAAGAGATGGAATTGTTTTATAACATCTAGATTTCCATTAAACGACTCGGTGTTCTTGCTTGGCAGCTCAGGATGGTCTGTGCTGTAAGCTTCTCCTGCCTCTGCTGTCCCAGTTCTGGGGTCTTTCGTTTTAAGACTCATGAATCTTGGGCGATGGGAGATGGGTTGTTTGCAAGTGTGAGCATGACAGTGACCCACAACGGTTTTGATGGTGGCTGTTACGGTAAGGTCTTTGTGAGAAGAGTGAGGATTATTTACTACACCCTATTTTGCTCTGGGGAGAAAAAAAAAAAAAACAATCATGTAATGAAATGTGAAGGAAAACTCATTTTTTTTTGAAGACATAAATATAGCCTGAGAAAATATAGTTAAAATGTGAGACTTGAAGTCACAGAATCTAATTTTTTTTAGACCGACTAAATACAGGCTGTGTAATGATGGGATATTTTTGGTTTGAGTTAAAAATGTCCCCAAATTCTTTAATTTTATATCAAGGGCAGAGTTCCTTTCTGTCTGGAGGAAAATCCAAGGCCCCCAATCCGAGGTTGGGATAACAGAGGCGGGGCTGGGGGGGCATCACAGGTGATGTCATGGTTCTGTATTGCCACATCAGTGAGCAGCAGGATGGCAGCTTTGTCCTTCCACGAGGCCTATTTATCCTGTGTGAGAGCTGGCTTGGTCTTTCTTTTGACCTTATTTTGCACTTACCGTGAGAACCTTGGCTACACAGTTATTCCACAGCTAGTTCTCCTTCCTTTTTCTTCCTATTCTAGTAAGTCTGAGTCTTTTTAAATTGATAATACTAGATTAGATTATCAGAAAAATCAGTAGAGCTACTAGTGATTATAAGTTCTTGTTGGTGACATTGGCATAGAGAACAATGTAGAAAGACCATAATCTGGTAAAAAAAAATGGTGAAAGCTTTATTATAAGAGAAAGAATTTAAAAAATTTGTATGTATATGTATATATGTATACACACATACACACATATGTATGAATATGATGAGCTTTAGGTTCTTATCTCTTGATCTCATAATTACTTTAAGATAACCGGGTTATTACTGATGGGAGAAACCTATAAGGTTGGATGTGATTGAGGCTCGTTGGTCTATGGAGATTCTCTTGTGGATATATTTCGATGGGAGAGATAATGACCAGTGAATATCTCTTCTTGATTGAAGTCTGCAGTAGATAGTAGAAACAGAGACAGAAGTGGAGACTTAAGAATGAATCACAGACCTGTTAATACCATAGAGTGTAGTTATCCATTACCGTATTATATAGAACTGTAGTTAGCAGATGGAAAGAAAGGGCTTTAAAGATATATTTTTTAATTATGTCTATGCGAGTGGGTATGTGCATGTGAATGCAGGTGGCTCCAGAGGCCAGAAGAGGGCGCCAGATCTTCTAGAGCTATCTTTACAGATAGTTGGCCAAACTTGGGTTCTCTGTAAGATCAGTACATGCTCTTGACTGTGGAACCATCGCTTAAGCTTCAAGGAAAATGATTTCAAGAGAGAAGGAATCATAGTATGGGAAGAGCAGAAATGTAGGTACCAGGGATTCTCAAAGAGGAAAGAATTAGCACCAGATGCTAGAAAGATAACAAAGTGAAATAAGGACACTAGGTTTGGCAAGAAGCTTGGACATTTCAAGAGCAGCATTCGACACAAAGCAAAGATTAGGTTAGATCAGAGACAGCTGCATCTCAGGAGTTAGTATTAACTATGAAACCATGTAAACTATGGAAAGAGCAGTCCCGGGCATGTTTTATGTAAAATGAGCACATCAGTCAGATGGGGCAGTAGACTTATTGGAAAGCCTTTATGTAGTATTGAGAAATCCTACCTGAATGAAATGTCTTCCCTGGGGTATTGAGTTCCTTTTAACCAACTTTTTTCTTCCCTTCTATCTTGGTGCCCATTGTCAAATATAGTTTCTCCTTGCTGCCCCTGTGAGTGGCTGCCGAGTTCCATTCTAAACGTTTACAAGACTACCATCACTGTCTACAAACATGCTACGTTTGTCTTTCTGTTGGCTCACTTATTTTTCTTTTGAAGGCAGGGTCTCATTCTGTGTGTAGCTTGGCCTGGAAACTGTGCTGTGGCCCCTGATGGCCTTGTACACGAGTGAAGAGTACATGAGTTTTGTCCTGCCTTAGCCTCTCCATGATAGCATTAGGGTGTGAGCCACTACCTTCATTTTGTCGTTGGATTTCAGGGAAAGTATAAAGTAGTATCTTCTTATTTGAGATTTCACTTAACTGTTTTCAGCTGTGGTTTGAAAAATGTTAAATGGAAACATTTCAGAAATAGCAATCTAAGATTTAGAAGTAATTTTATGATATTTTAATAACAATTCTATTTTATTGTTTTTATAAGTTCTTATCAGTTATTGTTAATCTTTGAACCTAATTTATAAATTAAACCTTTTCATAATTTGTATATTTAGGACAATACACAGTATACAATAGGGTTCATTACTGTACCTGGTAGTAGGCCAGGAAACAGTACCTAGATAAACGTGGGGGTTTATATTCTGCATTATTGATTTGGCAGAATTCTTCATCAACACTTCACATGTATTTAGATAAAGGACATGGTTGCAAAATAATCTTTGTTTTCTTTCATGCTTTTAACATTAAGTGATACACAGCTAGAGAATTTCAGATATCAAGTCTTTATTTAGGTTTACCATGATGGATGTGTCTGCTTTTCTGATAATGGATTTTTCATATTTGTTGCTATAATTGATGTCACTATGAGTGTTTTTGTATTGGCTTCTTGTATATAAATGAAAGATATTTTTATTTGTTTTGTTTTGTTTTTTGTTTTTTCGAAACAGGGTTTTTCTGGATCGCCTTGGCTGTCCTGGAACTCACTCTGTAGCCCAGGCTGGCCTCAAACTCAGAAATTCGCCTGCCTCTGCCTCCCAAGTGCTAGGATTAAAGGCGTGTACGACCACTGCCCACGAAAGAGATTTTTAAAGGATATATTTGTATGAATGAAATTACCAGCCAGTAATATACGCATACTTTAAGCTTAACTAGGTATCACTAAATTGTTCACTACATTGATTGAATTAAATTATCATCCATTACAGTATATCACAGGTATCAGAATTCTCCAGCTAGTGTTTCTCCACAGGGCTCTGGGATTGTGTGAGAGGTAACATTTCTCTAGTTCCCTGTTCCTCTCTAAGTTTTGAACCCTTGTATGTAAATGTTGGTAGTACTGAGAACTGAACCAGGGAATTTAACCATAGGAAGTCTTGGTGAGCCTGGCTTGTTCTTCGAGAACCTACCAGTCAGTGTTAGTTGGCTTAATGCCATATTGCTATTCCTGAAAGCTGTACAGCCGTCCCTTTGATTTGTTCTGTTGCTGCTTCTACCTAGTCTGAATCATTTATTTTTCATTTATTGCTACAGCTAAAAACAAATAAATAAAAATGTAAAGGAGAAAACCCAACATATGGAAACCCTTGTCCACAGTGTCCTGGCTGCATCGGCAGAAGCAATGAATTGCAATTTCACATGTAATTAACAATTGCCCTGTGTCATTTTAGAGATGGGGATGCTTGGAAATAAGACTGTAAGACATAAGTAGGTCCCTCTGGGAAACTTTAGTTTGTAACAGTGCAGCTCTGAGTCCTGTGCTGCACCTGGGATTCCACTTTCTCGGCAGTGCCAGCTTGCTTACGACTTTTCCATCTGTCTTACACTTTCCAAAACTTTATTCCTGACTTTTCTTTGTATTTGTGGGTTTCTCTGGAATGTTATTGTATTCCAGGAGAGTTTTGGAAGTGACAAAATAAGTATGTATTCAATATTCCTTCTATTAAAGCAATATGATCTTTATTGAGATCTTTTTAGTGAAATATTATAATAAGAATATTACCTACATAGTTTCATATCATTCTTTCCTCAGAGTCCTAGGAGTCAGAGACAAGGGGAGGGTCAGAACTGACGCACCTAGCTGCAAAGCCTGTCTTCCCCACACTGTACAATGACCCTACAGAGTTTTATAAAGAGTAATTTGAGGGTGGTGTGATGGTCTCTGCCTACAGTTCCCGTACTCGGGAGGCAGAGATCACCAGTCTGAGATCAGCATCAGTGACACCCTGTCTCTACTAACAGACAAAGGACATAAAGAGCACAAAAAACAAACAAACAAACAAAAGAGAATTATTCTGTTGTTATGTATTTTATTTTACTTTCTATACCACTGTTTATTATTATAAGCTAATTATAATTAAAGATAAACCATCCAACATAGTTGTCATTGTTTGAAATCTATTTCTTTGGGATTCTCTTTCTGAAAGCAACTAATCAAATAAGATGTTCCTTGTATGAAATGTTATCTTAAAAGAAAATGATTCTGTTTTGTTTTATGTGTGTGTGTGGGTGCTTGGTCTGCCTCTGTGTCTGCACCACTTTCATGCCTCAGGCTCTCAGAGGCCAGGAGAGGGCGCCAGATTCCCTAGAGCTGGTGTTACAGATGCTTGGTGCTGGGGATCAAACATGGGTCCTTTGGAAGAGCAGCTGGTTTTAAGTGCTAAGCCATTTCTCTAGCTTCTTTAAAAAAAAAGTGTTGTTTAAATGAAAATATGAGATTTTGGATTCTGATGCTAAAAAAAGACTCAGAAGATTCATCATCAATAAAATATTGGTTTATTGTACCAATTTTTAAATTTCTTTCCTCACACCTGCCCTTTGCTATTGCTATGCCTCACAGGACACCTGCCATGGTTAGGATCCTCAATGGCAAACCTTCTATGGATATTTTATGTAATTAAAGTAAAAAAAATATAGATATAGAATAAGAGCATTTTTTGCATATTCAAATTTTGATTTGTGCATTTGGTATTTAATAATGTACTGTGCTATAGGTTCTTTCAAACCTCTGTGTTTTAAAATAATATACCTATTTTAAGTAAGCTATTAACTTTATTGGGCATATTGATAGCAGTTATCCATGAGTAGTATTGATTAGAAGGTATATTTCAATTATCGAGGGTTGCAAGATACAAAGTGCTATATTACAGTGATAATAAAGTCTGATGGTGATAATAGTACTGTATTTATTTAAAGAAAACAAATGGAAAGCTATAGGAAAACACGAGATAGAAAAGGAACAAGAAAAGAATCTTAGAAGACAAAGTGAAAAGTCACCCTCACAAAGTAAAATGTAACCATCTTCTGCGACCTCCAGGGAAAAAGGAGAGTCTGCTTTGCATAAATTAGCATGCATAATTTGTGCAGGCAGTGGATGCCTGGAAGGTTGCCAGAGTGGCTTTTGGTAAGATGAAATTCATGGGAGTTCTTATTCGAAGACACCAGTGAATCTCGTTTTGTCTTCTGCTTGTTTACTTCCTTTGTGTTTTTCTTAATGTTGTTCTTGATTACAGGTGGCTGGAGCAATGGGAAAATTCTCAAAATTAGTTGTTTTGTGATGTTAATGCAAAATGAAGTTCAGGCTCTTGGATGGCCATGCAAATTATAAGCTGTTGTACTTTAATGGCCACTGCCAGGGTATGGGACTTGGGAGGTGGCTAGGCCGTGAAGGTGATACCCAGAGAAACAGGTTTGTCCTCTTGTGAGGAGAGCTGAGCGAGCTAATTAGCTTCTTCTCTGTGGCAGAACACAGGGAAAGAAAGGCCCTCTGCAACAAGGAAGAATCTGACCTTGTGTGCTGGTGCCCACACGCCGCCGTTTACTTTCTAGAACAATGAGAAATAAATTTCTAGTCTTAAGAGCTATCCAGTCCCCGGTACTTGATACAGCAACTGCAAACTAAGAAAATACTTAAAAGTACCTAATCATATAGCTGATGGTATTTTTAATTTATTTATTTTTATTATCATTAGTGTGTTAGGACAGCAAATTCTCTCTCTCTCTCTCTCTCTCTCTCTCTCTATCTATCTATCTATCTATCTCTCCCCTTCTCTTTGTATATGTGTATACCAAGATTAGAGGATGACTTTGGGTGTCATTCCTCACCTTCTTTATTCAATTTGTTCTTTGACAATTTCTAACATGGATATAACACATTCTGATTACTCTCTCCCTTGTCATCTCCACCCACCAAATCCTTTCCTGTTTTGCTGATTTCTCTTTTAAAAAATACGTATGGATATTTGGCTGCATGTGTGTGTCTGTATACCACATGTTCATCTGGTGCTTGTGGAGGCCAGAGAGGACACAGTTACAGATCATTGTGAGCCACGTATAGAGGTTGGAAACTGAACAAAGGTCTCCTGGAAGAGCAGCCTCCAGCTGCCAAGCCTTCTCTCCAGCCTGATTGTTTTCTGAGGCGGGATCTCTCCTTGACTTGGGGCTAAGATGGCTGGCCAGTGAGACCTGAGATCTGTCTGCATTTGCCTTTCCAGCCTAAGCTCCTGCCACGATGCCCAGCTTTTTTTGTGTAATTTTTAGGAATTGAACTCCAGTCAACATGGTTGCAGGGCAAGCACCAACTGACTGAGCCATCTCCCCATCCAAGAATTTTTTTTATGTGGAAAAGGCCATGTATTGGACTGCTAACTATACAAGTCAGCTTGTTCATTTTGTGGCCAGTCGTCCAGTTTAAACTCTGCTCTCCACCTCCCAAAAGTGAACTCTGTGATATTTGGGGTTCTAGATGAGACAGTGCGACTGGACCAGTGTAACTCCACCACTGGGATCATGGCCACAAACCAGGCTCTGTCACTGACAGCCTGGTAGGCGGCTGCATATAGAGCTACATCCTACGTAGAGGACGGAGGGGCTGAGAGAACAGCTTCATGGTTGAGTGCTTGCTTAATGTGTGGGGGATCTGGATGCTATTTCAAATACTTTGAGAAGAGACAAACCAGGTGGTTCTGTCCTAGCACTGCGACTAGCCTGATTCAGGACTAGTTATAGCTTACATTTTTAGTACATATTTTTATAGTTTTCTCTTTTTTTTATAACTGTTGCATGAAAGTTGTACATATTAGTGTTATTGCATAATGTCTAATATGTGTACACATTGTGTAATGTGTTTTCTTAAGCATTCACTATATTTTTATAGTGACAATCTTCATAATGCAGTTTTTGAAGTGTATATCACACTGTTGTTACCCTTGTTCTTTGTGCTGTGTGATAGCACACTGAACTTGCCTTTAACTGTAACTTAGTGCCCCCTGACAACCCTTTCTCATGCTCCCCCATTGCCCTACTGTTCGAATTCTCATCTTCAATGAGATCAACTTTTAAAAGTTTCTACCCAGGGTTGAGGTCACTTGCTACTTGGTTTTGTGTGGTTGGCTCATTACTTTTAACAAAATGATATCAGATTCTGCCTGTGTTGCTATAAATGATGACAGGATTCTATGAATTTTTTATGTCCGAATAGTATTGTATGTATCCTGTATCTATCAGCTGATGGGCACATGGTCCATTTCTCAAGTCCTTTCTTCTGCCCTATTGTGAGTGGTGCTGCTGCAAACATGGAGTGTAGTTGACTCTGCAAATGTATTTCATTTCCCATGGATATAAGCAGTGCTAGGATAGCTGGACCTGATGGCAGATCTTTCCATTTCTTGAGGATTCCACACTATTTTCCACAATGGCTATATTGATTTGTATTTCTATCACCAGCAGTTATCTTTCTTGTTTGTTTGTTTGTTTGTTTGAGACAGGGTCTCACTGTGAAACTCTGGATGTCCTGGAGCTCACCTTATGGC
Organism: Mastomys coucha; assembly: GCF_008632895.1. Taxonomy (NCBI): domain Eukaryota; kingdom Metazoa; phylum Chordata; class Mammalia; order Rodentia; family Muridae; genus Mastomys; species Mastomys coucha. The sequence continues at coordinate 19,150,142 of NW_022196898.1, forward strand.
CAGGCTGACCTTGAATTCACAGAGATCTATCTGTCTCTGCCTCCGGAGTGCTGCAGTTAAAGGCATGCACATTATGCCCAGCTACAGGCATTTGTCTTCAGTCTTTTGAACATTAGCTGTGTATCGCTGTGGTTTTGATTTGCATTTCCCTGAGAATTAGTGGTATTGAAGTTTTTTTTTTTTTTTTTAATATTCTTATTTGTATTTCTGTCTTCTTTTGAGAAATGTCTTCTTAGGTATTTTGCCAATCTTTAAACTGGGTTATTTAGTTTTTCCTATTAAGATTTTGATGCTCTTTGCATATTTGGGGCAGCTACCCAAATCTCTATGCTGTAATCGTTTTCTTTTATCCTGCAGATTGACTCTGCCCTTTCCAGCGTTGACTTTGTGGTATAGAGCCCTTTAGTTTGATGTAACCCCGTTTGTCAAGTTTTCCTTTTGTTTCCTGTGCCTTTAAGGATGAGCTCATATTCTCCATCCTGTTTGAGACTCGTTTTATTTCAAGTATAGCTTTTTATTCTTGAATCTCTTTTTTATAGAACGTGTAAACATCCATATTTTAATTTAACTTTCTTTCATTTGGAATTCCATTTTATGTTCCGCAGTTAGAACAACATTTTAAATATGGTAAAGGCTCAGCTTGTTAATTGTATCACACACACACACACACACACACACACACACACACACACACACACACACGGAACCCTTGTAGTTAGATCATCTATTTATGACATCCTTGTATCCTGATGTTGTAGGCTGGCTTTCCTTATTTCTAACACATCTTTAAGTATTTATTGGTGGTATATGTTTTTTGTGAGTATACATGCAAGTGTGTGTGTATGCATATGTATACACATACATTATGTATATATATTTAGAAGCCATGAAAACAATTGGTAAATTGAATATAGTAAATGAGGTAAGATGTGAAATTAATGAGTATGGAAATGCATTAATAATAAAAATTATGCTTAGTTTAGTTATGGATGACTTTCTTTGGTAATTTTGTATAGTTATTGCTAAAAATAGATAAGCACATTTTATGTGATTACATTTACTAGGTGCAGATGAATTCTCTTTTGATAGAATCATTATTCAAAGTCTATTTAGATTTATTCTATCATTTTGCCACTCAGAGTTCTCTGTTTTGTAGTAAGATCTTGGAAAAGGATGTGAAACACACTGCAGAAACATTATCTCTGGACATTACTCAGTCTGACTTTTCTTTTTATTTAAAAGCATCATTTTAAAAGAATGCATATTTATAACATCCATTGAAACAAATATATTCAGTAATGGCGGCAGTCCTTGGGTGGGAAACAGCTTTGGCTATTTGCCTTAGTTTTATCACTCTCAGGAATTTTCATTAGATCTGTACAGATCCTCCTTATTATCAGCTATAAATAGAGATCAACTAATTTGATGAAGAGCTTGTAAGTCTACAGGTAATTGAGCAAATACATCATGGTTTAAAAAAAACTCATGGATGACAGTCATAGTGAGCTGTGCTAAGAAGTGGAGAGAGTGTGTAGAGGAACAGTGATGGGTGTGTGTGTGTGTGTGTGTGTGTGTGTGTGTGTGAGAGAGAGAGAGAGAGAGAGAGAGAGAGAGAGAGAGAGAGAGAGAGAGAGAGAGACAGAGAGAGAGACAGAGACAGAGAGAGAGACAGAGAGAGACAGAGACAGAGAGACAGAGAGAGACAGAGACAGAGAGACAGAGAGACAGAGAGAGACAGAGAGGGACAGAGAGGGACAGAGAGACAGAGAGACATACAGTGCAGTTCCAAGGCCAGCCTGAGGAGCCCCTGGTCCCTCCTCACATTCTTTTGCTTGCCTGCCTTACTTCCCCATCTTTTAGCTCCTCTCCTTCCCATCTTGCTTCTTGACCATAGTTGCTGAAGTTGTTGCAAAAGTAGTCTGCCTTTGCACACTGGCTTCTAGAATTCTCTCTGCTGTCCTTTCTAGTGCTTTTTCATTGACTAGGTTGATGTGTGTGTGTGTATGTGTGTGTGTGTGTGTGTGTGTGTGTGTGTGTATGTATGTATGTATGTATGTATAATGTCTAAAGAGGCTTCTCTGGACACATTACTAATATTCCTTCTTATTCCTCTTATTTCTCTCTCGGTTTAGTGCATGTCTTGGTAAACAAAATACTAAGAAAATATTTTAGGATAAAGGTTTAAATTTGTGTGCGTGTCATTTTTTTGGTTGGTTGGTTTTGAAATAGGATCTCCCTCTGTCATTCAGACTGGCGTTGAAATCCCAGTGTAGCCCAGGCTAGCCTTAGGTTTGTGGTCCTTTGCTCTCAGCTTCTGAGTACAGCTGGCTTCTTTGTCTGTTACATCTCAAGGATAGGAGTTGAAGCACTGGGGAAAATCTGTGCCTTCTTATCCAGGGAGCCATATTTTTAAGGTTGCACAGAAAGTGTAAAAGTATGTTTTACGTCTCAATGTTGACAAAGGGGTGACTACTAGACTATGTTCTCTTATAGACCCCTGCACTCTGTATCCTGGGTGTAAAGGATATGTGTGCAGAACTAACCGGTGGGTTAATGCTTCTTGACGTGAATGTGGTACTCAAATGTCTCCCAGACTTCCACACTGTGGGTTATTTTGCCCACCTGTGCACATATTCCATGCCTTGCTTGACTGTTTGCCTGGCTATGAGACTGTAAGCCATGGCACACGATCTAATTAGGGGAATGTTCATGGGGACAGTACAGCAGAATATTTAGATTTGGAATGATGTCCTACAGTTTATACATCAGCATGAATTCTTAAAGCCCTTATACAATCTTACTGTTCTCTTATAGACTTCTGTGTGCCAGACATTGTTATAAATGGAGAGGAACAATGGTGACAAAGCTTAAAAAGGAATTCTTGTTCTCTGAATAGGGGAGATAGGGACAATCAATTATTGACAGATCAGGTAGACAGTAGATGATTGACAGATCAGGTAGACAGTAAGTGAATGACAGATAAGGTAGACAATGGGTGATTGACAGGCCAGGTAGACAGTGGATGATTGACAGATCAGGTAGGTTTGATGAGGATGGGTACTAGGCAGAAAGCAAAACAAGGAGAGGGGTTAGCAATTGTTTCTTAGTGAGTGGAGAGCATAGTTTTTGATGAGTGAGCCATGTTGTTGTCTGAGACAGACAGTCATGCTGTATAGTAGTTTTTGAGTCTTATACATGGTTTCTTTAAATTCTATAACCTGCTCAGACCTTAAGAAAAGACGGAAACTTTGAGTATACAGGGGTGTATCAAATCACCAAAAACTAAACTATACCCAAACATTCTAAAGACGTTTGGTTGTAGTAGGTCACTTGAAATTAACAGACACAACCAAGGAGCAGTCAAAGATCCCGACAAAGTAAACAACGCAAAGCGAGCTCCTGATTTCTAGCAGATTGTGGATCTCTCCGCCCCTAGCATGATTGTCATTTTTAATGTAGGCAAGGATAATAGTGGTGAGGAAGAAGCAGTAACACCAGAGCATAGAGGTCACACTGGAAGCACGAGGCATGCCAATCACGGACTCACGGAGACGCAGCGGAAGGCCCTGGAAGCACGAGGCTTACCAATCACGGGCTCACGGAGATGCAGCAGAAGGCCCCGGAAGCACGAGGCTTGCCAATCATGGACTCACGGAGACGCCATGGAAGGCCCTGGGTTCTGTTTCAGAGCACGGCATGTCCCTGCTGCCTGCTGCCGCCTGTGTGGTTTCTCCTACCTCTGGTTTGGGCTTCTTTGATCCGAACTGCCTTCCCCTTCTCGTTTTTTACTTATCAAAATGCCACTGTAGTCTTCTTGGTGTCCCCAAGCTTTTACCTTTCTGTCTAGTGCCCCTAAATGATCAATGACTCTGTGATACCCAAAATGAATGGAGTGTGGGGGCGGGGGTGGGGGGGAGGGGAGTCTAAGTGGCACACAACGCCTTCACTTTTCTATGTGGAAATTCCTGTGAGAAGTGGCATTTCCAGGCTTTGTCCCCTCTTCAAGTGTCATAGATGCTCTCCAGACAACCGAGTCATCACACAGGGGAGGAGGCTTCTCCTTGTGTCTGAGGAACCAACATAGAGAGCTCACCTCTTTCCATCCAGTTCTTTTCTTAAACAACTGCTGTCCCCATCCCACCCTCCGCCTTGCCCTGCCCCCTTCCAGGGCTTTCTGTTTTATTCTTGACTCACCAGCTCCTTTCTCATCCCATAGGTGGGCAGGGACAGACTGGAATAGGATTTCAGTTGTAGCCTGTCAGCTTGACTTGTCACCTAGCAGAGATATGGTTGAGCACTGGGAAGGGTTTGGGAGGCAGTTATTAAGGGAGACGCTGCTTTAGTTGATCAAGGGATGGGGAGTGGAGGATGAACACGTAGACATTTTCCAGTTCATTGCAGAGAGCTTTGGCCCCGTTGGCACGCCTTTCCCAATCCATCAGCTTCCTCCACACACACTGCAGCTTAGCCTACGTAGGTAGAGTCTGGCAGCCGCTTCTCATCCGGGAAAACATAGCCGGTTAGCCTGCCATAAAAACAGTCCCCCTGGCCGTTGAGAAAACAAGAATCCCCAATGCCTGGCACAGTGAATCTTGGCTTTGTGAGCACACTTGCTTTAGGTATGTATTTTGGCTTTTATTCCGACTTAAAAACAAAAAAACAAACAAAACAACAACAACAACAACAACAAAACCTAAGTATTTTCTGGCATCGCCACCAACATTCTTAGTGGCCTTAAAGTCATTCTATCTGCTGTTCCTGAAAGCTATGTTGATCTTACATTTATGTTCTTACATTGTATGTTTGTCAGTTCATTCAATCCCTTAGTATTATTACCAAGTAAGAGATCACCTAAGCTAACTTAGAAAAAAAATTTCCTAGCAGAAGCTTAAACTTTGAGGTAGCATAACCCTGTGAAGGGAAGTCATTTGTAAAGGCCAGCATTTTATGTTCTCCTGTTCCTACCCTGAATAGTTTGTGATGTTTAAAACATGTCCTAATATATCTTAGGCTGACCTCAGCCGTCAGTGTGGTTTAAAATATCCTTGAACTTTCAGTCCTCTCTACCTCCTAAGTGCTGGAATTATAGACCTGTGCCACAGTGTCCTTCTTATGTGGTGCAAGGGGCAAATTCTCTACAAACTAAGCTACATCCACAGACCAATTTGTAGGTTTTGAAATGGATTAGAGAAACTTGGGTTCACATAGAAGACCAATGAGTCAAAGTCACAATTGTGCTTTGTTGCTCTAAAAATGAGATTCTAAGGAATTCCTACTGACTGATGAATGTTATGGATATCCACATGAAATGGTAGGGCAGATTCTGTCTTAAGCTATAATTGCACATGCTGTAGCGGGGGGGGAGCATTAGACATTAAAATTGAGTTCTAAGTCTTCCACTTCTCCCTCCCTCTCTCTTTCCCTCCCTCTCTTCCTTCCCTCTGTCCTTTTTATTCCCCTTGACGGAGCTAAATATTTCATTTTTCTCATGAAATTCTAAGACTATTTTAAATAGTTTAAAAATAGCCATTGAATTTCCCACTTGTAAGCATGCGTATGACTGTAGTGGCAGTAGACTTGAGTATTTAAGAGCCATTTGCAGGTTTCTAATTGCCCACTTTAGCATAGATTATAAATCAACATGTTCTGAATTTCTGTTCCATACCGGGATTGTTATTAGGTACTGGGCATAGAACTCAGCTACATACTTCCTATTGCAGGCTGGACCTGCCTTGGACAGCTCCCAAGTGGGTTTACTGTGGGATACATCGGAGTGCTCTTGCTTAAATAAGCTCCATATGCTGCTCTGGAGAACCCAAGTTTCTCATCAGTAGCTGCGTGATTAAAAAGTAATTTCTGATTCTGACCAGGGAAGCAGGTCTACTAACTGCAGACCTTTGCCTCTGCCTCCTCTCCTCTAAATCCAGTCCCCTGGTCTCATCCCCAGCTCTTCAGCAGAATACTTGATGAAGAAGCTCCCCGCCCCCTGCTTGATCACACAGATCTTCTCTCTCTTTCCCCCTCCCTGTCATTAGTTTATCCAGCCTCCAACTGCAGCAGGTACTCCCTGAGAGCTCATTGGCCACTCCCACCAGGGAATCAAGTAGTCTAACTGAGGGCTTCCCCTTTCCTTCCACTCCTCCAAATCCTGTCCCACAGAATCATCCCAGCTCTGGAGCAGACCTTCTGCTGTGGCCTTTTCTCATTCGCTGTCCCCATTCCCAGGGGACTAACTAAGCAGATCCTGGTGAAGCACCCTGATTTCCTCCTGTGGACCACTTCAGCCTCACTCCAACACATCCTTCTATAGCAGTGTCAACTCCCAATACCTGGAAACTCATTTTACCTGGAACCCCCAGTGGCCACACTTATCAGAACCCCCAGAAGAATGTCTTACTAAGCAACACACAGCCAACACACTCTTCAAAGAACCAGAGAGGAAACGGAAAACAAGGCACAAAACACCTACCCAACAAACACAAGAACAGCTATTAGCAACTAGAATTATACTCTTTCCAATCCCAGATGATTAGACACCAGGATAAAAGACACAAATCAATAGACTGGACCAGAAAAGAAAGTCCTCTCATCACATAATAATCAAAACACTAAAGATAGTGAAGAAAGAAAGAATATTAAAGATATGAAGGGTAAAAGACCAAGTTACATATAAGGGAGACCTATTAGAATTACACCTGACTTCGCAGTGGAGACTCTAAAAGCCAGAAGTGCAGATGTGTTGCAGAGTCTAAGAGATCACAGATGCCAGCCCAGACTACTATACCCAGCAAAACTTTCAATCACAATAGGTAGGGAAAATAAGACATTTTATAATCTAACCAAATTTAAGTAATATCTGTCTACAAGTCCAGCCCCACAGAAGGTGCTTGAAGGAAAACTTCAACCTAAAGAAGTTAACTACATCCAAGAAAACAGGGAATAAATTATCTCAGACAAGCAAATCAAAAGAGGAAACGCACATGCACAAATGCACATGCATATGTTCACAACAACAAAACAACAGGAATTAACAAACACTACTCACTTGATGATGACATTCAACATCCATTGTCTCAATTTCCTAATAAAAAGATACAGATTAACAAATGTATGCAAAACAAGATCTATCCTTCTGCTGCATGCATCTAAGAAACATACCTTAATATCAAGGATAGATATGACCTCAAGGTAAAGTATTTGAGAAAGATATTCTAAGTAAAGAGACCTGAGAGGCAAGGTGGTTTATCCATTTCAATATCTGACAAAAAGACTTTAAGTCAAAACTAATCAGAAAAGATGGGAAGGGCACTACATGCTTATTACAGGAAAATCCACCAAGAGTGCATTTCAATTCTTAACATCTGTGGAACAATCTACTAGGGCACCCAAGTTTGTAAAAACACTACTATGGTTTAAATCACATCAATACCTCAGTCTCAACAACAGACAGGTCATCCAGACAAAAACTAAACAGGAAATACCAGAGCTCACAGCCATTTACATGGACTTAATAGGTATTTGTATTCAGGTATTTACCTGAACACAAAAGGAAATACCTTCTCTGCATCTTGTAGAACTTTCTCTCGAACACAAACTAATTCTCAGCAGATACAAGAACATTGAAATAACATCCCACATTTTATCTGACTGCCAGTGATTGAAGCTGGAATTCAACAACAGAAACAACAGAAAGCTTACAAACTCATGGAAACTTAACACTTCACTACTGAATGAAAAGTGGGTCAAGATGAATTAAGAAATTAAAGATTTTCTAAAATTGAATGAAAATGAATGTACAACATTCCCAAGCTTATAAAGGCAGTTCTAAGAGGCAAGTTCATAGCATTAGCACTTTCATAAAAACAAAAACAAGAACAAAAAACAAAACAAAGCAGCAACAACAAAAACAAACTGGAGAGATCTCATACTAATAACTTAATAGCATACCAGAAAGCTGAAGAACAAAATGAAATCACACCCAAAGCAGTAGATGCCAAGAAATAATCAAACGTGAGGCTTAAAATCAACAAAATAGAAACAAACAAACAATACAAAGAATCAATAAGACAAACTTGGTTCTTTAAGAAAATCAATGATTGACAAACCCTTATCTAAATGAACTAAAAGGCCCTGAGAGAAGATCCAAATTAACAAAATTAGAAATGAAAAGGGGAACATAACTATAGATACCCAGGAAATCCATAGAATCATAAGGATATACTTTATATCTTAAAGTGTATCTTAAAGGATACACTTTAAAAACCTGTACTCCAACAAATTGGAAAATCTAAAGAAATAGATAAATTTCTAGCTACATACCACTTACCAACATTATCAAGATCAGATAAGCAATTTAAATAAGTCATCACTCCTAATAAAATAGAAGCAAAAGTCTCCTAATCAAATAAAACACAAAAAAACAAAAAACAAAAACCAAACCAAACCAAAACAAAAACCCTCCAAGACCAGATGGTTTTAGCACAGAATTCTACCAGACTTAATGAGTTAATTCCAGTACTCCTCAAATTATTCTACAAAATAGAAAGAACAACCTTTTTCCAGCTCATTTTATGAGGCCACTAACACCCTGATACCTAAATCACATAAAGACACAACAAAGAAAGTGAATTATAGACCAATTTTTCCCTATGAACATCGATGCAAAACTTCTCAATAAAATACCAGTAAACTGAATACAAGAAGACATCAAAAGATAATCCTCCATGATCAAGCTGGCTTCATCCCAGATATGCAAGGATGGCTCAATATACCTAACTCAATAAAAGTAATCCACCATATAAACAATCTGAAAGAATAAAAATACATGATCATCTCATTAGACTAAATACAACACCCCTTCATATAAAAGTCCTGGAGAGACCAGGAATACAATGGACAAACCTCAAAATAATGAAAACATTGCACAGCAAGCCAATGGCCAACATCAGACTAACTGGAGAGAAATTCAAATGAATATTACTAAAATCAGAATAAGACATGGTTGTCTACTCTCTCCATATCTATTCAATATAGTACTTGAAGATTTAGCTAGAACAATAAGACAACGAAAAGAGATCAAGGGGACACAAATTGGAAAGGAAGAAGTCAAAGTATTGTTATTTGCAGGTGATATGATAGTATATGAAAAGTGACCCTAGAAATTCTACCAGGGAACTTGTACAGATGATAAACACTTTCAGTGAAGTAGCTGGATACAAAATTAACTTAAAAAAAAATCAGTAGCCCTCCTATGTACAATTGACAAATGAACTGAGAAAGGAACCAGGGAAACAACACCTTTCACAATATCCTCAAATCATATAAATATACTTTGGGGTAACTCTGAACCAACCAAAGAAAGACTTGTATGATTAAAAACGTCCAGTCATTGAAGAAAGAAATTGAAGATGATATCAGAAGAGAAAAAAAGAGCCCATGCTCATGCATTGATATGAGTATTGTAGTAAAAATGGCTCTCCTACCAAAAGCAGGCTACAGATACAGTGAAATCCCCATCAAAATTCTAATACAGTTCTTCACAGATCTTGAAAGGACAACTTTCAGGCTCAGGTGGAAACACAAAAACCTCAGGATAGCTAAAACAATCCTGAATAATAAAGAACTGTGGTGGGTATCACTGTTCCTACCTTCCAATTACGTTACAGAAGTAATGATGAAAAACACTGTGGATCAGTGGAATCAAACTGAAGACACAGAAATAAACTTACACACCTATGCACACTTGATTTTTGGTAAAGAAGCCAGAAATACACAATGGAAAAATACAGCATCATTGACAAATGGTGCTGATCAAACTGAATGTCTGCATGTAGAAGAATCCAAATAGATCCATATTTATCAGACTATACAAAACTCAGTTCCTCATGGACTAAAGACCTCAACATAAAACCAGGTACACTTAACCTGGTAGAAGAGAAAATGGGGAATAACCTTGACCTCATTGGAGGAGACAACGTCCTGAGCTAATAGCACAGGCACTAAGATCAGCAGTTAATCAGTGGGACCTCATGGAACTGAGAAGCTTCTGTAAGGCAGTGGACACCATCATCATTGGGACAAAGCCTCAGTACAGAATGGGAAAAGAGTTTTACCAGTTACATATATAATAGGTAGCTAATATCCAAAATAGATAAAGGGCTCCAGAAACTAGATATCAAGAAAACAAATAATTCAATTACAGAATAGGGTAAGAATTCTCAAAGGAGGAATCTGAAAAGGGTGAAAAAATAGATGTCCAACATTCCTTAGCTGTCAGGGAAATTTGAATCAAAACTGCATTGAGATTTTATCCAACATCTGTCAGTATGGCAAAGATCAGTTAAAAGAGTGACTGTTCATGTTCTTGAGGATGTAGAGCAAGATGAACAGTCCTCCATTGCTTGTGGGAGTGCAAACTTTTGGACAGCCACTATGGAAATCAGTGTGGCAGTTCCTAAGGAAGATGGAAAGCTACCTCAAGATCCAGTTATACCACTCTTGGGCATATACCCAAAGGATGCTTCATCCTACCACAAAGACATTTGATCAACCATGTTCATTGCTGCTATATTCATAATAGCCAGAAACTGGAAATAGCCTAGATGTCCCCCAAGAGAAGAATGGATAAAGAAAATGAGGCACATTTACACAATGGAGTATAACTCAGAGCAGGGAAAATTCATGAAATTCACAGGTAAATGGATGGAACTAGAAAAAAACCTTCCCAAGTGAGGCAACCCAGATCTAGACATAAAATAAATATGCTATGCATTTGCTTATATGTGACTACTAGCTTCTAAATTAATGATAGCCAAGCCACAATGCATAGAACACAGAGGTTCAGTGTAGAGTAAGGAACTAGGGAGTACAGATAGATCTTTTTAGAAAGTGAAATAGAATAGATACTTATGGATGAGTGGGGACTGGAAAAGGAGGACCGATTAGGTAAGGAGATAGGAGAGAGAGAGGTAGGGAGTACGGGGAGAGACAGCTAAAAGTAAGGGCCATTTGAGGTGTAGTTCAGAAACCTAATACAGCAGAAGTTTAAAATATCTTCACAGATGTAGGTGACCATAATCAAATTGCCAAAACATGAGGGAGACAGAGTCCCAGCTGGCCATCTCTTGCTACCAAAGGAAGCTTCTAGCTTCCAACATTGAGTTACATGGTTACATCTAATTGACTTGTTTGCCAAAATGATCCCATGAGATTCCCCAAGCAACCCAGACTATAGATTGGTTGTTGCCTAAAGTATAGGTTGCTCTCCACAAACTGACAGCAAGTCTTTCTTGCTGAAGATAATACCTCTATAACTTCTTGAACATAAAGAAGTTGAGTTGGGACCTAAATAGAACCTTCACCCCTATATTCTAATGTCTTTGGTACAGGAGAATAATCTGTATGCTACCAAAAGAAAAATGTAAATACCAACCCACCTGGAAACCCTTCAATTATTATTATTATTATTTTTTCTTCTTGAGGCAGGGTTTCATTGCCCAGGCTGGCCTTGAACTCACAGAGCTCCAAATACCTCTGACTCCAGAGTATTGGTATTAAGGGTGTGGACCATTGTACCTGGCTTGGTTAGGAGTTTATCATTTCTTTCTATGTCATCTTTTCGGGGCTGGGATGTAGTTGAATAGGCAGAGTGCTTTCTTTGCGTCCTTAAAACCCTGGCTTCTACCTGCAGCATCTGCATCATCCAGGCACGAAGGTGCACAGCTCCAGTCCCAGTGCTAGGGAGGCAGAGGCAAGAGGATGGGGGCAAGGTATAGGTCAGCCAGGTCAGGTGATCAAGCCAGTCACAAGTACACAATGAGATTTTGCCTCAAAACAAACAAAGTAAAGAGAAGGAAAAATATATAAAACAAAACAAAGAAAACAACAAAATAAAACCAAAATCCTTTACAGAGGCAAGCTCTTTCATACATTCACACTGTTTGAAGCATCTCTGGTTTTACTCTGAATCACAGTGAGACTGGCCTGGGAGGACCTGTGGAAGAGAACTCAATTTGGCTTTCTAAAGGACATCCCTTGACTTATTCTTCTTTGTTGGAGCCAGAAATCAATGTGTCTGTCTTTTCTAGGGCAGCTACCCCTTGAGGACTCCCCTCTCTCTCCTGATAGCTTATTGCTTAGGAAAACCTAATGGGCTCTGATTCTTACAGGTAGACAGTCTGTTGCTCACAGGCAGTCAGTCATTCCAAGGAAACCGAGCCCCGAAAGGTTCTGCTGGATGTGCTCTTAGGAAGCAGGAAGCTGCACTTGAATGCATTGCTTGCCTTTGGGAAGAAATGAAGGTCCAGCGTAGCTGCCTGACTGCTGGGTAGGGTGCTAAGCTGTGGTCTGCACTGGGACTGGCTAGTAGTTCTTCAGTGAGAACCTCTGCCCTTGAATAAGCCCTTGTACCTGATTGTCATCTGTGAGAGGCGTGGGCTGTGTTGAATGTTTTCACACTGAAAAATTCTACTGTCCAGTCCACAAATGCAGAAAACCTAAATGATTCTCCCACTGCACAGCTAGCCCTCATATCCAGAGTATCCCATCTCTTCCTTGATCTGGGTCCCCATCCTGTTCACCCTGAACATGGTCTAACCATGCACGTGGGTCAGTGGGTACCTTCTGTGTTAACTAAATAGACTCGACAATCTAGCTGTAGCTAACAAGTGCTAAACTAGCTGTACCGTGAACATGCTAAGCACTTAAAGGCCTTTGTCTTTTTAGTGGCTTTACAAAGGGGGGAAAAACAGTTCCAGGTAATAAGAACTATGGAAGTTGTAGACAGTGTTTTATAAAACCTGGGTGTAGGTTGGTATTCTGCTTGTTAAAGAAACGCCAGTTTCCTTGGAGAAAAGAAGTCATAAATGTTTATTTCATCTTGAAAGTCAGAAGCAGTATTTCTGCATCAAATTGTTGTAGAAGCATGCTTGAAGTCCTTTCTGGACGTATTTTCTTAATAATCTTGTTAAAATTTCCTTAATTTTACTTCAGGCTTTAAAACGTAGCAACTGAACTGCTAAAGTGGATCTATGATGTTGTTACCATTTCAGTTTAAAGTAAAGTAATTGTGAACAGAAAAAAAAAGCTGCTTTGTACCATCTGACCCTTCTCCCGTGTGTTATCGTCTGGGGAGCCTTGAGATCAGCCAGATCGATTGATTGAATGCCGAGAGAAGAGAGGATTAAAAAAAAAGACAAGAAACAGAAAGGACACTGTTTCAAGTGTATGTACTAGGAAGGTGATAAATGAGGACAGAAACATGAGTCTGTAAAGACAAATAAATTAGTTTCCTTGGCCTTAAGCCCCCGTTGCTGTCAAAGCGGAACTATGCACATTTAGAAGGAAATCTAAACAAACATATTCCATTCTGGTCTCTAAATACTTAACACTACTTCCTTTTTCTCAATTCCCCTTGCTTCCTTGAATAGCCCTGGGGTCCCAGCTCCAGGTTGATGGAAATGCTCTGCCATCTTCTCTGGAAGGCCAGCCTTTGTGTCGAGGAAGAGATTTCTTGTCCTTGTAGGAAGGTTGACGCAGAGGCAGAAGCAATGCCAGGTAAAGGCAGGGCCCTTGGAACTAGCAGATGTAACAGATGGGAGGAGGACTTGGTTATGTGACAAGGAGTGGGGCTTGGGGAGATGACCCAGGGTGTGAGCTTGGATCTCCAGCTCCCATGTTAAAAGGTGCACGTAGCTGTGCCACTTGTAACACTAAGAACTGAGGCCTGTAATGTGGGGGGCAGGAACATGGAAATGGGATTTGGGAAAAGCTGGCTTAAGTGGTAGCAAACAGATTTCTTGGTAAGACTTCCATAGACTCTCTAGTTTTGGAACTACGGTAAGGAGGATTCCCTACTTCATTGGCCCTTAAAGTGTTCCCTCTTAATGCTTCGCAGAAATGTATGATGTATTTACAAATCCAGATCACCGTCTGTGGTAGGAACGCAATTGAGGCATTCGTGGCAGTCTCCTGGGGGAGAGGTATGTGTCTAGTCAGTTTGGGGAGATTTTGCTGAATCCCAGTTTGCCTTGGGTTTCATAAGGCATACCTAAATATTCCACAAGAAAGCCAGGCCCTACAGTTAGAGCATTAGATTCCCCTGTTAGAGGCTAGCTAGGTTCATTAAGGAACTGGCTTACGTAATTACAGCGGCCAAGAAATTACAGAGCACACCTCCTGTAAGTTTGAGAACAAGATAACTGTAGCTCAGTGCAAATCCAAAGGCCTGAGAGCCGGGAGAGCTAATGGTGTTTCTCATGTAGTGTCTGATGGCTAAGGATCTGGGGGAGCTTCTCCTGTACAAGTCCAAGGATGGGAGGACTTGGGGTTCCTTTGTGAAAAGAAGATGAATGTCATAAATCCAGAAGACAGGGGGTCATCATCCTCTGCATTTTTGTTCTGTCTCGACCCTTAGCTAATTGTATGATATCTACATAATAGAGGGAGGCTCTTCTGTTTCTTGGTCCACTGATTATAATATGAATCAATCCTATGAAAGGGGTACTGAGCACTGGTGCCCTAACCCGCTGTCTGAGCACACGAGTCCAATCACGCTGCTGCCTGGAGTTAACCATCGCAGAGCCCAGATCTGCCCAGGCCAAGGCAGAGATAGAACTTGAATAGGAATTTCATTCAGTGATTGGGGTCACTTACTGTGAGTCCGACATTGCCAGAACCCAGGATTCCCTTTATCTTTGCATTCTTTTCTCCTGATATTCCCACTTCTCACCTGAAAGGGAAATTGGAAGCTATGTGTGATGGTGCACACCTGAAATCCCAAAACTTGACAGGCTGAAGAAGATGCAGGGTGGGCTTATGTCCGGCTTGCTGGCCAGGGAGTGGATGGAATAGATCGAACTCGGTGAACACAGGGGTTAAGTCCTTATCTTTGTAGAGATGTGTGTGTGTGTGTGTGTGTGTGTGTGTGTGTGTAAGATCAAAGGTCAGTGCCTAGAGTAATAGGACTTTATAAACACACAATTTTCTTTGACTGAGAACAAAGGAGATTCATGTGGAACTATGTTTCCAAATAAAAAATGGTGTTTGCCTGCAAAGCTCGACTTTGTATTCTCAGGGTAGAGTGACAGCATTGAGAGGAACATTGATTAGTATTTTTACAACAGCAGGAAAATAATTTCTGCCCAAACATTGATTTGTCTTTGAATGGGCTTTCTGGAAATTCTTTTCTTCCACAGGCTGCAGGGCGCAGCGCCGTCACGTTTCATGTGGAGTCAAGCAAGGAAATCTCGCTGGTATTAAACTTATTGTTGCTGATTTGTGCAGGTGCTGTCTTCAGTCGTTACAGTTTCCTGGCTGCCGACACATCAGGAGCCCCCTCTTGTTGTATTCTGATTAATGAGATTAAAGAGGCTCTTGTCTTATATATTAATAAAATGCTCAAATTCTTTGTGGATGTATACCACCTCCCTTTGGCTTATACACAGCCATTTATTCAGCATATTCATGGAAGAGCTTTTAAATCCTTAGCTGAAGCTCATAACATTAATTTGTCAGGTCAGGTGCTTTTTCGTGTACATGGGTAAAGACTGTGGGGGTCCTTGTTCTTGGGGAACTCATCCTTTTCAGGAGAGACATGAAAATGAATTTAGTATGATAGTTATAATAAAAGGCTGATAAGGTTTCCGTGCAAAATATCCAGCACACATGTGACCGAGCACTTTGTCTCCAGATGGCGGAGGTATTTTGGCAGGTCCAGGAACCTTCTGGATATGGCTTAGCTGGGAGAAGTAGGCCGAAGGGCAGGGCTTGCAGGCTGTAGGCTAGCTCTTATTTGGCTAAGCTCTCTGCTTCCCAGTTGTGATGGTGTAGATGCACCGGAGCCAACATACCTTTAAAGCCAGATGAAGTATATCTCCTTAACCGTGAGCCACACTAAAGCCTCTCTCTTTTAAGGGACTTTTTAAAAAGGTATTTTGTGACAGCTATGAAAGATACAGCTAACACCATGGCTTAGCGTCTTGTGTAACTGACAGGAGAATTCTGAGAGGAAGCTTTTCTTGCTTCTTGAGATGCTTGTACCCGACTTGTGCAGAAGTGGAGTCTTTGGCTGGTCCGAAGATTGGAGGGTCTTACGGGATGCTGGTGGCATTAGTAGTAGTGGCAAGAACAAAATGTGTTTTTCCCACGAGGTCTTTTGACTCCAACAGTCTAATGGAGGAGGAGGAAGAACAATAGGAAATAAAGCTGCCGATGTAGTGTATTCCTTTTCTCTCTGCTGTGACAGAAAACCTAACAAAGGCAACCGAAGGAAGGAAAGGCTTGCTTTGGCTAGAGTTGGAGAGTACTTCCATCAAGGCAGAGAAGTTTGGTGTCAGGAGAAGCAGGTGGCCAGTCATGTGCCACCTGTAGTCTGGAAGCAGAGCGTGATAGATGCTGGTGTTCAGCCAGCTGTCTCCTGTTTATTCAGCCCTGGAGCTCTGCCCAGCAAACAGTGTCACTCCCATTTAGAGTGGGTCATCCTACCCCAGTTAACCCAGTCTAGGAAACTCCTGGTAAACATGATGGAGCTTTGTCCCCAAGATGATTCTAGATCATGCCAAGTTGACAGTCAAATTATGCTAAACAAGGACATTCCGATTTCATTTTTCTGTAGTCAGTGGATTAGCAGTGAAGGTTCTTGAACAAAGAATCAGTAGATAACTTCATGGATTTGCAGTTTAGTTAGAGTGGAAGCAGCTCATAGCTTGGTACTCAGGAGCCTTTGGAAGCATGGGAATGGGGCTGCAACCTCACGAAGGCTCTGTTTGTCCCCTGCTCTGGAAAGCGGCTCGATGCTTATATTCATTCTTCAGTTTCTCTCTCCTTTCCTCTTCTCAGACTGGAGTTTTCTTCAGTTCCCAAAAGCATTAATTCAAAGATGCCCTTTCTTACTGAGTGAGAGTTTGAATACCCAAAGCTATTTTCATCTGTTCTAGATTGTCACGAAAGCTTGATGTCCAGGTGCCAACTGGAAGGGCCAGACCTGGCCTGTGGAGGATTGTTTTAAAGTTGAGTTCTAAATTAAGCACTTTGGGACAGAAATGAGATGTGGCCTAGTTCTAACTTACCAGTTAGCTATAAAAGCAATGTATGTTTTTCCTCTTTGCTTAAATTCTTACCTGTCTGGCTCCTTTAGACACAAAAGTCACATAACTCAGCACCAGGACTGTCTGGATTCCTCTGCTCTCATTTCTCAATTTTTTTCTGAATAGTTTTTGTCTTGCTGCATACTTTTAAAAAGTCAGACTACAAAGGAATTTCTCCGGATACCTACCTCCTATCTTATTAAATTATCAAAATGGGATTCATTTTTCTAAATAAATGGGTTCTTGATATGATTTAGACCTTCTAAAAATTCTTACTTTACTTATGTGTGCGTGTCTGAGTGTGTGCTACTTGTGCGCTGGTGCCCCTGGAGTCTAGAAGAGGGCATTGGATCCCTCAAGCTGGAGTTGTGGGATCACAGCAGATGACTGTGATCCATCCGATGAAAGAGGGCATGATCTCGGGTCTTCTCAAGAGCAGCAAGTGCTCCTAACTGCTGAGCCATCTCTCCAAGCCCCAGGACCTCTAAGTTCTACACAACACCATCTGGATTAGCAGTAGCAGGGGTTGTGTATATATGGAAACAAAACATACATAATACAAGCTTCAGGGCCAGAAGAACCTAGTTCCAAATGCTTCCTCTGCCCTTACTCCTTGGTGCCGTGAGAGTCCTGTGGACTACTCAGTTATGCTTTGAATGCATGGGTAGAATGTATAGTAGGTATGTTCTCTTCATGTCAGTGAACTTACAGGTAGATGGATTACAGAGATTCTTGGTGGTTAAGCGGGCATGCTGCTTTTACATAGAATGCAAGTTCAGATCCCATCACTCGCCTTGGGCAGCTCACAGCCTCCTGTGACTTTAGCTCAGGAGATCCGACTTCTCCAGCCTATGCAGGAACTGCATTCACGTGCTCATACTCTTAGTCACGTGTACATAATTAAAGTAACACAGATCTGAAAGAATTACACATAGAATTGTATGGGTATCCTTTAGTCTGCAGACCTTTTGAGATTCCACCAGTGTGTGTGTGTGTGTGTGTGTGTGTGTGTGTGTGTGTGTGTGTGTGTATGTGTGTGTGTGTGGTGTAATTTGCATGTGTGGAGTCAGGGTACCATTTTTGAAAATGGTTCTTGCCTTTACCCTTGATAAGGCATGATCTGTTTTGTTTATGTTGATGTGCTGTGTATGCCAAGTTGCTCATGAGCTTCTGTATGATTCTCCTGTCTTTGCCTCCCACTTTGGGATTGCCGAGATTGTAAGTACTTGCCCCTACATGTTACATGTCCCATGGTATATGCCCCCACCCCCAATTCAACTCACCTTGGCAGGCTTGTGCTAATCTCTTTATTATTGAGTTGTAAGAGGTTTTTTTTTTGTTTGTTGTTTGTTTGTTTTTTTTATAATAGAGTACATTCTAGATGTAAATCTTTGGTTAAATCCATTCTTTGCCAACATTATTTTTCTCATTCCTTAAGGTGTTTTCTAATTTCTGGTTACTGACATTTGTAATATTTATAATTTCAATAGACCCATTTTTTTTTTACTGATTGGATTATTTTTGGTTTATGTGCATTTGATGGTATATCTAAGTTACTGTGTAGCCTACAGCTGCAAATTTATTTCAATTTTTTTTTTTTTGTGAGAGTTGTGGGAATAAGTGCGTATACCAAGGGCAGTGCCTGTATGAGGGTCTAGTATTACTTTTAAAAAGCATTTTTTGCTTTTGCATTCAAGCTTGTTGTCTTAGGGTTTCGATTGCTGTGAAGAGACACCATGACCAAGGGCAACTCTTATAAAGGACAACATTTAATTGGGGCTGGCTTATAGGTTCAGAGGATCAGTCCATTATATCATGGCCGGAAGCAAGGTAGCATGCAGGCAGGCATGGTCCTGGAGGAGTGGAGAGTTAGGCAGCCCGGAGGAGGCTTCCTTTCCACCCTGGGCGAAGCTTAAGCATAGGCCCTCAAAACCTAACCCCACAGTGACACATTTCCTCCCAGGCTACACCTATTCTAACAAGGACACACCTCCTCATAATGTCATTTCCTGTGAGCCAAGCATTTAAACACTTCAGTCTATAGGGGCCAAACCTATTCAAGCCACTGCACTGGTGATCCATTTTGAACTGATTTTTTTTATGTGATTATAAAGAATTTTTATACTCCACAACATTTTATTGCTTTACACTTTACATTTAATTCCGTGATCCATTTTGAGTTGGTTTCTGTAAAAAGTGCCAGAAGTGTCAATTCAATTTGCTGAACTTGAATCCAGTAATTAAATAAAAACTTTTAGGTTAAAAATTTAAGTGCCACAGATGCAGTAGTTAGACTTTGCTAGTTTTCCTTCTGGGGAGGAATTACATTTGAGAAGCAATCTTCTACTTTATTAGCTTTTAAAGAAGAAAAATAACCAGGAAAGAGAGAGCCCGAGCTTGCAAGAATGTGTAACAGTTTCATTTCCCCAGTTACAAAAAGCAAATAACCCTTCTAGCCAAAAGGGGGGAAAAAGACTATTGAAAACTAAATTACATATCCCCCCCGCCCCATCAATGTGTATCTGTAGCTCAGGAGGCCATGTTTAGCAGGTGTGAGACCCTGGGCCCAGTCCTCAGCACCCACAGACAAAAGAAACAAAATGGTTCTTGATATAAAGGTATCTGCCAGCACTGTTAGGAGATTTTGAATAGACTAGCATCTAATGGGATTCTTGTAATAAAAAGCTTCTCCTTGAAGGTGAAACCACTCTTGTTTGGTTGTTTGGTGTTTTTCTCTGTGTAGACCAGGCTGGCCTCTAACTGGAGATCCACCTGCCTCTGCCTCTGCCTCTGCCTCTGAATGCAGTGATTACAAGTGTGGGCCACCACTGCCCGGCTACAGGTTTTGTTATAAAAGGTCAGAAAGTTACAAGTGAACACAATGAACCACCATTGTAAACAGTTAATGCTTTAATGACTTAAGTCTTTTTGGAACTTTGTGCGCTTATGATTTTTGTCAGATCACTGCTTAAGTGTATCGTGAGTTTTCCAGGTATTCCATTTCCTCCACTCACTTCTGCTTTAAGAAAACCTTCCTTGGGCTGGAAAGTTGGCTCAGTGGTTAAGAGCACTGACTGCTCTTCCAAAGGCCCTGAGTTCAATTCCCAGCAACCACATGGTGGCTCACAACCATCTGCAATGTGATCTGATGCCCTCTTCTGTGTATCTGAAGACAGCTACAGTGTACTTATAAACATAAAATAAATAAATAAATCTTTTTTAAAAAAAGAAAAAAAAAGAAAACCTTTGTTGAGAAGCTTAGGGTTTTTGTCCTGAGAAGCCAGGGGACTGTTGTGTCTGAATCTTGTAGACACACCATTCCTTCCTTCGTTGTTTTAAAATGATATATAGTTATTTTGAAGATAACGTTTTCGAAACAATTGTTACACATCTATTAAAATGCTCCATCAGGACTGGAGATTGGCCCAGTCAAAGAAATCTGCCTGAGTTCAGTCCCTGGGTCCCATGTGATGCAAAGAGAGAACCAACTCCTGCCTGCATGTGAGTCTCTGATCTGCATGTGTGTTCTGTGGCACTTGTGCGCATGAGTGTACACACACACACAAAACAAATGTATATTTATCATGTCAATTAAAAGAATAGAAAAAAGTGCCACAATTCCTGTTCTCAAGAGTCACTAAGTAACCTAAAATCATCTTATACATTGCAGATGAGCCTCCAGTAAAATTATATATTTAGATGATGGGCATAGTATGTTGTAGTGCTTTACAGTTTTTCTAAAAGTGGCCTATAACTTCATCATTTCCATGTACAGTGTAGTGTGCCATGTAATTCAGCCTTTAGAGTATACAGTATGGTGGTTTTTAGTGTGCTCAGAAAGCTGTCCAGGTAACACTGCTCATTCCAGAACTTAATGGCCACCTTGATTTGTGCTCACTGTTGTATGTGTATGGCCCACTTCCAGACAGATGGGAAGAAGCTCGCAGTGTAACCAATAATTACACAGTGGCCAGTGTGATGCGGAGATCAGAAATGCTAGTAGGAGCCAGTTGCGTGTGTGCCAGGAAACTCTGCACTTTGGAATTAGAGGTTCCTAAGTTTGAGGCTATCCTGGTCTACATAGCAAGTTCCAGGTTGGCCAGGTCTATACAGCAAGACTTGGTCAGAAAAACAGGCAGACAACAAAACTAACATGCACATAAGCCCATTTTGACACCAATATAATTTTGTTAGAAGGGAACCCCCAACCCTAACCCTGAGTCAGGTCATGCCTGCTCGTCTCTCTAACGGCTTAATGTTGTTTCCTGACAATGAGTTAGATCCCTCTGCTTCCCTCTTGAAGCTCCTTTGCTTTGTTTCCACTGGAAGCCATGTTCCACAGTAGAGTAGGGACTCATGCAGGTCAATATCTGAAGGGGCATGATGAGGGGGTAAGCATTTCACATGACACCAATTTTATCTAACCATAGAGACAGACAGTATTGCATGTTGATTGCAAAGCATTGCTTATTATTCTTTTTTTTAAAGATTTATTTATTTATTATATGTAAGTACACTGTAGCTGTCTTCAGCACATCAGAGGGCATTAGATCCCATTACAGATGGTTGTGAGCCACCATGTGGTTGCTGGGATTTGAACTCAGGACCTTCAGAAGAGCAGTCAGTGCTCTTAACCACTGAGCCATCTCTCCAGCCCTATTATTCTTTTTTTTTTTTTTTTTTTTTTTTTTTTAGTTTTTTTTTTTTTTAAGATTTATTTATTTATTTTATGTATGAGTACACTGTCACTCGTTTCAGACACACCAGAAGATGGCATCGGATTCCATTACAGATGGAACCACCATGTGATTGCTGAGAATTGAACTCAGGCCCTTTGGAAGAGCAGTTAGTGCTCTTAACTGCTGAGCCATCTCTCCACCCCTATTATTGTTTTTATAAGCATATATTGGTTAGGATACAGCGTATACGTGACTGGTCACAGAAGACTTAAAATAAATGCTTAGTCTCAGACAGTGAGAAATGTGATCTTATGAATTTTCTGTTTCTCCTAGCCTGTCTCACCTCTGCCACTGAAATTCTTTTATTTTATGTGTCTGGGTGGTTATTATCTGCTTGGATGTTTGTGTACTTTGTACCTGGTGCCCACAGAAGCCAGAAGAGGGCATCAGACTCCCTGGAACTGGAGTTAGAGACTGTTGTGAGCTGCCATGGGGGGGTGTGTGCTGGGAACAGAACCAGGGTCCTCTGGAAGAAGAGCTGTGCTCTTAACCTCTGAGCCACCTCTCCAGCCCTACTCTCCCTCTTTTGTCCAGTAGTGATTCTGCTTTTGAAATGAATGAGAAGTTCTGGCGTATAAAACCAAAACATAGTCGTAGACAAGACAAAAGGGAATTCACAGTCAAAATAACCCAACAAAGCCCAGAACTCCACTTCCGAATCCATAGGTTCATATAAACCCTCTGTGAGACGCTGAAGTTCTCACACAGCTGGGCCAGTGGCCACCCCCACCACCGATCAGACCCTCTTACTTCAAGCCTCAGCTCACGTGAGATTTCTGTGCAGGTGTCCCTGCCACTGTGACTCTCCGCTCCTCTTCCTGCCGGTGTTGCTGCGATGATCTTAGCTCCTTATTTTGTGATGAGGTGTCTGGTGAGGGAGAGACAGAGCTATATGTGTCTTCGTCTTCCTCCACAGCTGTAAGTTCCTCACATTCAGGGCTCATCTCTTCCTGTCTTTGTACCCCTGGTGCTTTGTATGGCGTCTGAACCCTATTAGAGACTTGACGTGTTTTCTTGACCACATGGACACTTTTCTGAGTGACAGTTTGTGGAATACTATATAGTGGTTGTGGATAGTACATAATTTTACTTACTTGAGCTTAGGGAATTTTCTTCCCTCCTTCTCCCCCTCCCTTTTACCTCTCCCTCCCATCTTCTTTCTCATCCCCCCTTCTCTCTGTCCCTCTTTCTAGGGTAGATGGAGGGTTTGTAGTAGTGCCTATATATTATTTTCAGTACTCTGCAGATGGAACTTAGCACCCATCAGAATACTCAAATTTCTCTGCTGGGCCATTGACGCAGTCTCCAGATCCAGGGATTATTTTACCCATTACTGTTTTTCTTGAACTTTCTGTTATATTTGAAAGTATCATAACCCTTCTATTTGTGAAGCTCTTCCCTCCCATTTCTGGAATGGTACGCACATCTTACGTCAGCACTGAATCACAGACTTCCCTTGCTAGCAAGCATCTTGGTATTAGTGTCTCCAGGCCTTTCAGGTCCTGCCTCTCTGCACACAGCATGGTTATGTGGGTTCTCAGCCACGACAGCTGCCCCAGAATAGTCCCCTTTCACCCACTTGATACATGCAGCTATTTATTGATTTAATATTCTGTCATTTTGATCTCCTGCCAGCTCAGTCTCTGAAGTCAGAAATCTATCTGGAAGTCGATTCTCTGGGTCACAACCCTGTGTTAGGTCACATAACTGAATGGGGAGGCTGCAGAAACTTTAGCCATGGCAGGTTTCTGAATGGGCATTTCTAAAACTTACTCAAGTGTGTTATGAATCCACGGTACTTTAAGTTTCAGCTACTTGTGTGGCATCATGGAATTTTACTGGAGTCTGGAGTCTTAGCACACAACACATGCATTTTGCACGGTACATCGTTAAACTACAGGGCCTGAAACCCCTCCGGTCAAGTTTGAGACTATAGTATATTATGAACCACGGTGGTTATTGCACATATAAAAGTGTTTCATAGAAACATAATGCTTTAATTCTGAAAGACTTTAAATTTATTTAGTTTTAATTACTTATATTTGAAGTTTTAATATATTTATACAGTGTACTTTCATATCTGCCTCCAATTGACCCCTCCAATTTCCTTTGGACATCTATCCCAGCACCAACACACCCTTCTCCAACTTCATCTCTTCATTCTCCTCTTTTTTTAAAAAAAAGAGAGAGAGAGAAAGAATCCAATTAGTGCTTCCTGCACACACATGGGGGTGGAGCCATTTGTCTTAGGATGAGTCATCTCCAAGTTGCCACACCCTTCAAGAAAAACCAACTCCCTCTCCACCACCAACTACTAACTGTCCATAGTTCCTCGGCCAGAAATGAGGCCCTGTGACTTCTCCCAGATATGTACTGGGGTTTTGACTGATTTGATCCTTTATACAGGACTTGCAGGTAATCAGAGCAGATGTGAATCCATAAGTGCAAAGGTCATGTGGCATGCAAAGGACCTTGCACAGCCTCTCATTATCCAACTGACATTGTTTCTGCCTCCTCATCTGCAGTGTTCCTTGAGAGACCCCCTCCTGTGTGTGTGAGAGTCCCCCCTCCTGTGTGTGTGTGAGAGTCTGCCTCCTGTGTATGAGAGTCCCCTCTCCTGTGTGTGTGTGTGTGTGTGTGTGTGTGAGAATCCTTGCATGTGTGTGAGAGTCCTCCCATGTGTGTGAGGATCCCCCCATGTGTGTGAGAGCTCCCACTCCTGTGTGTGTGTGAGAATCCTCCCATGTGTGTAAGAGTCCTCCCATGTGTGTCAGAATCCTTCCATGTATGTGAGAGTCCTTCCATGTTTGTGAGTGTCCTCCCATGTGTGAGAATCCTTCCATGTGTGAGAGTCCTCCCATGTGTGTGAGTCCTCCCATGTGTGTGAGAGTCTTCCCATGTGTGTGAGTCCTCCCATGTGTGTGAGAATCCCCCCATGTGTGTGAGAGTCCTCCCATGTGTGTGAGAGTCCTCCCATGTGTGTGAGAGCCCCCACTCCTGTGTGTGTGTGAGAATCCCCCCTCCTGTATGTGTATGTATTATTCCCTGGATGTGTCAAATTAGTGTATCTTTGGCTTGTGTTGTATTAGAGTGTTTGATTTAAAAAATTGCTATTTGAGTTTCTGACTTGATCTCCATTAAAAAAAAAGTCATCCAATGAATTTCAGCTTGGGATAAGGCCTGATAAGGCCTTAAACATACCTCTTCCATTTTGTTCTGTGTGTTTATGCAAATTAGTGTTCTTAGGATTGACTATTATGAAATTAATATATTGATCTAGTCTGATAAACATAGAAATACTCTATGACATGCTGTATCAAATGTCGAGCCAAGAGGTAATTCCTTATATAAGAATAAATAAGAGCATTCATATCTTTAGTGTGCAAACTTATTTCACATTTAATAAATATATAATTGAATAGTTATTTTAAAATAAGTTTATTCATGATTCATCACTAGTATCCAAGGTTATTCAGGCAAAAATTTTCAGGCAAGAAACTGGTCCTAACTGGAAGGTTTAGAAATTTATCCTAAGATCTTTCTTCCTATCAAATTTATCACAAAGATCTTAATTTTTTTCCCTACCTTTTCTGCACCTGATTCTATTTTTCCAAAGTCACTGCCTTCTGTCTTTGGTCCTGTTTATTGCAGATGACTAAGTCACCTCACTTGGAGTCCCAGGTCCCTAATTTAGGACTTGCCACTTATGTAAGTATGTATCAAATGCTAAATCCACTTGCCTTTTCTTTCCAGCTGTGCCATTTGTACAACCACTGTTTTTCTTAACCACACACACACTATTGTATTAATGCTTCATAGCATCCCGCTGGCCTGAGTTATCCATGAGTTGTTTTGATTACCTTATAACCAGAAAGATTTGGACCCCCACAAGGGGATTGTGTAGCTATGGTATGAGTACATTTTCTGCCTTTGTCTCAGAAGTAAACTTGTGCTGGAATTAGGGCCTGATGACAGAACAAACTTTCTTTTCATCTGTAGACTCATACTCACCCCGTGACCTCTGAGTCCCTCCTGGTCACCAGAGCGTTCAGTATTTTCTCCACAGCAACCAACTCCCTGACATCAGTTAGATGTCTTATAACGCCGATCAGGTCTGACACTGTCTTCCTGCAGATAACTTTAGATCTCAGAGAGTGAGGTGTCAGTTCATAGACTGCTCTCATGACATCAATCCTAAGTCCAGACAAACAAACAGCTGTGCTTCTCACTCACTGGCTGTGTAAATCACAGGCCCATATGGGCCTTCCTCAGGTGGATTAGTTACTACAGTGGGTCACAGAACTCAGGGTATCATTTTACACATGTTTAATTATTTACTATAAAGTATACAACCTAAGAAATGGAAGCTGCTCATAGGGTAGGGTCTCCGGCAGGGGAGGGGCCCTCGAGCTTTCCAGGCACTCCCTTTTCAGCATCCCCGTGTGTTCTTCAGTGCAAATGCTCTCTACACCCTGTCCTTTTGGAATTTGGGGAGTGGTGTGTTAAATCATTAGCCACTGGTGAATGTACCAATTGATTTTAAGTGTCAACTTGCCACAACCCAGAATCACAATGGGAAGTGAGCTACAATGGAGGAGTTGTGTATATCAAGTTGCCCTGTGGGCGTTTTTTTGTGGGGGAATCATCTAGATTGTTAGTTGATATAGGAAATCCCAGTGGACCCAAAGTCATGTAGGAGAGGAGAAAGCTAGACTAGAGCCAAAGCTAGCAGCAAGCAGGTAGCATGGATGCCTTTGTTTCTCTCGGCTCTTGATTGTAGATATTGTTTGAGTAGCAGCTCGAAATCCCTGAAATGATAGACCATAATCTGGAACTGAAATCCAAATAAAATCTTTCTCCCTTAAGTTGCTTTTGGTCGCAGCCACAGAAACAAACTAGAGCAGTTAGGTCAACATCCAGCATCTTCTGTCTCGTCTCTATCTCCCTTGACTTTGGAAGCTAGCAGAGATGGCAGGTTCTAGTTTGCCAATCAGGGTTGGTTGCCCTGACAACTAGCCCCCTTACAGGGGCTATTCAGGACCACTCAGCCACTATACCAAAAGACCACTCATCTCATTAGCATACCAAAAGAAACTCATAACTGTTAGGGATTCCAAAGGGGTTAGAAGCTTTGTGCCAAGCAACTGGGACAGAGCAAGCAAGTATATTGTTCCTACTATGTCATGGCTGCAGTTACCATCCCCTGCCCCAGGGCTCCACAGGGAGCAGGTCCATTGAGCTGACCCTTAAGCCGACTATAGGTTGCTGCAGAACCCCATGGAAGGAAAATGCTCACTTTAAGCAATGGTGTTTGTGTTATTGTTCTTGGTGCCTCCCCCGACCCCCATCTACTGTCGGGGAGACTAATTGTGCCTGCCACTTCTGCAAGGGCTCATCTTTCTAGTCTGTGTCCTGTGCATGACACCCCTGAGATTATCATCATCTTACAACATTTCATTGCATTGTCTTCCTCCCGTCCCAAAGGACTTGAGATGTAATACAGCTGTAATGTGGCAAGAAAATAGGGATGGCAAGGGTGACGTCAAGATTCACATATGCTGCCTCAGTGGGTTAAGGCTCTTGTTGCCAAACCTGACCATCTGAGTTCATTTCCTGGGACCCACAGGAGAGGCTGATGGAGTGCAAATAACCAGTCATGAGGCTCGAGGCCTTTCGCTTTAGAGCACGGGTCATTTTGTTGCTCACTAGTCCACTCTCGGTCTTGGGTGTGTTGGTTTCTTTTTTAGTAAATGGTCTCTATTTCTATTACTAGTTGTGTGTTCTGAGTCTTGGGACATAAGAAGCTGGCAATTTCAGAACACGGCTCCAGGACATAGATCTGTACCTGTAACCGTCAATGAAGATTGAGACTAAATACACTTTTTATTCTGAAGAGTAGAGTGTATGTGTATGGGTGTGTGTGTGCATGTATATGGATATATGTGTATGGGTTTGTGTATATGTGTTTGTGAGTGTGTGTGGGCCTGTGTGTGCATTGTGTAGGAGTCTGTGTGTGTATGAGTGTGTGTGTGTATGGGTGTGTGTGTATGAGTGCTTGTATGTGTGCAGACTGGAGGGTAGGACAAAGGAATTGTTGTTTAGAAAAACACAGGACAGCTTCTTGTATGAGAGATGATTAAATATTAAAGGCAATGTTTGCTCTGGTTAATCTGTAGTTATTTATTTAGATGCATTTTTGATTATCTATCTAGGGCTTTAAAAGGGGCATCAAAGCCTTTATTCTCCTTTCTTTGAAAATCAAGGGCTATGTCCAACCTTGAGGCCAAATATGGTGAAAATAGGTAATTTAAATTAGTTCTTTTTTATTTTTTTTTAAAATTATCTTTGCCAGTAGATTCCAATTGCCAGTGGTTTCCAAACTGAGGTAACTTATCCCTTAGGAAAGTAGATCCTCCTGGAAGAAGTAACTAGTTCATCTTTGAAGAGAATAGCTTAGTCAAATATTGAAAGCATCTCCTTTGCTCAGTGTCTGAACAGGATGCTCTGGTGGAAGACCCAAAATGCACTTTAGAAAAGGGAACTTTTGCAAAAAAGAGTGCATTGGGCCATATGCATGCCTAGTAAGAAACTTAGATGGCAGTGGGGGATGTGGTCCAGCCTTGAACGAAGAGACAAACCAGGAAGTGTGGGAAACCTCTGCTAATTAAGGTCGAAGTCCTCCCTGACCAGCCAGCCTCTAGGCTTGGAGCAATATGGGAGACCCCTTCATTAGCGGGGTCTCTTCTTCTCTGACCTTGTCTGGGGAATTCTAAGCCCACACATATGCCTCTACCTGAGGAATATTATGTAGCCTCACTTAGATTATAGGCTCAATTTCCTTTCTCCTGATAAAACCAGTCTCAGCCAGCATCTGAGATTCCCGAAATGTTTCCCCATGCTAATGACGCATGCATTCCAGGTACTCTAAGGCCCCAGCCAATGACATTTGCCCATCCTGGATGTTCCCACCCTCAGTCCCCCCAAACTTTATAAGCCTTGAGTCACCCTAAGTAAAGTCGATCTGCCTACTGAGAGCTGCCCCTGTGTGGTTTATTCACCGGATGGACTCAGAGAGCTTTAGGTGAAGATCTATGAAAGTGGGGAGACCCATAGTTGGTACCCAAAGCTCACCGTCTCTGTCAAAGATCAGGGAGACGCGAAAGGAAGTGCAAACCAGGAAGTGGAAAGGAAGGGGAAGGTGTGCAGCCATTGTTGCTGGAGCTTGCACTGTGAACCAAGACTTTCCATTCTCTTTCAAATAGAGTCCTGGGTTTGCTCTCAACTGCCTGCATTGTTGTTTTTAACATCACACCCTTTCCCCATATAAGGGATAGATGATTAGGGCTCTCTGATGAAGAAAAGGGCCTATCTGTTCTATAGATAAAAATCTTTTTCAGAATCATCAAGTGTAATTCAGCTTCAGTCTTCAGGGAAAATGAAGATTAGAATGTATTGAACTCTGAGTTTAATGTTCACAACGAGGGCTTCATAAAAGAGGATGCGAGCTATTATCCCTCCTCAGAAGGAAATTGTTGATAAGAAACCATTTGGAGCAGTGAGGTTTATGATGATGTCGGGAGCTAAAGATTTGTGGGCAGCTGAGCAGCCAGATCAACAGTTTTCCTCTTGCTACCTTGTGACTTATCAGAACATAGCACCCACCACTACCCATTTTGGGAGAGATAGGGGGCTATAATTCTTCCCTAAAACTAAAGAAGAGTAGTCAATAAGCACTATTTTATTTTAATGAACATGTGTTCCCTGCCCCACTCCCCCAAAACCTACCCTTTTCAGTCATTGATTCAGGACTGAGTGGCTTGCTAATTTCTACTTGACCTCATTGTTGGAAGAAGAAGTATTTGGCTGGAATGCAGACAGACTCTTACACTGAATAGGGAGGACCTTACCCAGCTCTTTCCCTTCACAAAGCCTCTGGAAGGGACCCAGCCCTCCAGTGACCGGAGTCAGCAACGATGACTTCATATTGTGCTTTTCCGATGGGATTCTACAGAACTTTGGTCATGTGTGCTTCAGGTGGTTTACTGCAGCATTCTGTTTATAATGCAATACTGTCCAAATTGTATGCCCTTTAGAGCTCACCAGGAGCAGTGTCATCTCTCCAGTTAAGTGAAAACAGATATTTGTCAGGGTACTGCATTGCTTTCCTGTTGCTGCTATTACAAATCACCATAAACTCGGAGGCTTAAAGCAGCAGAAATATATTCTCTCCTGGTTCTGAAGGCCAGATGTCTGAAACAAAGGGGTTGGCTGCCTTTGAAATTTCCAGGTGAGCATGCACTCATGCTTCAGCTTCTGGGGTCTCCTGACTCCAGCCTCTGTCTCCTTTTGTCAGAACGGTATCTGGTTGCTCGTGGGGTTCACTTGGATGGTCACTTCTGCCCACATAGGGTAATAGAATAGCATTTCTGGGGCATAGCATGAATCCTTTTGAGGACTGCCATTCACTTAACTACAGGCACTTTACCTGTTTTTACTGGTCCTTAAGCTTTATTATATGTTCAGTGTACCTAGTCTATATTTCCTAAGAATATACCGTTCTAAAATTGTAACTTAAATTAAGTTAAAAATGAAAACAAAGCCTTTCTATTTCTCAGTAACAAACCTAATTTTGATGATTTGTGCTGTGATTACACCACTAAAGAAAAGGTAGAGGGTTGGGGGTTCAACTCAGTGGTAGAGTGGTTGCCTAGCAAGTGCAAGGCCCTGGGTTCAGTCCTCAGCTCTGATAATAAATGAATAAATAAATAAATATATAAATAAATGGTAGGCTTGAAGAAGAGCACAATCCCAGTGTTATTTCTAGTTGACATTAGTCGAAGTCCAAAGATTAAAATCCATAGAATAGTAAAAATTATTTTATCATTATTTTTACACCTAGAGACTACTGTGCAATTAGGATACATTTGGGTTATGTTGAATAGATGTTTAAAGTAATTGAAAATTCTTGACATAATTGAAAATAATTTATTCAGGATTGAAATATGGTAATGACATGATTGATAAGCCACATACCTTATGATCATGTTTACAAAGTGTTTGTGGAACTAAAGGTTATTTGTGGTAGATTTGTTTCTAATTTCCTTTTTATGGAGGCTTACACTGTCTTTCCCCTTTTCATAGTATTCAGAAAGGAGCACGCATTGTCAAACTTTAATTAACCTTTCTCTATAAAAGTGAATACTTCCAACTATAACTCCCACACACCAGCTGCAACAAAGCGTCCCCAGGGATCCGTGTTGTCCTCACAGGTGGCTTGATTTGCCACCTGTGATGCTGGTGTGGCAGGCGGTTGGGGCTGGGTTACTGGGAGAGCTCTCTCCAGCAGATGTGTAAGCGCTTGGCTGTCTTGGCCCTCTCATTTGACTCCGTTGAAAAGTGAAGCCTGGGATGCCACTGCTTTCCTGAGATTCAAAAAAACCTCTGCTCAAAGTGCTAGAGCCATTTGACATGTTCCTGCAGATTCTCTTTGCATTCCTAATTGGAAAGTGTTTTCCCCATCCTGGAAAGAGGTAAACTGATGGTGTCCATGACGAGATAGTGTTAGGTTAGGGTGTGCTCACCTGGATGCTCCCAAGGCGTTGACTTCTGCTCTGAAATGTAAGGACTGGAAGCCTGGGCTAGGGACCCTGGGTTTTTCATTGTGGTATCTTTCTCCCTCCTCCTCATTTCCTCTTCCTCCTCCTCTTCCTCCTCCTCTTCCTCCTCCTCCTCTTCCTCCTCCTTCTTCCTCTTCTCCTCCCTCCTCTTCCTCCCCGTCCTTCTCCTCTTCCTCTCCTCTCCCTTCTTCCTTCTTTCTCCTCCTTTTTCTTCTCATCTTCATCTTCTTTTTCTCCTCCTCTTCCTCTACAATAGAATTAGTCAGGGCATTTTTACAGTTGGCTGTTAAATAGTATTTTTTGAAGCTTTTGTCCAAAACTGTATTTTGACATTTTATTTCATATTTTCTATCCTGTTCTTAGCCAAAAGCAGCAAGGAAAAGCCATCAGGTTTTATATTTTAAGTCTCTGGCACTTTAGAGGAAGAGGTCAAGTCCACCCCTACTACATATCTGTCTGAAAGTGCCTTTTGTATCCAGGCAAAATATGGAAATGTTTCAGAAAGGTCATGCTTTCTTGTTTTCTAATTCCATTCTTGGGAGTTCTGACAGCGTGGGCCTGCAATGTGAGCCACCCCACTCGAGGAACTTTTCTTAAAATTCGTCATGTTACATCTTTACCCTGAGCAGAGTTGAGGACTTCAGCCATTGCTGAGAGAACACTAGGAGCACATCTCTCTCTGCCCGTAGATTAGTGTGCCTTGTGGTCCCTCCCCACAACCCCTGTCTGTCAGAACAGTCTCTGTGCAGCGGATGGTGTTAAACACGGTATCAGAAATGAGCACAATGCAGACATTTGGTGTCCGTGGCATGCTCAGCCACAAACAGGACATCTAAGGGCCATCGGGGAGGGGGAGGAAAGATGGTAAGTGCCAGAGGTTGGGGAGGGCCGAGCAAGACAGTGTCTTCTGGACCTGACAGGACCACCACAGTTATGACTGTGCAAGGCTAATTAATGCATTCAGTGTTCCAACATGGAGGGCCGAGGCATCTAGCCCTGCCTGAGGAGGTGCTGCCTGCTGATCCCTTCTAGGGGAGGAGAGTCAGTTTTCTTTGGTGGCCTGGCTCCTCCCTGGTAGGTGGACTGTGCTCTAGAGGATGGCCCCACATCTGTGAGTGTATGAACAGCAAAAACTGGAGTTGTGAGCTATTAAATAAAGGGAAAAAAAATGACATGAAGTTCAGAGGTTAGGGTGGCAGGAAGGGCTCTGGAGGAGTCAGGGTGAATATTATCTAAATACATTGTTTGAAATTCTCAAACAATAAATAAAAACAACAGAGGACCATGGGCTTAGCATAAAAACCCAGAATTCTGCTTTGGAATGCAACCGAAATGTTTGGGTATGTTGCTGGTTAGATAAACCAGGTCACATTCTGTGACTCAGAGGTGTTATTGAAATGCCTTTCTTCCAACATGATTCGAAAAGCATCCATAAATACAGACAAACAGACAGTCGTGCATACACACAAAGTAAAAACCCAGGCATCTCCTGCCTTTTGTCTTCTGGCTGGGCCATGTGAGTTTGAACCTTATTTGCAGCTGTCCTGTTCCTGTGCAGACCCAGTTCACTCATTTCTATGGCAGCATTGGTTCACTTGTCCATATAGTCTTAGCATGGAGAAATTCAAGGAATGTCCCCCCGGCCTTAAAGAGAAAGCTTTTGGCAGCTGTGAGACAAATAAATGCTGTCCTAGTGGTGAGACATAGTTGGTCTTGTGGTCTGAACTCTGTAGCCTACATTTTTTCACCTAAATATGAATGTGTGCATGCGTGTGTGCGTGTGTGTGTGTGTGTGTGTGCGCGTGTGTGTGTGTCTGCTGTGTGTGTGTCTGTGTGTATGTGTCTGTGTGTGTGTGTGTGTTTGTGTGTGTCTGTATGTGTTTAGGGGCAGAGGACAACCTTGGGTGTAGTTCCTTAGGAAGTCTTTGTTGTTTTTGAAATGGGATCTGTCATTAGCCTGGGACTTGCCAAGGAGGCTCTTTTAGCCGAATTCGTTTGGATCCTCTGGGATCCTCCTGTTTCTGCCTCCCTGGTATTACAAGGATACAGCATCTTGCCTGTTCATTTGTTTGTTTTGTTGTTCTTGTGGTTTAACACAGGTCTTGGGGATCAAACTCAGATATGTTCATGTTTGCATAGCAAGCTCTTTCCTGACAGAGTCATCTTTCTAACCCCTGGTCATTTTCTTTTATGGAATTTTCTCCTCATCTGTCTATCAGTCTCCCTTTCAGATATCCACACATTTTGCTTTCTTGCTCTTTTGTGTGCGCATCTATGTGAAGGAATGCATCACCCATATTTCAGGGCAGATAGCAAATGTTCAAAGCAGTTTTAAATGTAATGAGCTCCCTCCATCCTTCTGAGATCTTCTTTCCTTTGTTTTATTTTTTTGAGACTGGGTCTTGCAGCCTAGCCCAGGCTGGTCTCAAACTGATGACCTCCTGTCTCAGCATTCATGTTCTGGGATGACAGGCCTTTATTACCATGTCTGGTATTGTTGTATTGATTATGATGTTTCGTACTGTTACTTAAGAGGTCACAAAAAATTATTGGCTTAAAATGCCACAAGCTTATTACAGTGTTTTGCAGATCACACTTCGGAAAATGGCCCTCGAACATGTGATTGTAATCCTTTTGGAAGCTCTACAAGACAATTTACCCCTTGCTTTTCAGCCTTTAGAAGCTGCCTGCACTCCTTGGCTCATGACCTCCTTCTGCAAAGGCATCTCTACAGTTTGTTTCCATTCCTCTGATGTTGATATTCCTTTTTCTTTGTTTTGTTGAGACACGGTCTTGCTTTATGGGCCAGGCTAGCTTACAACTCCTTATGGAGCCCAGGCTGGCCTGAAAGTTGTTAAATAGTTGAGGCTTGCAACTCTAAATTCTCTTGCTTTAGCCTCCCAAATATTAGGATTATGGGTATAGGAATAGAAATACAGAATTATACCTGTCCCAACATCATAATTCTTGTCTCTGGAATATTTGGGCCCTGTGCCCATATGGGTGCCTTGGGCCCATTCGGATGATCCAGGGAGAGAATCTTTTGATTTATCACATCTTCTGTATCCTGTCTCCGTGCTGAATCATATTCACAGCAATTAGGGACTAGACTGTGGCTTCTGTGGGGGTGTTACTCTTTATTTTGCTTACTCCTGTGATGATGATGGTGGTGGTGGTGGTGGTGGTGGTGGTGATGATGATAGAAATAAAGATGATGAAGAAGAATGGCTTTTTTTATTTTACGTGCCAAGTGCTTTTAATAGTTTATTTTTAAAACCAAATTCTTTTGTCCTGGAGCATGTTTTAAAAAAAAAAAGTAGCATCAAGCCGACCTTCCTTACCAGAGTTAAAGATGACTTTCTCATGCAGCTGCCTGGAACCTTCAGGATTGTTTACATTAGCCGCTTTTGATTTAGGCACTGAAAGGTTAGCAAAATGCATGTGATCTGATCAACTAGTATAACTGGCCTGGCAGAATTGAAGATATTCTCAATGGACACTTATGTCTCCCCATGTGACTGTCAGATGATTGGAACAATGGACCCCACGTAAATGGGAGTGTCCCCAGAATACTCTGCTCTGAGAAGGGGAAAACACTAGTCAGAGGGAAACTTCTTTAGGAAGGAGATTTCACACAGTTCTTTTTTTTTTTTTTTTTTTTTTTTTTTGAGACTGGGGTTTCTCTGTGTAGCCCTGGCTGTCCTGGAACTCACTGTGTAGACCAGGCTGGCCTTGAACTCAGAAATCCACCTGCCTCTGCCTCCCAAGTGCTGGGATTAAAGGCGTGCGCCACCACGCCTGGCTCACACAGTTCTTACAGCTCCTCAGATAACTTTACAGGATGAGGCTAAAGCCCAGACAAGGATGAATTATTAGGGGTGGGGCACACTGGAATGATTACAAGTGCATATCCCTGGCCGGCTGGTTAAACTTAAATCTCACTTTAGAAGCCCAGCGATGAGGACAGATGTGGGAGTTACTGGATCTCTCCGTGCCTGCCCCATGTAGTGTATTCAGTAAGTCTCTTTCTCCTGTTTCTCACTATTGACTTTGCTTTTAAATGACTTAGATGACTGACTTGGGCGACCCTCATATTCTGAGACAATAGTAGTGTAGCAGAAGTGACTACTGTAATGAATGTAAGGTGAGGCTGTGTGAAGACAGGTGGGTTTTGATTTAGTGATAGGAGGGAAGTTTTTAGCAGAGAGTCAGTTTGCATATTTGAAATAGCCAATCACCTCTTTGGGTCCTGTTTAATAGGTGCTGTTACTCAGAAGATTCACAGTGAGTTTTACCACACATACACACACACATACACATGCCCGTGTACATACACTCACACACATATATGAACCCAGACATGCATACACACAGAATTTTGAAATCTTAATATTGCCAAATTCACAAACAAGTCTTAATTCTTGGAGACAATTATGGACCAAAATGATCGTATTCAGGGAAGTAGTGATGAAAACCAGACAAGAGAAATAGCAACAGAAATAAAATACCATCTGCTTTTAAAAACTTATTGGAAAAAAAGTCCTCTTGCTTTAATTTTTCTTCCAATTTACAACAAATGATAGGTTTGCTTAACAGAATAAATGAGGACAGGTTGTTGTTTTCTTAGGAACACAGATCAGTTAGATTGTCACCCTGCAGGAGGACAGTCAACTAATTTTGATAGACA
The DNA here is from genome assembly GCF_008632895.1 of Mastomys coucha. Lineage (NCBI taxonomy): Eukaryota > Metazoa > Chordata > Mammalia > Rodentia > Muridae > Mastomys > Mastomys coucha. The sequence goes on from NW_022196898.1 coordinate 19,186,269, forward strand.
GTGTATCCACTTACTAGCTTTTTCTTAGACACTCTCCAATACTAAATATTTAGTGACTTTTATTTTTCCACTTTCTCTTTACATATTTCCAAGCACTGGGTGTTTTGTCAATATATGATGAGCATAAATTATAAACTGGCGTATTTTAGGCAAAACACTACACATTAAAGTATTAAATGTGTGTGTGTGTGTGTGTGTGTTCACACATGTCCATACTTGGCCAGAGGAGGCTGTCTGGTGTCTGCTGCTGTCACTTATCTCCTTGAGTTAGAGTTCTGTCACAGAACTTGGAGCTTGCTGACTTTGCAGTTCCTGGCTAAAGAGTCCTGGGAGAATGTCCCTGTCTCCACCCCCTGCTGCTCTCTCCTGGAGGTGCAGGTACTGGCGGGCAGTCCTATGCTTACTGGTGTCCCTGGGATCTAATCTTAGGTTCCACATGCTTCTGTAGCTAGTGCTCTTACTCATGCAGAGCCAGCTTCCTGGCCCATGCAGAGCGTTTTAAATGCAGACTTGAAAACTACTAAAGCATTGATACCAAAGTAAGAGTCTCCAGCTCTCTGGCAATGCTTGAGCTTTCTAGCCTGCTTCTTCAGCCCGAGTTGATTTGTATTGTCTACAAGTCAGTGCCGTTTATTCTTCTCTGCTTAGTGTGTGTATATCCTCCCCCAACACCACCAACGCCCATTGTTGATAAATGCTTGATTGTTGTTGTTAAGTGCTTGTTTTCTAAAGATTTGTTTATTTATTATATATAAGTACATTTGAGCTGTCTTCACACACACCAGAAGAGGGCGTCAGATCTCATTATGCATGGTTGTGAGCCACCATGTGGTTGCTGGGATTTGAACTCAGGACCTTCGGAAGAGCAGTCTTCCGCTCCGCTCTCATCACCCAGTGGTGAAACAGGTTGACATTTCCCATTAAAGCTCTAGCTTCCAAGTTTTAAAATTTTACTTGTGCATGTGTATGCACCTACATGTATGTACACGCACCACTTGAATGTACTGGTACCTGTGGAGGCCAGAAGGTAGCATCTGATCCCCTGGAACTGGAGTTACAGGCCAATGCCTGATGTGGGTGCTGGGAAGAGCAGCAAGTGCCCTTAGCCCCGAGCCATCCCTCCAGCCCCTTTAAACTAGCTTAAAGTTATCTGCCATGTGTGAGAGGTGACTCGTATCTGTAGAGAGCATAACTGTGCAGTTGTAGAGAGGCTCAGTTAGTAAAATATTTGTTTCACAAGCATGATCCCCAGCATCCTTGCTTGTTCTCTTAATTTTTGATCAACTTGGTACAAGTAGGAGTTATCTAGGAAGAGAGCTTCAGTTGAGAAATTGCCTCCATCAAATTGTGGACAATCTGGGAGGTGTTTCCTTCACTGATGAGTCATGTGAAAGGGCCCAACCCATTGCCGATGGTGCCACCCCTGTGTAGGTGGTGGTGGATCATAGAAGAAAGCATGCTGGGCACACTATAAAGCAGCCTGGAAAGCGTTCTTTCTCCATGTTTCTATGTCCATTTTTGCCTCCAGATGACTGCCCTGTTTGACTGCCTGCCCTGGCTTCCCTCCGTCATAGACTGTGGACCAGGACATAAACCACCTCTCCACCCCGCCAGTTGCTTTTTGCTCATAGCCATTAACACAGCACTAGGAAGCAAACTAGGACAGGCCAAATATCTGGACAGTGGTGGAGCATGCTTGTCATCCTGCTGCTGGGGAGATAGAGACAAGCCGGTTCTGGCAGTGGGGAGGATCACTGGCCAGCTGGTCTCTCTGCAGGTCTCAGGACAACCAGGAAGCCCTGTCTTACTTTATGGGGAAAAAAAAGAAAGAAAAAAGCTATACAGTGTGTGTGTGGAATGATACCTGAGGTTTTCCTCTGGCTTCCATACACACACCCAAACTCACACTCAAACACACACACAAAGTGGACACTCAAATTACATAAAGTGTGACTCTAAAATTGCTGGACTCTGAATGGGTCACTCATGCATTAGACAGTTATCAAGTATGTTGCTGCAGTTTGAAATTTTTAAAATGTGTGTGTGTCTCTCTGTGTGTGTGTCTTTCTCTCTCTCTCTCTCTCTCTCTCTTTCTCTCTCTGTGTGTGTGTGTGTGTGTGTGTGTGTGTGTGTGTGGTCTAGAGAGTGAAGCAGGAGCCTTGTTCATGCTAAGTACTCCGCCATTAAGCGGAAGCCCAGCTCCTGTAGATTGATAATTTATAATTTGTGCTCAGCAGTTGGTTCAATGTTCATATAAATAAGCCTAATACTTTAATTGTGTGTGTGTGTGTTCATGCCTGTGTGCTCATGTGCAAATGTTTGCATGCCTGAGATCAAAGGTCAATTTCGGGTGTGTTCTATCAGTCTTCACATTATTCACGTCTCTCACTGAACCTGGAGCCCACCAATTGGCTAGTAGTATTAGCCAGTAAATTCCCAGAGTCCTTCTGTCTCAAGCTCCTAGTGGTTCGAAGCATGACTTTTTACATGGGTGCTGAAGATCCAAACTCAGGTCTTGATGCTTGCGGCATCTCCCCAGCTCAGGCCTATTTGAACTGCTAGCTCTGCCTGAGAGCCTCATGACTTACTGTTTTGGATACCTGCATTCCAGATGTTAACTGCACACAGCTCTAGAGGGTTCCCAGTCCTCTGCAAAGCCCCTTTTGGATCTGTGAACCCGGTTAAGAACACCTCTAGATGGGCTGGTGAGATGGCTCAGTGGGTAAGAGCACTGACTGCTCTTCTGAAGGTCTGAGTTCAAATCCCAGAAGACACATGGTTGCTCACAACCACCCGTAATTAGATCTGACGCCCTCTTCTGGTGTGTCTGAAGACAGCTATAGTGTACTTATGTATAATAATAAATAAATCTTTGGGCCAGAGTGAGCAGGGCCGACGAGAGCGAGTAGGGTCGACTGGAGCGAGCAGAGGTCCTAAAATTCAGTTCCCAACAACCACATCATGAAGGCTCACAACCATCTGTACAGCTACAGAGTACTCATATACATAAAAATAAATAAGTAAATCTTTAAAAAACAAAACAAAACAAAAAAAACAACAACTAATCTAACCCATTAGCTGGGACGGGTAAATCAGCCTGAAGAATGCAAGTAGATGAGGGAAACATGGGCTAAGAAACTGCTTCCATCAGTGCCGGAGGATCTCCTGAAGAGCGCCAAAGAATCACTTCCCTACTTCAGATCATTTGATTAGATCTGCTACCATCCTCAGTTCAACTGCCGGGGTGCTGCTTGCCTCTTTTTAAATATTCACATCCCAAAGAGAGTTTGGCGTCTCATTCTCATTTGTCCTTCTGACCACAGTGTGAAAGGATATTTAAATCAAAAGCAGACTTTTCCAGCAGTCCCTTTACCTCCACTAGATAGCTGGTTTCAGATCTGTATCAGATCTGTAGCTGGTTTCTGTAGACGTGTTTTCTGGAGCATCTAATTTTGGCTTGGTCCTAGACCTAAGGACAAGTAAGTTAGAAAAGAGGGTTCTAGAACTACATTTCCCCAGGGGAACTAAGGCTTGGTGTTTGTTTATGGAGGATTTAGGCAGAGAGCTTTATTTCCACCATGGGATAAAACATAGAAGGTTGTTGAAATCTTTCTTTTTCTTTTTCTTTTCTTTTCTTTATTTATTTTTTTTAATTTTTTTTATTATTATATAGACACACCAGAAGAGGAAGTCAGATCTCATTACGGATGGTTGTGAGCCACCATGTGGTTGCTGGGATTTGAACTCAGGACCTTCGGGAGAGCAGTCAGTGCTCTTACCCACTGAGCCATCTCACCAGCCCTGTTGAAATCTTTAAAGTATTGAATTTGTTGATTTTTTTTTTTAAGTTTTTAGGTTATTTGGGGGGGGACATGTTTTTGGATTTTGTTTGTTTAGCCTAGGCTGACCTCAGACTCGATGTTTTATCTCAGTCTCCCCAGTGTACAGCAGGGCCCATCTAGGTTATGAATAGGAACGTAGAGTTTATGAGAAGGTAGAAAAATTGACCATGGATTCAAGTTGCAAGTAGAAATACTAAAAATCTAATTATATTTAGAAAAATAGGGAAGTAGAAGTACTAAAAATCTAATTACATTCATACAAATATGGACTTGAGTGGCTAGGAAGATGAGGTGGAATTGGAGAGCTCTGGTTGGGTGAGAGTCTGCCTCAGGACAGATTCAGTGATTGAGGAAGACAGCAGGTATCAACCTCGGGCCTCCACAGGCACCCAACACACATAAACCAACAAATGAATACCTGAGCGTGAATCTAGCAGGTGCCCAAGCTTGAGGCGAAAGCCCTCCAGCAGAGGATGAAGCTCAGTGGTAGAGTGCTTTGTCACCTTTGGGTTTAGTCCCCAGCATCATGTAGAAAACAAAATAAGCCAACACTATAATCTGCCAGGTAGGGTCTGCAGGTGGAGACAACCCATGGGGTTTACACAGGTATAGCTGAAACCGAGCCAGACAAGGAAGGGTCTTTGAACACCAAAATTTTAAAAGTTTTTTTTATGTTCGTTATTGGTATCATTTGTTTTGATGTATCCAGACTTGATGCCAAGCATCAGAAAGTGGGAGCCCAGCTCCTGTGAAAAGGCCAGAGTGGGCTCTAATGTGGCTTTAGTATAATGGCTGATGAGGGAGACTGCTTTGCTGAAAGATAGTCTTAACACAGGTATGTATATGACTCCTCTGGTAAGACCATAAAGTGTGGGATGGAGAGACACCCGAACGAGTGCATCCAGCCCTAGAGGGCACTTTGCAGTAGTGATAGGCCAAGTGGAAAATCCAAGAAGGGTCCTTTATTGTTGACCTTAAGGACAGCATTACAAGATTTCCTAGTCTGAAGCTATTTTAGAATCAACACCCTTGGCTGGTGTAGTAATTAGCCTCCTTCAGTTAGTTATGAAATCCCAATTTAGTTATGTCAAATATGTCCTCTATTGGATTTAAGTAGTAAGTTCAAGTGAGTGATATAGACCTATCTTTATACTTTTTTATCTATATCTATATCTGGATCTGGGTAGAGAGAGAGAGAGAGAGAGAGAGAGAGAGAGAGAGAGAGAGAGAGAGAGAGAGAGAGAGAGAGAGAGAGAGAGAGTGAGCTATGGCAATACTAAACTATTTCTCAAAGCAAATAACTCACCCTTTTTAGATTTTAAGTTCCTTATCTTTGTACCTTTCTTTTTCTAATTCACAGCCACTCAGAGTAACTTTTCTTGTTTTGAGACTCAAAAGTCTTCTTTTAGTATCTTTTATGTTCTTTAGAATCAGTTTGCAACTTGGTAGCAAACTAAGAGGAAAGGCAATCAGCAAATACTGTGCAGTTCCTGGAAGCCGTTCTTTCTGAATTTTTAATGAACACTTAAAAGTACCTACAACCTTATCCTTGACATTGCAGGAATTTTAAGGCCAGGCTCTCATCTGATACTTTGGTCTAAAATCAGGTCTATGTTTCTGACTTTGCACCAGGGCAAATGGACTTGCTAAGTTGTTTTAATTTCTGTCCTTTTATCTCAGATTTAAGGGGCACATACCTAAATGCTCATTTGGGGTTTCTCCCTTCTATACTGTTAAAATGATACTAAAATATTATTACTCTCCAGATAGATTTTCTTGACATTTCTTATTTCTCAATCTTTTTCTTTCCATCTTTCTTCCTTATGCGTTGAATCTAGACAAAGATTTTGTCATATACATATGTATATATATATATATACACACACACGTATATATATGTATATATATACATATATATATATATATACATGTATGTATATATGTATAATCAAAATTCAACTTAAGTAGCCTAAACCATTTAATTTCATACTGGATCACATTTTGCTCGTGGGGGGGGGGGGGGGGAGTGACAGTGGGAAGTAAAAGAGGAGGCTGGCCAGTAAGCAGGCCATGAGGAAGCATGCTCATTTCATGGAGGATGAGAAGTATGAGCCAGGCAGTAGTGGCACACGCCTTTAATCCCAGCACTTGGGAGACAGAGGCAGGAGGATTTCTGAGTTTGAGGCCAGCCTGGTCTAGAGAGTGAGTTCCAGGACAGCCAGGGCTACACAGAGAAACCCTGTCTCGAAAAACCAAAAAAAAAAAAAAAAAAAAAAAAAAAAAAAAAAAAAAAAAAAAAAAGAGAGAGAGAAGTATGATTTAAGCTGTGATACTAAAGAATACAAAGAATCTTTCTTTGCAGGATATTTGATCACACTCTGAACCCCAAGATGGTATACTGGAAAAACCTGTTTCTAGTTGTGGAGTGGCTCAGCCCTTAGCATGCACCTTTAATCCCAAGCAATGAAGGTAAAGTTAGTTTGTAGAAGCAAGCACTGGAGTTTCAAAGTGATGTCTAATTATTGAGTGGCAGACAAAGTGATAAGTCAGAGAAAGATTTGACAGAATTTACCCAACTCTCACTAGAAGAGAAGAAAGGGAGGCTCCTTGAGGGGCATCACAGAGAGAGGAGGCAGTTTACTGGGACAGTGATAGAGAGACAGGTTGCAGAGAGAGAACAAGCTAGACACAGGCAAAGAGAATGAGCCAGAGAATTGAGAAGGAGCCAGAAGATTAGAACATATTGCCAAAGTTAGTATGAGGCCAAGCAGAACAATTAGTAGGAAACCTAGAGAAGCAAGATTGAATCAGTCATCTTGGAGAGGAGTTTGAGAAAGAACAGCTAAGTTAAGTCAGCAAGGCAGAATTCAGAAAGAAGTAGAAAGGGTGAGTTTATTCAGCAGCAAGTCTTAGAGGCAAAAAACATTCTAGGCCTAGTAAGATTGTATGGAGGCTAGAAGCTTCCAGAGCCAGGCCTGGGTTAGCAGACAGCAGCAGAAAGCTGTGGAGACTACAATTACATCAGGTGAAAAAATGTTAACGTTTATAAGCTTCCAATGTGAGGAACTGAAGGCATCGTGTTTTAATCCTCTGTAACCGAGCCCTGAGTGTCAAAGTGAATGATCTAGTTAGGGTTTCTATTGCTGTGATTAAAAAAAAAAAAAATACCACAAATAGCAAGTTGGGGAAGAAAGGGTTTTCTTGGTTTATAATTCCATATCACTATCCATCTTTGAAGAAAACCAGGATAGGAACTCAAACAGGGCAGGAACCTGGAGGCAGGAACTGCTGCAGAGGTTATGGATGGGTGCTGGTCCCTGCCTTGCTCCCCATGGCTTGCTCAGCCTGCTTTTGTATAGAACCCAGGACCACCAGCTTAGGGGAGGTAATAACCACAATGTGTAGTGCCCTCCCTCAGCAATCACCAATCAAGAAAATGCCGTTTAGGTCTGTTGTCTTAGAAAGGATTTTATTGCTTTGAAGAGACACCATGACCAAAGCAACTCTTTACAAAGGCAAACATTTAAGTGGAGCTGGCTTATGGTTTTAGAGGTTCGATCCATTGTCATCATGGTGGGAAGCATGGCCGCTTCCAGGAAGACCTGGTGCTTGAGGAACCAAGAGGTCTCCATCTTGATCTGAAGGCAGCCAGGAGGAGGCTCTGGATCACACTGGCCAGTCTTGAACATGTGTGTGTGTGTGTGTGTGTGTGTGTGTGTGTGTGTATGTATGGTGTGTGTGTGTTTGACCTCAAAACTCCATCTCCACAGTGACACACTTCCTCTAACAAGGCTATACCTCCTCCAATAAGGCCACACGTCCTAATAGTGCCACTTGCCATGGGCCAAGCATATTCAAACCACCACACCTGCTTACAACCAGATACCATGGGGAAATTTTCTCAGTTGAGATTCACTACTCAGACGACACTACCCCATGCCAAGTTGACACAAAACTATCCCGCACAGTGAGCATGCTTCATATCTGATACTTTTAAAAGGGGGTGAGAGCAGGGGTTTTTTGCCTCAGCGTTGAGGAAAGAAGGCCCTGATGTTTAACCTTTGGTAAGGGAGATGTCTGGCAGCAGATACAACCTTAGCAACTTCCAGGACTCTGGCCTGTCTTCCAGATCCCTTGCCAGGATTTCAGTGCTTAAGGGAGCCTAGAGATTGGGACGAGACTTCAGGGCCTCACATGAAATTTGGGAGAATAGGAATTTACTTTATTTTGGTCCAAATGCTGTTTTAGGAAAGTGGACAAAGCTTAGCTGTATATTTCAAAGCAAGGATTTTTGCTTTTTAGTCATGTTGCACCAGTAGTACCATGTTGTCTGTGCTTTGAATCAAATGTATTTAATATGATGATAGTTGACGGTTGCTGTTTCAGAAGAGAAGCTTGCACATAGCTCTAAGAAACCACGTGTAGAGCTGGAGACAAACACGGGGCTCATGAAATGGGGTCCCACTTTCTCACCAGTGACGGTGCCAGCTGTGGGTTTATAACGCCATGGCCTTGCTCCTGGATTGCCTGCTCTTGGGCCTTATGTCTTTTATCTGACTAGTTGTAGACATGTGTCTTGATCAGAAGCCGTACGGGGCTTTATACTTGGAATCAGAGCTTTATCTCAGTTGCTTTATTCACTCTTTACCAGGCCTCTCCTTTTAAACATTGCAGCAGGACGCCACCTGCAAACTCAAGCAAGTCACAAACACCAGCAGCAGTTGATTGTATTTTAAGGAATTTGATGGCTTTGTGCCGGGCCGCCTTCACAGCTGTCCCCGGCCACCTGTGTGTGTCCGTGATTTCCTCATCAAATAGAACAAAGTGCATGAGAGGCTTTAACAAGCTCATGCTGGTAGAATGTAGACCTGTGGTATGTGGGTCAGAGATGCTGTTTCTTCAGCATAAACCAGTAAGTGCATCAGCAGGAGCACTAGAGGCAGGGCTATAGAATTACAGTGGAATAATAGTGTAACTATAAACAAGACAGTTCTGTCTCTGCCTTTGTAAAGTTCATGTTCACATATCTTGTCCAATTTCCATGTCTTTTCAGCCTGATTTGTAAAAACCTCTAGTGATTAAGGACAATGAAGTATATGTCTTGGGCACATGTTAAACATTTTTTTTTTCAGCCTTGTCTTTTTAACAGTATATATGGTGTTCTGTGTCATATCCAAGTCTCAAATTTTTTTTAATTATTTATTATTTAATGTATCTAAGTACACTGTAGTTGTCTTCAGACACACCAGAAGAGGGCATCGGATCCCATTACAGATGGTTGTGAGCCACCATGTGGTTGCTGGGAATTGAACTCAGGACCTCTGGAAGAGCAGTCAGTGTTCTTAACCACTGAGCCATCTCTCAAGTCCATCAAATTTTGTTTTCAAGTCCTCAGATCTACTTGTATTTCATAAGACCTATTGGTTATATCCTCTGTGATCTCAAAGACACCAGACTGCGAAGAAACAGTGTTAGGGTCATTTAAATAGAATTTCGATTTTTTGATAGTCCTCTCTGTCTCTGTCTGTCTGTCTGTCTGTCTCTGTGTGTCTCTCTCTCTGAGTGTGTGTGTGTGTGTATATGTGTGTGTGTGTGTGTGTGTGTGTGAAAATTTGGTATCATTTTCTACACTCAAAAGAAAGATGTTAAGCTAACATGGTAGCATGCATCTATAGCTCTAAATTCAGAAGACTGAATCAGGACAGTCAGAAGTTAAAGGTCATCCAGTGCTACATAGCCAGTGTTAAGCCATCTGGGCATATGTGAGATCCTGTGTCAAAAATTAGTAAGGATAAATGAATAACATTCAAATAAGTGTAAACATGGTAGACTATGGAAATGTTTTGTTCTAGGACAACTCTGGAAGAATGTGGTTGATTAGAACCAGAATCCTCCACATGTACCACAGGCGTGGAGGGCTTGCCTTGCACATTGTTGGAATCACATGCTGTCCTGACTGCTGGAAGCGCTCAGCCACCTGCTGCTCACTTAGTCCATCATGCCCTGTTCTATACCAGCACCGTTTAAGACTGCCTTGAGGACAGGGCTAGTAGTTTTTCCTAGTACCTCCTGCCTCTCCTTCTAGACCAGGGATGATGCCAAATCTTGTAAGGCAGACCTCAAAGTTGAAGGCAGTGGTAGCAGCAGCAGCAGTTCTAGGAGCAGCAAGGCTCTTGGGGTTAGATGCTACAGCAGCAGCAGCTGGAACCGCTGCTCCTCTTGCTGCTGTTCTGGTCTAGCAAACTCATCTCTCCTTCCTTGCAAAAGAATGAAGGAAGTGATTGACCCCGAAGGAAGTGATTGGCCCCTAACGGACTCCAAGAATGTAACAACACCATATAAGACTGTTTATTTCACAGTCGAGACACTGAGCATAGAAGATGGATTTTATTTTTACATTTGAAACATACGTCATTATATTAAGAGCTCTTGCATCTTGGGGGGGGGGGTGGCAATTGTAGGGTTTAGTGACCACTAGTAAATCCAGAATTGAAGGTGTCACAGAAAGCTGAGACCCAGATGAAGTGGGAACCTGACTGTGCCTCTGTGGTCAATAGTGAACTTAAGCGGTTCATGGCCATTTATTGCTTTTGGTACAGATGGTTTTAAAAACATTGAATCTGAAGCCTTATAATTGTAATTAGCAATTCTGAATTTGATAATTGTACTTACTGAAGGCTTCCCACATAAGAGAGGTCTTTACATATAATTTTTGAAAACAGAGTAATTAATAGAGAATTATTTAAATTCCTCTTCTGTAACATTTCACTTAAATGTGGAAGCATGGTTTTAGCCTTTGGCAAATCATGAATTAATAATTCTAGAAAATCGAGAGTGCCTGTGGGAAAGATTTCTCTTTAAATCTTTGAGAAAAATGGAACTTTCCTAGTCTATTGAGTATATGTCCATAATTTCTCAGAAATTAAATAGCATGACCCTCTGATTGGATCCAAAAATCTAGATATTTAAATACACAACTTCAAAGCAATTGGCTTGAAATCCAAGGATCCATTTTAGGATGCTTTGAAAATTTTATTCCCTTTCCAGTCCAGCTCATGCATACATATATTCATTTTTATTATTCATTAAGTGTATTATAGATATTCATTTTTAGAGTCTGCTCTTACACCTCTGCAAAAAATTTCTTATCTTTGGGCCTGCTTGAATCTATTTTGGGTAGGATTTGAACTTGAGTAGGAGGAGAATCGAGTTTGGAAGAATCACAAGTCATGTAACAGTAGGACCTAAAAACTAAAGCCAAAAGCGACTGAAGGGACATCGCTGAGCCCTTGTGAAGAGCAAGCGTGGAAGGCCCCAGTGTTTTTCCAGAGGTCTTCACCAACAGGACGTGCTCCATTCCACATGGGGCTATTCTTCACCCTGCTAAGTGACAAAGGGCAGTGCTGATACGCAACATTAAAGGCACAGGTGGAAGGGGGATCTTTAAAACGCGTTTGGAGGGTGACCTGAGCACTCACCATCTACAGACTAAATAAACTAACAGTTCTGCCCTAGCTTGCAGAGTTTCTTTTCAGCTGGGCACAGTTTGGTCTTTATTTTTCCATGTTCACTCTTGTACAGGTAGGGGACCAGCCGGCTGGGTGATGTCATTCCTCTCTTCCCCTTCTTCAGCCTCTCCCTTCCTTTCTATCACCTTCCTGTTCATCTGTGAGGAGCATTTAAAAAAGGGTTGCGGACTCTTTAACCCTCACAGGATAGCTTTTGAGTCAGTATGGAATGGTTCCTTCTGGTTCTGAGATGCGATGACTCCTTCATTTTACTAGGCTGTGTAACCCTTAGGTATTTATTTTCTTGTCTCCTTCCCTCCCAACACCCCAGTTTTCCTTACAATATTGAGAAGCATTTTACATTCAGTTGTCTTTCAAACTCTTCTTTCCCAGTGCTTCTTGTAGATCCAATAGCACTTAGAGCATGACTGCAGATTCGAAAGTGGTGGCCACCTTGGTGCTTGAGTGGAAGCATCCTTCTCCTCCAGCATGATTGTTTTCATCTGGCCCTTAGTCCTGAAGCTGTGTTCTGCGCCACACATGTCTTTTCCCATCATGCTCAGTACAGTCTTCCTAGAGGAATAAGTCCTTGTCCAAATTTAGGCGCTCCTTCAGTGTTGAAAGATGATAAGGGCTTTTAGTGTGCACTAAAGCCAACAGTCAGCAAGCACTCAGTGATGTAAGATGTGTGTGTCTTGGCCATTTGCCGTCAGCCTTAGGGGCAAATGTTAAAGCATCTTCATTTTAAAGATGGATATAGGGAGTATAGTGATTGCATCTAGATACCCAGAGCAAAACTCCTTGAATATTATTGATTCGTCTTTTTCCCCTGAAATTATATTATCTTTTTTTATTATTATTTAGAAAATTTGTTTCGAGACAGAATCTCCTATAACCCAGGGTTGCCTCAGACTTGACATATAGCTGAGGGTGACCCTGAACTCCTGTCTTGCCTCAGCTTCCCAAATACTGGGGCTATAGGCATCAGCTACCATGCCTGGCCTATGTTTCCTACATCTTTCTCCAGGGGTTGGAGAGAGGGCTCACTGGTTAAGAATGGGTAAGACTGTTTCAGAGGATCTGAGTTCAATTTCCAGTGCCTACATTGGGCAGCTCCAGGAATCTAGCAGTCTTGGTCTCCCCTGGCACTGCACTCCTGTGTACATAATTAAAAATAAAGCAAATCTTAAACGCTTGACAAATGCTATCACTGATGTTTATTGAGCTCCTGCCACTTTCTGTTTTGCAGGAACAGGGGATATGGCAGTGAGCGCCACACACCAGCCACGTCCCCTCATTTCATGAAAGCTATTTTTATCTGACCCTTTGTGCTCACTTATATGACCAGGAACAGAATCAGAATTAAGGCTGAGAAGTATCAATGGAAAAAAAAATTGACTGCATCTTAATTTATTCTTGATATAAGAAAATCACTAAATTTGCTACTAGTCCACACATTTAAAATTTTGTATAAAGGTATTTAGTTGTAGTGCTTTGGGATTGCCTATCAGCATTTATATTCAAAATTTTATGATGGGTTTGCAGAGTATCTTTATCTTAATGTGTTGATGTTGATTAAGGTATTTTTTTTAAAGAAAATTAGTGTGGCATTTCCTTCCACACAGCCACCTTTCATGTGACTCTTCACTTCCCACTAATACTTGGTATTTCCTAATAAAGCAAGACAAGAGAGTCTGTCACCAGGGTGTTGTAAGGTCTGCTGGGTGTCTGTCCCCCATGTTAGAAGTTTTTCTGCTATAGTCAGCCACATAAATCATCCAGGACTTCAGGTGCCATGTGACAAACTGGAAATTAAGCCAGCACTTAGATTTTCTTGATTCCAAACAGCTCAAGGCAGATGCTGACTGCCACCTGTTGTGTCCTTCACCCATTAAATGAACCCCACCCTCTGTGAAGACAGCAAGCACCCTGTGTTTGTGGGGCGCCCATAGACTTAGAATTGGACCTTGTTCCAGAACAGTTCTGCTCTTAGTGAGCCTGATGAATGTGTCTCTGAAGACATGAGCTTGCCCGTGGATTGAGGATCTGATTTACAACCCCGCCCCCGGAGGTGAAAGTCTGCTCACTAACCAGGGCTCTGGTATCGTCCTGGGTTGCCAGAAAATGGTGTCTTTCATAGAAAAAATGTACTATGTTTTTTTGTTAGCTGTATACACTGGACCATTGCTGAGCTGCCGGCCACCAGCCATCTGCCTCTCTGTTCTTATTTGATGTAAAGCCTTTGTTCGGTGAGGCTTTGTGGAAGGCAGGCCTTCTCTAAAGGGGTCACACTGGGTCCCTGGAAGTCAGAACTCACATGTGTGACTCGAGACCTCAGATTGTGAGGACGTGGCTCAAAGACAGAGTGACAGAGTGCGAGTGGTACTGAGAGTCCGGGACATGGCTGTGCAGTCACAGCAGTGATGACAAAGGTGTGTGGACCTCTCCTCCCAGCCTCCCCCTTCAGCCTCTCAGAAGCCTGGTTCACTTCCAGGTCAGCCTTCTACCCTTTCCTTCAGCTTTTAGAGTCCTCAACACATTACCAAAAAAATCCCTGTTAGCTGGCAAAATTGAGTCCGAACCCCCAACAGTAAGTACACTGTGTGAAAAGGAAGGTAAATGAGGCCAATGTTTTCCAACATTGAGAGATGGTCCATTGAGAGATGGGAGTTTGTGTTCCCAGTCCTTAAGCTGACGTAAATCAACAGAATGGGTGGGGTAGAAATAATGTAAGTTCTTAGGCTGTACCGTACAAGGCATGCCATGTCCTCTTGGGACTCATGTCCATTATGTTTGTTTCTTTGTTTTAAATAAGTGTCCCCTGAAGAACTGTGTCTTAGTTAGGGTTTCACTGCTGTGGACAGACACTGTGACCAAGGCAAGTCTTATAAAGGACTACATTTAATTGGGGCTGGCTTACAGACAGGTTCAGAGGTTCAGTTCAGTATCATTAAGGTAGGAACATGGCAGCATCCAGGCAGGCATGGTCCAGGAGAAGCTGAGAGTTCTACATCTTCATGGAAAGGCTGCTAGCAGAATACTGACTTCCAGGCAGCTAGAACTAGGGTCTTAAAGCCCACACTCACAGCGACACACCTACTCCAACAAGGCCACACCTACTCTACAAGGCCACACCTCCAAATAGTATCCCTCCCTGGGCAAACCATCCCAAGCCATGTGTGACAGACTGTTTTGGCCATCTGTGATGAGGTGGAAGCTTTAAGAGGTGACGGGAAGAAGCCAGGTGAGTGTGTGCTTTAAGGGGCCATCAGGACCCCAACTTCTTCCCTGTTTTGCCACCCACCAATTCTGTGACGTAACAACTTTCCCTGTTACCCCTGCATTGTCACAGCCCAGCCTTGTCATCAGCTCAGCCGGCCGTGGGCTCAAAGCTCTGAAACCATGAGCAAAAATAAAGCTTTGCTTTGAGAAAACATTACATTTAGTTACTTCATAACAGGAGGGAGAAGCTTACCATGAATCTCATCGGAGCTGGCTCTCTTCTTCCAGGTAGGTCTCCAGGATTGAACTCAGTTCTCCATGCATGGTGAGCTCAATCTCACTGAGACATCTCTCTGGCCTCTTCCCATAACATTCAGTGTATCCTAGGTACTTTTTATAACAATGGAAAACTGCCAAGGAGTCCCGAGTCCAGGTACTTTGTGTCTGTCGTATAGGAGAGATCACATGGAAAGATCACAGTTAGAGAATGCCAGAGGAGCCCCAGCTGTTCCAGCCCCCAGATGTTTTCCTGGTTTAGGAGACAGGACAGATTTGTGAATAAGCAAGCTCGCACATGATTTCTCAGTTGCAGCTTCAGAGCAGACCCAGCTGATGTTGAGTGGAACAGACGTAAACTGTTTTGAGTCCCTGTCCAGCCTGCAGATTCATGAACACAATAAACACTGTCATTATTTTAAGCCACTTTGGGTTCATTTATTTTTTTGGACAATGTGCAATTTTATTAATAAATTGTGTGTAAAATAGTGATGCATTTTTTTTTTAAACCGCTGTGGTTTAAAATTGTGCTTATTGGCCTCTGTGGCACTGCAGATAAATACATGAGAATATTTCCAGTTTTCATGCATGCATATTAAGCAGTGATACTGTTTACTAATTATTATGGACAAGTTAAATTCTGCAATAGTTAATACATATTTTAATAGCCATAATTATATAAGTAGTGATGAAAAAACAGCCAGTGTTTGATATACTTTAGATGTCAGGTTGTAATGTTGTCCTTAAAACTTAATTCTTCATTTCTGTTCATCAGTACAGTTTTATATATGTGGATGCTGAAATGCAAGCTAAGGAATATTTCCTTTGACCACAATAACAAACTCACACAAAAGGGTATACATAGTATACATAATAGAGTCGGGTGTGGTGGTGTCAGTGACAGCCAGTTCTTGTCCATCAATGAGTCCCAGTTCTTTTAACAACTTGCAAAGATTTGGTCTTCTTTGTTCTTCAGTAGACATTACTGACTGTAAGTAAAGTGTCCATTGTCTCCTCTCTACTGTGACTGTGACAGCGGCTGGAGATTTCATTTGCAGAGAAGCACTCTTCGTTAGATAGTCTAAAACCTCTTGTAGTTTAATTCACAGAGAATGAATACTGGAATGTTTTGAGGAAGCCAACTATAAGTGGGGTGGTTTTCCTGTTTCTCTGCTTCCAATGTGTATGTGTACAGTCCATCTACATCATTAGATACAGAATAATTTATGAAGGGGAATGTATGCACCTGCGATTATCTACCCCAGCCACAGTGGCTGCATCTGTGGATGCCACTGCAGGAATGATTTCTTTTACGATTCCTGGAGTGAGCCAGTAGGTAATACCTCTTCTATGATATTGTGAGACTTTCTTTCAGACTTTTAGGAAATCCACTATGTTAAGGCTCATCTCCATCTAACAAAACTCCCTCTACAAAAGGCTGCTCTTTAGACTACTGCAACATTCTAACATACTCGATACAGTGTTCTAGTGGCCTGGGCAGAGATGCAGTGGTGCATATGGGGAGCTGACCTGTGATAGAGAAAGTTCCAGTGGGCATTAGGTCCAAGCAGTCATAAAATCACCTGGGCATTTCCTTTAAAGCCTAGCCAATTCCTTACCTAGCAAAGGGACAATGGAGCGTGGATCCAACATACCATCTTCCTAAGTTAGAGGTGATATTAGCATTCCATTGCTCTGTTTTCTGGCTAGGACAGAGCTCAGGCCGTATACAATCATATGAGATTGTCTGTGGGAAGTGTCGTTAAGATGTTGAGGCTTGTTGAAATGTGGGACCCTGTTGCAGTTAGGAACTCTGTCATTTAGGAACTCTGCAGCAACTTCAGCCTTGGGTCTCTCATCATCTTTAGGCCTAAATAAGAACTGTATTTAGATTAAAAATATCTATAGTACCCATGTCTATAACATGAATGTATCTAAAACCAGACAGGGCCGGACTTTACAGGAGCTCACCTACTAAATTACTAGCCCCAATGGCTAGAACGTCACAAGTATCTAATGAAAACTGAAGTGATTCAGTGCTTGCTTCAAAATCAGGGTGTATGTGGATCCAGATCACCCAAGGAACTTCTTTTCCTGGTTCCAGTGGCCTTCTCAGGCTCCTATGTCTCCGTACCCACTATCGACAGTCAGTTCCTCAGCCAGCAGTTCCCTTATTCTCCTCTTCCTCTCCAGCTCCTCACCACCCTCCATATTGTCCACTTGGGTTTAAGATGTAGTATTATGTATCTAGAATGGGGTTTATGATTAGTATTATGTATCTAGAATGATGATGTTATAAATATTCAAACTAGAATATCTAAGTATACTCTTTAGGAGACGCAGGCGTCTAGTACCGACAGGATTATTGATGTGGGTGGCCTTAATTGATCTAGTTCTCCCAATTCCAGTTTGCAATTTCATGCACCTTCTACCAGTACTGTAAAATTATATGTTGAGTAAAGTTACAGAGTTTTGCTACTTCTGTTAGTCCCGGTTCTCTAGAGGAGCAGGATTGATAGAAGGGTGTGATAGGCTCCATGCCAGGCACTATGCCAAGTGTTTAATGAGAAGACCTACATGTGCCTGGCACGAACTTAGAGGTTTCCTCTGCTCCCTACACAGTGAGACTTGTCCAGGCCATGTAGTTAGTGTCTGGGATTCAAATACAGGACTAAGAGTCAATCCAGGGTCTGTGTGTTTATAATGGCCATACTACATTTGTGTAATGGCTGAGGGAAGTTTCTTCATTTGTCTTCTTGCTTCCTTCTTTCTTGACACTTTTTTTCAAGCATTCTCCACAGTAAATATCCCTTTCCACATTCATTTTCACTGGGAAAGCGCACACTTTCTATATCTCCCACTTGCCCTGAGGCCTACTCCTGAGTATTATTAAGGTGTATTGTTTACCCTGTTGGGGAAAGTGCGAAAACCTAAGTTTTATGAGCTCTTGTTTGATTGGTGACATTTACTTTTATTAAAACTTGTTTAGCATATGTGTGTGTGTGCGTGTGTGTGTGTGTGTGTGTGTGTGTGTGTGTGTGTACATATGTGTGTGTGCATGTTCACATGTATGTCGGTGTATTCATGTGTATTCATGTGCTTGTACTTGAACTTTGCACCAGGAACCTGCCTTTATTACTCTCTACCTTACTTACTGAGGCAAATGCCCTTGAATCAAATGCTTGTGGATACAGCTTGCCTGGCTAGCCAGCTTATTCTGCTTTATACCTTTAAGGACTGGGATAACGGGCAGTCTGCTATACCTATCAAGTGTTTTACCTGTTTTGGGGGGATCTGGCCTGGTCCTCAACACTGGCAGAGCATCTTCCCAGCTCTGAAGTTGTCTGAAGTGTATGCATTGTACCCAAAGGACACAAAATAATCTTAATACCAATTGTTGTGTTTAACATTCTTGCTTTTAGTACATCTTATTTAAATGATTTGTAAAAGAAGCTTAAGAGTTTGAGGGCTTCTGAGGGAAGGATGTGGGGCCACTCTGGCTCTGAGTCTGTTGATGGCGCATTTTCTGTTACACTTGCTAGCATAGAATGAGGGCAAGCTGTGCTGGCCTAGGGTTGATTGAGAACAGGAAGCTTGTATGGTACTTAGTGAGACCCTGATTACTTCAGTGTTCCGTATGTGCATCATGCCCCATTTCAGGAGCTTAGATGATTTATAGTCGAACACTGGCAAATAAAATGTGAGGAGAATTCAATCTCTCTGTGCCTCTCACCAGAGCCCGAAGCTGTTCTCTGAAAGTGGTGTGCACATTACTGCAGACGTTGTGTTATTCCTCTGTGCAGGTACCCCTGAGTCCTTTATTTAGATGAATTGATTTCCTAGCAAACAGCAGGGCCTCTGAAAAATTGGCAATCCTGCTTCAAGTTAAGAGAAGTCCACTTAATGCAGAGGATCTCTGTGGGCATAACTATAGCGGTTGGAGCACCATGTAGGGAGGGTGTGGTCCCATTTTCCCTGTTGACTTAGAGGAGATGGAGAGAAGGCTTCACAGTTGTTTTGAGTGGAGCAGCCTGAGCCTGGCTGTGACACAAAGCCACTGTTATTTTTGTATGGTTCAGGAATGACTTCTGCACGGAGGTAAGTAATCATAGTGTGAGCGATACAGAGGAAAGCCATGGCTTTGCTAACTGACCACAGAGAAAAGTAGCACCGCCACTTTCTCGAATCTGTAGCTTTGCAGGACCTGCACAGAGGCAAAGCCTTCCATCTTTATGCCAGTCTGAATTTTTTTTTTTTTTTTTTTGGTTTTGGTTTTGGTTTTGGTTTTTAGAGACAGTGTTTCTCTGTGTAGCCCTGGCTGTCCTGGAACTCACTCTGTAGACCAGGCTGGCCACAAACTCAGAAATCCACCTGCCTCTGCCTCCCAAGTGCCGGGATTAAAGGCGTACGCCACCACTGCCTGGCCTGAAATTTTTTTTATTCCTGGAATTTTGCTGCAGAAACCTAGATTTGAGTATTACCCCAAAAGTTATCATTTGTATGCGGGCCAAGAGTTTAAACGTGTCTTTAGACAAGTCTGTAAAAATTCATTTACAATTAAAAGTTGTTGAGAGAGCTTAATTGCTGACAGAGAACCTTCTCCATTCTCACTAGGCCAGAGAGAAACTTAACATTTGCCATCTTTAGAGTTTTTCCCACTTCCAGGCTCAAGGCAAGCTGGGGATGACATCCCTTTCAGCTGAGGAGCCTTTTGATCAGTGTGCGGTTCCAGTCTAACAGCTTCTTGTCTCCAGCCGAACGCACGTGATCCTAGCCAATCTTAAGAGGTTTCTATCGTTTTACAATTATATCTGGTTCATGAATGTAGACGTAATGTTTTCGTGCACTGTTTAAACTTTATCTTTGGGTTATGCCAATGCTGATGTCTCTGCCCTCATACTTTGTTGCAATCCAGACAGGGCATTGTAATGCTTATTTACACCAAGAATCTCCTGTCTCAAGTTTGGGTAAACAATCCATATACCATTTATTCTCTGCCCTGTCAGTCATGCTGAGCACCCAGTGGCTTGGCAGAACAGAGAATAGGGCAGGATGTTCACCAGCCAGGGAAAGAAGGGAAGGAGGGAGGGAGATTCAGATGAGCTAGGAGGATAGAGGATTTGGAGCTGTGAAGAAGTTCTGGAGAGAGATCATGGAAGCACGCCTGAAGCCCAAAGAGCCAGATCAATGCTAATATGCAGTATCCTGGGATGGGACGCGAGGTAGCCAGGTTAGCAAAGGAGGTTAAGGTAGGTCGTTTAACTGCTCAGTAACTGAGCTGTGCTTTTAAATAAGTCGTGGTTTCTCCGTGTGGCTAATGCGGACTAACATAAGGTAAAGAAATACAGCCACCAGATTGATTTACTGCTATATTTATATTAAAGATAGTTTACATGTGAAAATGACCTTTACTTTTGGATGTTGACCATCCATTGCTTCTGTAGGCTCTCACTGTGGTTCAAGTGGATTGCATATAGGTAATTTAGTCCACACATGCATGGACGTGTTCATACATGCAAACCAAAGACTTATCTCTAGCCAAGAATTTGAGCTAAGAGTTCCGGTGAGAGATCATTGTTGAGTTCAGGACTGAGATTTGGATTTGTCTCCTTGGACTGCTGTAACAAAGTCTCAGACAGTGATATTTTCCCATGGTTGTAGAAGCTAGGAAGTCTGGGACCAAAGTACCCGGTATTGGTTCCTAGTGAGCTTCCTGTCAGTGTACCAATGGCCGTCTCCTGTCTATGTATCTGTGGAAGAGAGGAAGAGAAAGAAAGAGAAAAAGAGAGAGAGCTTTCTGGTGAAGTTTTTGTTGTTGTTGTGTTTTTGTTTTTAAATCAGGCCACATGTAGCATCAGGAAGCCCCACCTTCTGATCTTTTTACACACAAAGGCCTTGTATCTCAGTACCGTCTCACTGGGGCTTAAGGGTTTTCCCATATGCATATTGGTAGAGCCTGGTTCCTCACAGATTGACTTTCAAACTTGTAGATGTGTGTATTGGAAAACTAAACAACAACAAGAAGGAAGACCCGGGGGTGCCTATACATGTGCAATGACTCCCACCCCCTTTCTTTTTAAGCACCAGGTTCAGAAGACAGAGGCCCTTTGTGATCTGTGATCTGTCAGTCATCATATGGACAGCTTTGTACATTTAGTTCATTCATGCCCAGGAGCCATCACCAAGCCTCAAATAGGAAACCCAGAACTGTAATCATTAGCCAAGGAACTGGTTACACACTGTTCAAAGATAGTACAGACACCCTGTGTGAGGGGAAATATTCGCCTTTATTTCTTGAATGGAACAAGCTAAAGGCAAACAAAAGAATTTTTTTTACTATTAAAAGAGATGACAAAGTTATATCCGGCCACAGGGGGAACTAAGGAAGCCTCTCATGCCACCCCATTGCTTCTGACAGGGAAGTGCTGCCCGCCCCTCCTCACCTGCACCTCCTTTAAGGTCTCCAAGCCTCTGGGGAATAAAGTTTGCAAATTTCATGTTCTTTCAGGTCACTCACATTCTGAAGCTGTGCACTTCCATCCCTAAAGAGAAGGAATCTTCTCTACTGATTCCCAGAGATTGCACATTATGGAAACTGAAAATCCCAAGTGGATGGGAGTGGCATACTTACAGCAAGAGCTCTGACCAAGGGTCCCTCGATATTTCCTTTTGCTTGTTAGTTCTATGAAGGTTAGCTACTCCTAGATACAGGATAAAACAAGGGAAAAGAATGTTTTTGTCCCCAAGGATCTTTTAAATTAGTCAGAGATGTTTTCCGATGGCTGTTCTTAGTCGTCAACTTGATTGCATCTAGAATTAACAAAAGCCCTGTGAGGGATTTTTATAAATTAATTCATTTGACATGGAAAGACCTACCTTTAATCCAGATCTTTTGAGATGGGAAGATCTACTTTTAATCTGGACCATACCTTCTGATGGCAGCCTGTAGAAAAGACATTGAAGATGGAAGCTTGCTCTCTCTTTACCTGCTTGCCCTTGCTCTCAATGGCAAGTCCATTCCTTCATTGACATTGGAGCCTACTTTTAGGATTCCAGCACATACTGAAGATCAGCTGAGACATCCAACCTCATGGATTGAACAACTAGATTCTTGGACTTTCTGTTGGTAAACAGCCATTGTTGTACTAGCTGGACCACAGTCCATAGGTACTCTAGTAAATCTCCCCTTCCCTGTGTGTGTGTGTGTGTGTGCGCGTGTGTGCGTGCGTGCGTGCGTGTGTGCGTGCGTGCGTGCGTGCGTGTGTGTGTGTGTGTGTGTGTGTGTGTGTGTGTGTGTGTGTGTGTGTATCCTATCAGTTCTGTTCTTCTAGAGAACCCTGACTACTACATGTATACACTTCAAATGCTTAGTAAGAACTTGAGTACCATATGGGTCTAAGGCAGAATGAATAGACAAATAGTACATTTATCCCAGACCTTGGTTATTTGGACCAAAATCCCACAGAACTGAAGACAGCAACTTCCAAGTCTTTATTCTACAGTTTTGAATTCTGAAGGTCAAAGGTTATTTGGATTTCTAATGAGTCCTCAAACGGTGCTGATGATACCGTTCTGGTGACCTCAGTTTGGGAAGTACTGCTTGGGGGACAGAAGATGAGAGGAAGAGAGAGAACAACATGGGGAGAGAGGATGGCCTGCACAGAGGTGGACTTCTGCCAGCAGCCATCTGTTGGAGTTAGCCCTCACTCCTCTGTGCGGCTCCCATTTTCAGAGGACAGTG
Source organism: Mastomys coucha (assembly GCF_008632895.1). Taxonomy (NCBI): domain Eukaryota; kingdom Metazoa; phylum Chordata; class Mammalia; order Rodentia; family Muridae; genus Mastomys; species Mastomys coucha. The sequence continues at coordinate 19,208,858 of NW_022196898.1, forward strand.
GGCAACAGCCCCTGAAACACCCACTTTGATATAAAAGGGGGACATGCTTTTTCCTGCAAATGTGGCAACTCCTTGAATGGAGAGGAAATCCGGCCATCTTGCAGGAAAGGAGCAATGTTCTTGGTTTTGCCCTGACTGAAGTACTTTCTCTTTGCCATTCTCCCTCCCTCCCTCCATTCACCCCTGTGTCCTATGATGTATCTTAGTCATTTTATTGATATCCAAAGACAAATAGGAAATAGGAATCTTCAGATGTATGACTGATTACAGTAAAGCTAGAAAAGTGGAAGTGAGAGCTATTAGGAAATTTCTAAAGGTGAAAGGTTTGGCAAGCTAGCTACTTAGATAAGAGCTGTTTTGTGCTTTGGAGAAGAACTTGTGCTGACTGGATGTATGTTTTTGGAAAATAAACGCAGCATCATTTTCCAAACCTCCGGATGGAGCTTTATCATAAAATTTTACTGCTGTGTTGTGGGAGGTTTCGTTGCTATTAGATAGCAATAGTCCAAACTGTTCTGCTCCCAAATATGTCTTCCAACCACTTCATATTCCTGGAGAGATAATGTCTTGTGGATTTATTTTTTTCCTAAGCACTGAATCTACACTTAGATTCATGTTATTTAAATTTTCTATCAAATGCCCCTTTGAGCAGTATAAAAACCTCTCCTAAAGTGTTTCCCTTCTTAACTGACAGCAACTCCCAAGGAGCCAGTATCAACTGTTGGCCCAGTCAATTGCCTTTGAGCATTTTGAGTATGTGAAGTCAACACCATCTTTTCTCCCTCTCATCTATTCCTACTCTCCTCCCAGCCCACCTGCTTCGGATTTTGTCCAGTGATCCCTTTCTCTGTCTTCTTAGTCATGCTCAACATCTTTTCAAGTCCACTGACGGTAGGGTATGGGTATAATGACATGCAGTGTCCCTTCATAGTAGGATAGTATGCTTTTGTCTTACTTCATGGTAATGGTTGACTTGTGGAACACTTGATTGCATCTAATTCTTAATAAAGAGGGAGCTTAGTTATTTCTCTAACTATTCAGAAGCATTTAAAAATAGGCTTATCTGATGTAATGTCTTCTGTCTTAAAATACAAGTGTCTGCACGTTCATAATTAGGTATTAAAGAGTACTGTGCTATTATGCTGCACGTTATAGGAATCAGACAACCAAGGTTTTTTTTAATATGAAGAAACATGTTAGTGATATCTGTTACTGTTGTTGTATTTTACTTCTAGTAAGGTTCTGATTCTAAGATATGGCATTGGACTTTTGGGTTTTGTTGTTGTTGTTATTGTTGCCGTTGTTTTCTTTCTCTCTTCCCTCTCTCTTTCTTGTTCATTTCCAAATATGGTCATATCACAGACATTCATTCATAATTATACCAGTAGGATCTGAACATGCCTCTCTGGAAAGGAATATCGTTCTATCTACTGTTGATAAAAGTGTGTGAAGAGCCCACATCCTTGCTATCCCCAGCTTACTTCAATGCGCGCTTGGAGGTTACTTTAAATAGCTACAGTTAGTTTAAAAATGACAACAGTGGTAGGGATGGGAGTTCATTTTGTCCTGCAAGAGTCTGTCTTGTTCTTGTTTGTTTCATTCATCAAAACTTTGTGATTTTTTTAGCCTTCAGATTTATACTGTGTCCTCAACAGGGTTCGGGGATTGGGGGGATAGGAGGAGAAATGTTCAAACAGAAGCTAAATATAGTGATCCTATACTAATCATGGCGTGAAGCACATTCTACGTTCCCATGACTTCCTCATTAAGTGTCAGACGCCTTGGGTTGCTGTACTTAATCACCGTGCGCTGGCACGGAGTGGGCCGCTACTGGCTTTAATTCTAGTAATGTTAAATCTTAGAGCATTTGACTTGGGAGTTTGTTTAAATGCGTGCTTTAGAATTTTGATTTACTTTATTGAATTATAATTTGCATATAATAAAGGGCAAGCATTTGATGTTACATGAGTTTTGATATATACATTTATGCACTGCCACAAGCAAGCTAGCAGAAGGGATAGAAGGGATTGACCAGGAAAGAAATGCTGGCAATAAACATGGGGGGCTGGTGAGATGGCTCAGCAGGTAAGAGCACCGTCTGCTCTTCCGCAGGTCATGAGTTCAAATCCCAGCAACCACATGGTGGCTCACAACCACTCCTAATGAAATCTGGTGCCCTCTTCTGGTGCATCTGAAGACAACTACAGTGTACTCATCTATAATAATAAATAAATCTTAAATAAATAAATAAATAAATAAACATGGGATTTTTTTTCCGTGGCTTTGAAGTCTGTTATTATCTGTGCTATACTGTGAAATGTTCCTGTTAAAGCTCCTTGTTACAAGAGACTCTTCTAGAGAATTACGTGAAATTCATGAAGGATAGTTGTATTTTATGATATGTAACAAGAAACGTTAATGTCCTATGTCTTTTAAAATATGAAACATATACACTCAGAACTATATGCATTGCTGCATAGTGTTGTGCTAAATGATCTCCCGGGTCCTGAATCAAGCTGCCAATATCTGTTTAATTTTTTCAAGTTTCCTTTCTTTTCCCACTAAAAAAAAAACAAACCTTCTTTTGAGACAGGCGCTTATGTATCCCAAGCCGGACTTGAACTCACTTTATAGAAAAGAATGACCAGGAATTATGATCTTCTTGCTTCTAACTCCTAAGTGCTGGGAATACCAATGTCTACCGCCCTGACTAGCTCCTTAACGTGCTGGGGATTGATCCCAGGGCTTTGCACATGCTAGGCAAGCACTCTGATTTAAAAAAAAAAAAAAAAAAGGCCCCCAGACTCAGTTTCATGTGGTGTTGCTATTGCTGTTGTTCCCAGAGTATGCTTGGAGGAATGGCGGCCCAGCAGGAGAACAACTTTAATGTTTCCCCCGTCAGTAGGCAGTGCACTGCGTTCCTTTCTTGCTCTAGGAACTGCTAACTTGCTGTCTATGGAAGGATTCAAGGATATAGAGGATAAGGGAAGGAACTAGCCTGAGCCTAGAGTTAGTCAGATCTGGAGTCAGTCCCAGCATGGCCACTTGTTATCGTTTGACACTCGACACTTTCTAAATCCCTAATTTATTCATCTAAATGGATGACATAATTCTGATCCATCAAGAATTTACCATCCAAATGCAGGATGAAACTGGAAGAAAATGACTGTTTTCTAAAGAGACATTCAGAGTGGTGGGGCGTGTTAGGAGGGAGAAACCAGGGAGTTACAGACAGCAAGGCTCACAGTTCAGTAGTGGGGAGCTCCGTAGGATTAATTAGACCTTACAATTGAAACCTTCTCGGTGGGCTACAGTCTTAAGTAGAACAAGCAGTAGATGCTATACTTGCTGACCTGATAGCATGACGCTGTGGTTTACAAATGTAGTAGGCAGAACTCATAGCTGTCCAGGAACCTGGGGCGCGTGATTTGTAGTTGCCGAAACCTACTACAAAGGACAGGGGATTGGAAAGCAATGAAACTGAAGAAATGACAAGTGGCCTCATTTCTCCACAGACAGTAGAGATTAGCCAGATGTTTGAGCTCTGCCCTGTGGTGCGAGGAACCCCACGGAGCTGATGATGCTAACATTGTTCATAGTGACTCTTCAGTGACTAATGCGTTTACTAATCACTGTGAAGCCATTCCCCAGTACACAGGAACGGAGTAGTTTCTCTGGATGGTCTTTAAAAACTCATCACTGCACCAGAGCACTGGTTCCAGGGATCTAATCCAGCGCAGAGCCTCCATACCGTGGAATAGGGCCACTTTCATGCATATTTTAGGGTTTCCTGAAATACTAGGGAAGAAAAGTGTAACAGATAAGATCTTTTATACCATTAAATCAAGTAACAACCCTCTATTGTTACTTAAAACTCCCCAGAAAGTTTTATTGAGCTAAGAAATAGTGTTAAGTTTCACAGAAGCCATTCAGTGTGTGGCGTTTCTGGAGATTCTGGACCTCAGGCTCCAGAGCACGGACTGACACCTCCCCAAAGACACTCTCTTTCCATGAGCAAGGTGCTGGTGGTCCGTTCCTCTCAGCCACCTTTACCTTATCCTTCTGCATCAACCTGTAGATGGGTGGGGATGGGCAGGTATAGGGGAGGGTAGGAGCAGCGTAGGCCCCTTGGTGAGTTTCGGGATTCCCAGAAACTCTTCTCTGCCCTCCTCCAGCCTCTTCCTTCCTGTCCCAGCTCCTTTCCTGGCCTGACCTAAGGTATTATAAATCCTTCTTTATTGGTTGTATGCACAGTTAATTAAGGTCTACTCTCCTATTCCCTACTGGCTAAAC